>NC_138724.1:30868844-30898844 GCF_965113295.1 Leuciscus leuciscus
GTTGTTCATCATAAACGTGGGATTATGAATTATATTGAGAACGTCGTACATAGAAAACATGCCGTAATGTACCCTGAGTGTAAAAATAGCCGCATTCATCGTGAAGCGTGGGTGATTTGCAAAGATTAATATAAAGATTAATATAAAGGTTAATAAAACGTTACACTCACTTCAGTTCTTCTGGAGGTGCAGCAGGAACACGAATAGTTGGTACCGATCCTTTTTTCAGGAGCAGCTTCTTAGCAAAACCAGCTTTATACTGACCCTCGTTTGTAAAGCAGTCTGGTGTGTGAAATGATTCGCGCAAACATGAAAGCATTGACGTTGATCATGGGGAATATTCCCTTCAAAAACAAACTCAGCCACTGCGTCTTCAGCTGTACGGATTTAGGAACATCAATGACTGTGTGTTCGTTATTACACCCAAGAACAGAACACCACAATCACTTAGACACCATTCTGCTCATAGACAGTGCTCCAGCGTATCAACAATGACGCGCGGACTATGATTGACAGCTCGCTCACGAGCGAGGGCGGGTCTGTGTTGAAACGCTGCTGTCAATCAACAATCGTGGGAGGGGCGTCGATTTTGTGACGTCACATGGTCGAACGGCTTGATTTGAGACGGGGAAAACATATAAGAAGATAAAAAAAAAAAAAACACTTGATGGATTTTTATCATTATATGATGGTTGTGTACAGGCACTGCCAACACACATTTCAGTACAATCAACTTGTAAAAGTGCATGTACCATTATATGACCCCTTTAATAATTGTGTCATCAGCATATTGTATTTTATCCAGATTTATTGATAATGATGGAAAATGAAAGAGGACCTGAAACAGATCTTTGAGGAACGCCTCGCTTTACTTAAGTTGAATTGTCTTGGAAAGATGGTTTTCAGAGCGAGTTCTTGTTCTCGTGAGAGAGATGGAGAGTAAGAGAGGCGGTGTGTGTGTTTTCTGCTCTCTGTGTGTGAGATTATAACGTGACTGAGCGCTCTGGACATGATGAAGCGATTGGCCTGTCACCGCGAGGTCACATGACTCTGACATCATTTCACTTGTGTTTCCTGTTTCCGTCCGAGTGTCCAAAGAGTTTTCAATCAGCATAAATTACCCACAGTATTAGTGTGTGTGTGAGTGTGTGTGTGTGTTTGGGGGGGGTGTAAGTGTGTGTGTGTGATTGAGAGAGAGAGAGCGAGAGAGAGTGTGTGTGTGTGTGTGTGTGTGTGTGTGTTTGGGGGGGTGTAAGTGTGTGTGTGTGTGTGTGTGTGTGTGTGTGTGTGTGTGTGTGTGTGTGTGTGTGTGTGTGTGTGTTTTGGGGGGGTGTAAGTGTGTGTGTGTGTGTGTGTTTTGGGGGGGTGTAAGTGTGTGTGTGATTGAGAGCGAGAGAGTGTGTGTGTGTGTGTGTGTGTGTGTGTGTGTGTGTGTGTGTGTGTGTGTGTGTGTGTGTGTGTGTGTGTGTGTGTGTGTGTGTGTGTGTTTTTTGGGGGGGTGTAAGTGTGTGTGTGATTGAGAGAGAGAGAGCAAGAGAGAGTGTGTGTGAGTGTGAGTGTGTGTGAGTGTGTGTGTGAGTGTGAGTGTGTGTGAGTGTGAGTGTGTGTGTGTGTGTGTGTGTGTGTGTGTGTGTGTGTGTGTGTGTGTGTGTGTGTGTGTGTGTGTGTGTGTGTGTGTGTGTGTGTGTGTGTGTGTGTGTGTGTGTGTGTGTGTGTGTGTGTGTGTGTGTTTTTTTTTGGGGGGGGTGTAAGTGTGTGTGTGATTGAGAGAGAGAGAGCAAGAGAGAGTGTGTGTGAGTGTGAGTGTGTGTGAGTGTGTGTGTGTTAGGAATGAGGGAGGAATCCCGGATCTGGAAGTGTTTAGTGGTGATTCTCCTCATCCTCAGTCTGAGACGAGACTCTCGCTGGTTCAGTTTCTGATGGACAGGAGAGGAGACTCTGATGAAGATGAAGAGCAGTGTTTCAGCTCTTCTGTGTCTGACTCTGAATCTGAAGAGTTTCTCAGGGTTAGTCTGGACTGTTACTGGTGTTCAGCTCAAATTAAACCAGAGTTCATGTAGAGCTCAGTGATTGACCAGCGCCATCACTTTAACCCTCGGCTGCTCTTCGCTCATTCCTGAATTGTTTTCTCCATTGGAATGGTACGAAACCTGGTAAAGGTTTTGGCACTTGCTGTGTGAACACACACACATCATGGACATGATTGGATCAGGTTAAATGGTCCTGTAAAAAAGTCACACTTGTGCTCCTCGAGGTCAAACATGAGCGGATTGGAAATGAATGAGACGAGTTTCCTCTAGTGGAAGCGTTCGGTACTGCAGCCGAATACACTCTCACTGAAAGCTCATTTACTGAGATATCAAGCTCAAATTCTGAGAGCACCAGAGGGTGAAGGAATCCAGATTTTACACTAGAATCTGATATATTTGAACAATATATTCGACCCACCAGTTTAAAACGTGTAGTTTAAGTGGTTAACAACTGTAAACCAGTCTAGAACTGAAGATTTGTGTGGTTTAGTCCCGGTCCAGTCCAGCTCTCGTCTGGATCCCAGATGGAAAAGAAAACCACCCTGGATCTGTCCGGATCAATCGTTCACACTCATCTGAGTCATGATTCATCTGAGTCAGTGATTCATCTGAGTCAGTGATTCATCTGAGTCAGTGATTCATTTGAGTCAGTGATTAATCCTCCGCTGTGTGGAATGATTCAACTATACCATCAGATTCAATCATACAAAACGAATCAAAGACTGCAAATATTTCAATAGCATGAAAGTGTTTGTTGGCTTTTTGTTTAGGAATCAGTTGATCATTTTAATATGGGAATATAAACTTGGCAAGCTATATAAAGTACTGGACTCCAGACTGACTCCACGTGTCTGGATATATCGTGTTTCATATAATGGCTGCAGAATATGAGGAAGATTCACTCGGGACTCATCTAGACGTATCCTTGAAGCATAAACTATTCCGGTCTGGACTCTAAATATGTGATGAGCTCAAGATACACAGATTCCCTCCAGGGCCAAATATGGTTGAACAAACGCAGCACTTCATGTCTGAAGGAGTAAACACACACACACACACGCACACACACACACACACACACACACACACACACTCACACGCAAAGCCCTGCTGATGGAGAAATGAGTTCATGACATGCTAAAGTCACGGGTGTTTGACTTCAACACGCTCCCGAATCACACATTTATTATTTTAAATATAATATATAGAATTTAAAATAATAATAATTAATAATTTACATAATTATATATGTGTGTGTGTATGTGTGTGTGTATATATATATATATATATATATACACACATATATACATATATAATTGTATAAATTATTAATTATTATTATTTTAAATTATATGCATTATATTTAAAATTAAATATTTAAATAAAGAAAATTATAAATAATTATAAATATATTTTAAATATATATATATATATATATATATATATATATATATATAACAAAATAGAAAAAAATATTATATTTAATTCTAGAGAGAACATGTATAATATATACATTATGTTATACGATATTATAATAAATGTTTAAAATTAAATAATTAAATAAAGAAATTATAAATATATTAGAAGTATATACATATACAGTATACAGTATACTAATTATGCAAATTAATTAATTTAAATTCTATTCTATATAAATAGAGAGAGAATATATAAAATATATTATTTACATTTTATTTATATTATAATTATTATTTACAATAAAATGTAAATAATATAAATAAAGTAAATATGTTTTAGATAGTTAAATATTTCATTAAGATTTTTTGGGTAAAGATAATTTATTATATATTAATTAATATTTATATATTATAATGTAATATATTATAATTACAATGTAATAAAATGTAAATAAAAAAAAATATATATATTTTAGATAAATATTTAATTAAGATATTTTTGGTAAAGATGATTTATTTAATATTTAAATCACTGACTGTATAATTTTAAGGATTATGTTACTTTACTAAGTTGCGTTGGATGATTTCTGTAAGGATAGTTCAGACGTGTTTCCAGGTGTGTGTGTGTGTTTCTGTGAGTCAGTTTACACATCTCAGTGTGTTTGTTCTCCTGGTGTGTGTGTGTTTGCTGATTTACTGTTGTGCAGATCTCACCAGCTGCCGTCTCACCTCACTCCTCAGACAGTGTGTGTGTGTGTGTGTGTGTGTGTGTGTGTGTGTGTGTGTGTGTGTGTGTGTGTGTGTGTGTGTGTGTGTGTGTGTGTGTGTGTGTGTGTGTGTGTGTGTGTGTGTGTGTGTGTGTGTGTGTGTGTGTGTGTGTGTGTGTGTGTGTGTGTGTGTGTGTGTGTGTGTGTGTGTGTGTGTGTGTGTGTGTGTGTGTGAGTGAGTGAGTGAGTGTGTGTGGTGATTCTGCTGGTGTTTGAGGTAGCGTATGTGTATGATGATCAGTGTGTGTGTGTGTGTGTGTGTGGTGATTCTGCTGGTGGTTGAGGTAGCGTGTGTGTGTGTGTGTGTGTGCTGATTCTGCTGGTGTTTGAGGTTCTGCCAGGGTTTCGTGAATGACGTTTACCGAGATCTTTGAAGAGTCTGATCCTCTCATGTGGTTTTCATATGCAGACTCTTGATCTTCATGTGCTGTGCAACGGGAAAGTATTTCATCTATGAGAAGTGCGCTTAAATATGCTCTTTAATATCCATTTATAATCATAGTCAGATCTTGACACTTTGTGAACTTTTTTGTTGAACTCACCGTGACGTCAGCACTTCATATCTAAACCAGTCCTGGAAACACTCTGAGACTCAGTTATTTCACACGTCACATGCTTAATCTGATCTGCTTATGAATATGATCTGTTTATGAATATGATCTGTTTATGAATATGATCTGTTTATGAATATGATCTGTTTATGAATATGATCAGTATTTCTGCGTTATCTTATGATGCCGTTTCTGCTGATTTGGTTTCTGATCACTCGTTGTCTGTATGAAAGAGGATCAGTTATTCAAGTATTGATTTAATTACATTTAAAATGAGTAAATTAGATTATTCTATTTTCATTTTTAATATATACAATTTAAATATTTAATTTATATTTAATGTATAGTAATTTTATATTCATATTTATATTTTTTCATTAAATTAAATATATATTAATTGAATACAATTTAAGTAAAAAAAAATCTTAAATTAATAATATT
Source organism: Leuciscus leuciscus (assembly GCF_965113295.1). NCBI lineage: Eukaryota > Metazoa > Chordata > Actinopteri > Cypriniformes > Leuciscidae > Leuciscus > Leuciscus leuciscus. The sequence goes on from NC_138724.1 coordinate 30,874,052, forward strand.
TATTATTTTATTTTATATATCATACTGTATATAGAATTAATATATGTCAAATGTATATAATATATATATATTAAACATTTAATTTATATTTCATGTATATTGATTGTATATACATTAGTACATTTAATTAAAATGTTTTATAATTTTATACAATAAAATTAAGTTAAATAAATAATTTGTATAATAAATGTAAATACACGTTTTAGATTTTATATAATTAAAAAATATTTTTAATTCAACGTGTTTACATTTTGATCAAAAATTATAGTTTAATACATATATATATTGAAAATGTGTACATTGTTTGAACTTTTGAGAAATGTTCTTTTCACAATAGTTGATAATCAGTAACTGAGGAAACTATTGAGACTGAGGAGTTTCTCTGAGGCGAACACTGAGCAGAACTGATGTTACATCCACACAAAACACTCATTTCTAACGGATTCAGACAGAAATGCTTTTCCACAAGTCTGAGTTCAAGCACACATGGATCTGGTTATGGACTTCATGCATTTTTTGGTGTTCGAGCAATAAAGTCTGACATACTTCAGTCTGATACGCCTGACAAGCACAGTCATGTTTCTGTCTGAACAAATAAAAACATATACAGTATACATAAAATAATCATCATTTTCATCCATTTTTTGTGTATATATATATATATATATATTTAAAACATTTAAAATAAACTTAATGCTGAATTATGAGCTGAACATGTTTCATGAGATTATGAGTCTCAGAGATAAACTCAGTTAAGGCTCAGTAAAGTCAGATGATGAGAATCAAACACACATTCATGCGATAGATCAGTGTGTGTATCATGCAGCGTTTCTACAGTAAACATCTTCATCTTTACCACAGTTACTCCTCTCTTCTCCTGCTTCTCCTCTCTTCTCCTGCTTCTCCTCTCTTCTCCTGCTTCTCCTCTCTTCTCCTGCTTCTCCTCTCTTCTGTCCTCAGATGAAGATGAAGATCGTCCTTCAGTTGTGTGTGTCCTCGTAAAGCTGAATAACTACTAACTGTTCACAGCCGTCTCTCCTCTTCCCTGTTTCTCCTCCTCCTTTCCTTTAGGAGTTTTGAGGAGTGGTTTATCCGAGCCCATTACTCTGTGTGTGTGTGTGTGTGTGTATCTGATGGTCGCTCACTTATCTGTGTGTTCTTTGATGTGTTTTGCTGCTGGCAGACTGCAGCCCTGTGTTTAAAATACCTTTGTAATGATCTTGTTTATGATGTGTGTGTGTGTGTGTGTGTGTGTGTGTGTGTGTGTGTGTGTGTGTGTGTGTGTGTGTGTGTGTGTGTGTGTGTGTGTGTGTGTGTGTGTGTGTGTGTGTGTGTGTGTGTGTGTGTGTGTGTGTGTGTGTGTGTGTGTGTGTGTGTGTGTGTGTGTGTGTGTGTGTGTGTGTGTGTGTGCGTATGTGTGTGTGTGTGTCTGGATGTTCTTTAGTGCTGCTCAAACCTGTTTCTTCTATTCTCCATGACGTGGTACTGGGATCTTTTGTTCAAGTCCAAACTGGCAACTGAAGAAGATCCAGCTCATATTTACTATAAAATTAAAAGTAACACAATACCAGTCCTCCTAATGAGAGAATGTCCAGTTTGGTCCTCTCTGGTCCTCTCTGGTCCTGGCCTGTCGTCACTCCTGCTTTTCTCCTTCCTGAGCTCCTCCGCGGGACTAGAGTCCGGTTAGCATCCGGCCCCGCTCCATTCCCACGGCTCTCGGCAACGCACTGTTTCACACACTGTTATTAAATAAATAAATGTGTATTATAAAATTATTATTGTACATTTATATATTTATTTAATATATAGTAATATACATTATTTAAGGACTTCAAAAATAGGCTTTATACAATTATTTTCTACATTTATTTTATTTTATTTAATTTTTTGATTATTTTCAATTTTTATATCTATATATAATACTTAATTTAAAATCTTTTTTTATTAGGAGATAATGAACACAGAACTTCTACACAAGATACTGTTATACCCAAATTGTCAATAATAAGTCATGCCTTATATATATATTTTTTTACATTTTTTTATTTGACATTTTATCTTATATTATATATCTTTTTATTTTTTATTTTTTTTATTTTTTTTAGTGAAGGAACACACAGTACTCCTACACAAGTGCCAATAATAAGCTGTCTTATTTATTTGCATTTTTTTAATTTAATCTTAAACTTATTTTACATAACATTATTTTTAATTAAATTAAATTAAATTTAAAGTTAACTTAACTTAACTTAATAGAATTTTTAAATGCATGTAGTTTTACAGATATACCGGTCCCCTCGTGAGTCTTGTAGCGCCTCATGTCCGGATGTGGACGTCTCTCCTCTGTTCCTCTGTGTTATTGGTTCCAGATGATTGTTGATGGTTTTCTCGGGTCTGACTTTAATCCCAGCGCTTGCAGAACACGGTGGCTTGTGGTTCCCAGCGCTTGCAGAACACGGTGGCTTGTGGTTCCCAGCGCTTGCAGAACACGGTGGCTTGTGGTTCCCAGCGCTTGCAGAACACGGTGGCTTGTGGTTCCCATCGCTTGCAGAACACGGTGGCTTGTGGTTCCCAGCACTTGCAGAACACGGTGGCTTGTGGTTCCCATCGCTTGCAGAACACGGTGGCTTGTGGTTCCCATCGCTTGCAGAACACGGTGGCTTGTGGTTCCCAGCGCTTGCAGAACACGGTGGCTTGTGGTTCCCAGCGCTTGCAGAACACGGTGGCTTGTGGTTCCCAGCGCTTGCAGAACACAGTGGCTTGTGGTTCCCATCGCTTGCAGAACACATCGGCTTGTGGTTCCCAGTGCTTGCAGAACACGGTGGCTTGTGGTTCCCAGCGCTTGCAGAACACGGTGGCTTGTGGTTCCCAGCGCTTGCAGAACACGGTGGCTTGTGGTTCCCATCGCTTGCAGAACACAGTGGCTTGTGGTTCCCATCGCTTGCAGAACACGGTGGCTTGTGGTTCCCATCGCTTGCAGAACACAGTGGCTTGTGGTTCCCATCGCTTGCAGAACACGGTGGCTTGTGGTTCCCATCGCTTGCAGAACACGGTGGCTTGTGGTTCCCAGCGCTTGCAGAACACAGTGGCTTGTGGTTCCCATCGCTTGCAGAACACGGTGGCTTGTGGTTCCCAGCACTTGCAGAACACGGTGGCTTGTGGTTCCCAGCGCTTGGAAACAAAGACATGAAGTATGAATTGTTGCACGCTGTAGTTGGAGTGTTGATGTGATGCTCTCTCTCTCTCTCTCTCTCTCTCTAGTGTTCGGTGTCCTGTGGGAAGGGAATGAAAGAGCGACAGATCGTGTGTGTGGACCAGAATCAGACCCAGATGGAGGACGAGGCCTGTGCTCATCAGAACCGGCCCAGAACACAGAAGGCCTGCAGGGCGGGACCCTGCCCCGGCTGGAGAGCCAATCAGTGGAGAGCGGTGCGTGACCTCACTTCCTGTCTGTCAGAAACAAATTGTAAATGAACACATAGTACTCCCATAAAATATATTTTTAAACAAAGACTAAGGATTTTTCCTACGGAAGAGGATTAGGGCCAAGCAATAATAAAAATGTTTTAAGTCATTATAATGCGAGATTAAACTCGTTAAATTTAGAGAAAAAAAGTCGAAATACAGTATTGAGAATAAATTCGTTAAATTTCAAGAATAAAGTCGTTGTGCTTCGAGAAAAAGCTCGTTAAATTTCAAGAAAAAAAAGTCGAATACAACTGTGAGAATAAACTCATTACATTTCGAGAATAAAGTCGTTACATTTTGAGATCAGTTTGAGATCATTTATATAGGCTTCATTCATTATCTAACATCTGTGTTTCTGTCATCCGTCGACACCGAGTGAGAGTGAGTGAAGTGTGATGTCATGCATGTGTAGATGGAGGATCAGTGATGACTGTAGATCATGAGCGGTAGTGCTGTATATCAGATCAGACGTTCATATCTAACATCTGTGTTCTCTTACGAGAGTCCTCTCCTACTGCGTTTTTGTAAAAACGCTACGGGAAAAGTCTCTTTTCACGAGATACTGAAGCAAAAAATGATCCTTAATTTTCATACATGTAAAGCGCGTTGCGGCAGTGCTTAGCTATGGCGAGACGGCTCGCTCGCTCATTGGCTGCTCTGCAGCAACTGCATAAGCCTATCGAGCGAGGCCTGAGGTGACGTCAGGCCAATGAGGACGCTTCGCGCCCTCCTAGCCATTTCCCGCCGAGATGGGTGTGGCTAGCCTCTATATAAGGAGCTCGAGAAGGCTGATTCACTTGATTTTCATCTCTTCAGCGAAGCTCACGCATCGCTGGATCACGAGGAAGCAAGCGTCGTTTGAGGCAAGCATTTCAGCGGGACGAGCCACTCGAAGCTGCTGGCAACGCCGCCTTCTACAGCCGTACCTGCTGCGCTTTCCGGCGCTATATATCCTTTATTACTCTGTTTGTGTGTGTGTGTGTGTGTTCGCCGCTGCGACACTCACCCCCTAAAAGAGCTGCGTCTTTTTAAAGATGCCTTCATGTGGCTCATGCCGAGCCCCACTCGCCCAGGGAGACCAACACGTCATCTGCGTTTCCTGTTTGGGTGAGAACCATGCAGCACTCGCGCTCGCTGACGGCGGCTGCCCTCACTGCGACCTTTTGCCGATGGTGACTCTGCGGACTCGCCTGGCATCCTTCTCAGAGTCTGCACTCCCCGCCGCGCTGCCGCGCCGTAAGAAGCGCCGCTCGCAGCGGGCCCCGGAACCCGCTCCAGCTCGACCAAGCTCGCCGGTTTGCCCGCCTGCTTCACCGGCTTCTCCTGTTTCACTTCCTGATGCTCAGCGCCCGCAGTCTGCCGCCGCTTCATCAGAGGAAGTCATTTCTGAGGCCGCGTCGAGAGAGAAGGATTCCTGCTCTCTGCTAGCTTCAGGCAGCGAGGACTGGGCGAGCTCTGAGGACCTCGCGCCTCCTGCCCGCAAGCCCACTACGAGAGCCAACATAGAGAAGGAGCTCATGCGAGTACTCGCGCTGGCCGCGGCGAGCCTCGGCCTCGAGTGGTCTGCACCGGAACTCCCTTCTCGTACCCGGCTGGATGGTAGCTTCCTCCCTGGTGAGCGCACTTCTCCGGAATCTAAGCCCGCCCCCTTTCTTCCTGAGCTTCACGAAGAAGTGGCGAAGGCCTGGAATGCGCCCTACTCTGCGCGAACGCGCTCGTCTGTGTCGCCAGCATTTTCCTCCCTGGATAATGCGAAAGACCGAGGCTACCTTTCACTTCCGCCGGTGGAACAGGCGATAGCGACCCACCTTTGCCCGCCCTCTGCTGGACGGCGGACTAAACCGGTGTTGCCTTCTAAAGCCTGCCGCATGACGTCGACGCTGCTCGCGCGAATCTTCTCCGCCGCTGGGCAGGCTGCGTCAGCACTACACACCATGGCTACACTGCAGATTTTCCAGGGTGATCTCCTCCGTAAGCTGGACGAGATGGGACCGGAGGCTATCTGCATCGCGGATCTGAGGAGCGCTTCGGATCTAACACTCCGCGCTACCAAGTCTGCTGCACAGGCCATGGGAAGATGTATGGCTTCCGCCACTGTTGCTGAGAGGCACCTATGGCTTACGCTCACGGAAATGGCTGATTCCGAGCGCAACGCGTTTCTCGACGCCCCGCTGTCTTCCGCTGGCCTTTTCGGTTCTTCTCTCTCCGAGTTCGTGGAGAGATTTACCGAGGCCCAGAAAGCGTCCCAAGCCTTTAAGCACTTCCTGCCGAAGCGCTCCGGTTCTGCAGCGAATCGCGATAAACAGAATCCGCGAAGCTCTCAGCATCAGCCCCCGCCTTCCGCCACACCTTCTCAGCAGCGACAGCAGCGACAGCAGCACAGCTCTAGGTCCCGCTCTCGCTCTACCAGCCGACGCCCTGCTCAGCGCGGGCCTCGGCCGAGGGTTGTGGTGAAGCCGGAAGCCCCGAAGAAGTCCTAGCACTCCTAGGGAAGCGCAGGTGTGTGAGCCCCGCTGCGGCCGGTCTCTCACCCAAGCGCACCGCTGTTTCAGTCCCAAGACTTGCGACTGTTCCAGCGTTTTCTGCAAGACGCAAGCCTGCACAGTTGCCCGCTCGCCTGCACACAAAAGCCGTTTTCACGGCTACCCAGATATATCCCGAAAAGAGTGTATTTTCTGGTGTCCCGGCCACGGCCGTTGGTGCTATAAATGTAGTGTCGATGCCCACTCCTCAGTGCCCATCCCTACACACAAGCACAGCCCTACACTTAGGGCTCGCGCACATAAAATCGACTCAGGTCGATTGCGCTTCCAATATAGTGAAAGTGCCCACTCCCCAGTGCCCACACACACTATGTCTCACAGACCACAGGCTCTCTGTAAAAACGAAACCTGTGCGCGCTCGCTCTGCTCAGACAGGCAGCGCGGCCAAAGCAGTAAATGTGCCCGGTTCCCGCCCACGTTTACTCGCAGACATGAGTCCCGCGGGGCTCGCTCAGACCTCCCTCACTCAGTTAAGCACTGTAGTAAGGTCGAGGACGAGCGCTCTGCCCGCTGTATTAAGCGCGCCCCCCGCCTCGAATGCCACAGGCATAACGCCTATGTTATCGCACCTCGAAGCACCTCTGTCGCACGGCGAACAGAGCGCGCTTCGCATCCAGCCCTTAGCCAGCCATGCAGAAGCATGGGCAGCGCTTCCAGGGGTTTCGGACTGGGTGCTAGGCATTATAAAGAGAGGCTTCTCGCTACAGTTTTGTCGACGCCCTCCCCGCTTCACAGCGCGCGTCGAGACTACGGTGAATTTAGAAGTAGCACACCTACTTCGCGCCGAAATATCGAAACTGATATGCAAAGGGGCGATAGAGCATGTACCCCTGGCTCAAAGCGAAGGGGGGCTATACAGCAGATACTTTCTAGTCCCCAAAAAGGACGGTGGTATCAGACCCATACTGGATCTAAGACGGCTGAACAAAGCATTAGTGAAACGCAGTTTCAAAATGCTCACGACCAGGAAAATTTTCGCGCAGGTTCGCCGAGGAGACTGGTTCATGTCAATAGATCTGAAGGACGCGTATTTTCAAATACAGATAGCGTCACGTCACAGGCGATACTTGAGATTCGCCTTCGAGGGTCAGATATACCAGTATACAGTCCTTCCGTTCGGCTTGTCCCTGGCACCTCGTACATTTACGAAATGCATGGACGCGGCGCTCGCTCCTCTCAGACTCAGAGGCATGCGAGTACTAAACTATTTGGACGACTGGCTGATCCTAGCTCAATCACGATCACAGCTCGTGGAGCACAAAACCATTTTACTCGACCACCTCGAGAATCTTGGTATCACGGTCAATTGGACGAAGAGTTCACTGAACCCCAGTCAAACGATTTCGTTTCTGGGTACCATTCTGGACTCACAGTCTATGACAGCGCGGCTGTCGCCACAGCGCGTGCTGCACATTCAGCGCGTGGCGAGATCTTTCCGCTGCGGCGCGTCTACCCCGCTCAAAACGTTTCAAAGGATGCTAGGTCTCATGGCCTCAGCATCAACGGTTCTCCAGCTGGGCTTGCTCCGCATGCGCCCTCTGCAGTTCTGGTTGAAAGCGCGAGTACCGCGCGGAGCGTGGGTGTCCGGCCGGTTGCGTCTCAAGGTCGATCAGAGCTGTGTCACAGCCCTGACACCTTGGTTGGCAGACGACTGGTACCGATCAGGTGTAAGCCTGGGGACTTCCTCGAGAGTGAGGATGGTGTCGACCGACGCATCCACCTCGGGATGGGGAGCGCTGCTCGAGGGCAGACCGTTCTTCGGCCTGTGGTCGAAAAGAGAAAAGCTCCAACACATCAACTGCCTGGAAATGCTGGCAGTGCACAACGCGCTAACGCGCTTTTATCCCCACATCAAGGACCAACACGTCGTAGTCCGTTCGGACAACACGGCCGTGGTGTCCTATATAAATCGCCAGGGCGGTCTGGGATCCACATCCCTGTACAGGCTGGCGGAACGCCTCCTAATATGGGCTCATCACAGTTTGCGCTCGCTGAGAGCAGTGCATGTGCCTGGGCTCCAGAATGTGGGCCCAGACAGACTGTCCAGGAACAACATTCCCCTGGGCGAATGGTCTCTACACCCACAAACAGCCCGGCTGTTGTGGGAGAGATTCGGCAGAGCGGAGGTGGACCTATTCGCGTCCCGCGAAAACGCTCATTGCCCCGTGTTCTTTTCCAAGAACGACAGCGCGCTGTCCCACGTGTGGCCGCGCTGCCCGCTTTATGCTTTTCCCCCCGTCTCCCTCCTGCCTCAGGTGTTAGAGCGGGTCAAGGAAACGAAATGCTCAATACTGCTTGTAGCACCGTTCTGGAAGAACCAAGCATGGTTCCCAGTCCTGATGCAGCCAGCAGACATCGCTCCATGGCCAGTGCCATTGAGGAGAGATCTCCTCTCGCAGGCCGGGGGCTCGATTTGGCATCCGCACCCGGAGCTGTGGTCGCTTCACGTGTGGGCGCTCAACGGTTATCCGTTAACCTCGCAGAGGGAGTGATAAACACCATCACTCAGGCCAGAGCGCCGTCGACTCAGCGGCTTTATGCCTCGAAGTGGTCGGTTTTCTCCGGCTGGTGTACAGCTCGGAGCATATCACCTCTCAATTGTGAGGTGACGGAGGTTCTCTCCTTCCTACAGGAGCTGTTGGATAAGGGCAGATCCCCTTCCACGCTCAAAGTTTATGTGGCGGCTATTACAGCGTTTTCCAGAACAACGCTGGGGCAGTCTCTAGGAAGGAACGATTTAGTCATCCGCTTCCTCAGGGGAGCTAGGAGGCTAAATCCTCCCAGACCTCCTTCAGTTCCTATGTGGGACCTTTCTACGGTTTTGGCGGCCATGAAAGGTGCCCCTTTCGAGCCTATCCAATCTATTAGCCTCAAGCATTTGTCTTTCAAAACAGTGTTTTTGATGGCTCTCGCTTCAGTGAAGCGCATAGGCGACCTGCACGCGCTCTCTGTGAGCCCAACGTGCTTAGAGTTTGGACCTAATGACTCTAAAGTCATACTCAAACCTAAGCATGGATATGTGCCAAAATCCCTCAACACACCATTTCGGGCTCAGGTCATCTCCCTGTCTGCCCTGCCGGGATCAAGTGAGGAAGGGGACTCAAGTTTTCTCTGCCCCATTAGGGCTTTAAGAGCTTACGTGTCCCGCTCTGCTGTCTTCAGACAGACTGAGCAGCTCTTTGTCTCGTTCAGTGGACGTTCCAAGGGAATGGCTGTTTCGAAACAGAGCCTATCCAGATGGATAGTTGACGCCATAGCGCTGGCTTATACTGCCAAGGGCCTCAAGTGCCCGTTGGGAGTTAGAGCGCACTCCACGAGGGGTGTTGCCTCCTCGTGGGCTTGGTCCAGCGGGATTTCCCTACAGGATATATGTACGGCGGCGGGCTAGGCCTCGCCGTCTACATTTATTAGGTTTTACAACCTAGAGGTTCCCGCCTTGCAGGCTAAGCTACTATCGGTGTAGCCGATTCAGCTGTCTAACTAGAACACTGAAATCGCATGCGCAATGCGCTGCCGACTGTTTTATGGGCAGAATTGTGTAAGACCCACATTTCCCGCATTTAGCTCAGGTTTCCCCACCCTGTCTATGCTATGTCATATTCGCGTCTGCTGACGCAACCTTATAAGGACAGAGGAATCCCCTCTTGTCTCTAGACTCTCTCTGTGAGGTCATGTTTTACGTCCGTGGACGTTGCAATATGGGGAATTATGTAATCAGACTCTTTGTGAGTCTATCTGGTGATTATGCACTGTACACCTGGTTTGCTCCAGTGATTGGTGTCTTTATCCCAGCACGCACGGCGCTTTACAAGGGGTTCCCGTAGCGTTTTTACAAAAACGCAGTACGAGAGGACTCTCGTAAGAGAACGTACTCTGTTACTAACGTAACCTCGGTTCTCTCTAGAAGAGGGAACGAGTACTGCGTTCTCTGCCGTGCGTACGGTTCACTCTGGTTCGCTTCGGCGATGAAAATCAAGTGAATCAGCCTTCTCGAGCTCCTTATATAGAGGCTAGCCACACCCATCTCGGCGGGAAATGGCTAGGAGGGCGCGAAGCGTCCTCATTGGCCTGACGTCACCTCAGGCCTCGCTCGATAGGCTTATGCAGTTGCTGCAGAGCAGCCAATGAGCGAGCGAGCCGTCTCGCCATAGCTAAGCACTGCCGCAACGCGCTTTACATGTATGAAAATTAAGGATAATTTTTTGCTTCAGTATCTCGTGAAAAGAGACTTTTCCCGTAGCGTTTTTACAAAAACGCAGTACTCGTTCCCTCTTCTAGAGAGAACCGAGGTTACGTTAGTAACCGAGTACGTTTCTGTCATCCGTCGACACCGAGTGAGGAGCGAGTGAAGTGTGACGTCATGCATGTGTAGATGGAGGATCAGTGATGACTGTAGATCATGTGCAGTAGTGCTGTATATCAGATCAGACGTTCATATCTAACATCTGTGTTTCTGTCATCCGTCGACACCGAGTGAGAGTGAGTGAAGTGTGATGTCATGCTAGCCTGGGAAAACCCAGACTACTTCCGGCGAATTTTAATTCTCTCTCCAGGATAGTCTGGAGAAGAGCCCATTCAAACTCATTTCTGTGCCGCCGAAATCGCGGCACCAATCAGAAACGTTTGGGGAGGGATTTACATGATGACGACAGCGCAGCGACGCTGAAGGAGATTTCGTTACAAAGATGGATGCCGCCGTGGAACATCACTCTTTCGAATCAGTTATCGCGTCTGTTTTGAGCGATTTAAACTTACCGTTTTCGTTTAAACCGGAGCAAAGAACAACACTCGAAGTATACGTCATCTCCTTCATCGATCTGATCGCAAAGACCCGCCCTCCTTAGTTACTGTCGCTATGCCCGACAAGCTACGCTGCTGTCACGCCACACCATGTTCTCACGCAGTGAAAAATACATCGCGGAGCAGAGAGGAGACTGACAACATGCTGACAGACAGGACAGACCAGGTTACTTTTGATATTAAACATATTAAACAAAGTCTCACCTTTCAAATTTGGTCATTTTTTAAAAGAAATTGAAACGATACCGTTTTGTGGCTCTTTAATGTGTCTGACAGATCGCTTTAGAGCATCAGTTAAAGCTGCTCGTGAACCAATCATCACTTCCTTCTAGTTCATTTATAGCATCAAATAAACATGAATGAACATGGGAAGGATTGTTGTTTTAACCGCGGAAAGACGTCAGTACACTCCGTTATTCATGTTCAAATCCTCCCATGTTAATCTGCTATCTCTCCAAAGAGTATAGAAGTTACTTCTATACTCTTTGATCTCTCCTGACTGCTTTGTCGGACAAAATGGCGGATGGCGGATTATGATTGGTTAGATCGCCTGTCAATCAAGCTCCCTGCGAAGGGAGCTACGTCGGTTGGTGACGCCCCTTTGGAAATGAATTGTCTACATAGCTTCCCCAGACCCTACACTCAGTTTCAACTGAGAAGGGTCTGGTTTTAACCAGGCTAATGTCATGCATGTGTAGATGGAGGATCAGTGATGACTGTAGATCATGAGCAGTAGTGCTGTATATCATCTCAGACGTTCATATCTAACATCTGTGTTTCTGTCATCCGTCGACACCGAGTGAGAGTGAGTGAAGTGTGATGTCATGCATGTGTAGATGGAGGATCAGTGATGACTGTAGATCATGTGCAGTAGTGCTGTATATCAGATCAGACGTTCTAACATCTGTGTTTCTGTCATCCGTCGACACCGAGTGAGAGTGAGTGAAGTGTGATGTCATGCATGTGTAGATGGAGGATCAGTGATGACTGTAGATCATGTGCAGTAGTGCTGTATATCAGATCAGACGTTCATATCTAACATCTGTGTTTCTGTCATCCGTCGACACCGAGTGAGAGTGAGTGAAGTGTGATGTCATGCATGTGTAGATGGAGGATCAGTGATGACTGTAGATCATGTGCAGTAGTGCTGTATATCAGATCAGACGTTCATATCTAACATCTGTGTTTCTGTCATCCGTCGACACCGAGTGAGGAGCGAGTGAAGTGTGATGTCATGCATGTGTAGATGGAGGATCAGTGATGACTGTAGATCATGTGCAGTAGTGCTGTATATCAGATCAGACGTTCAGAACCACTCCAAGAACCAACCGTTTCAGACCTGGTTATAGAAAGTCTGAGTGATCTGACTCTGTCCTGTCCTCTATCCGTCAGCAGTGAACACTGATCCATTCCTTTATTCTACACATTTAACACGTTTTTTCACATTTAACACACTTTAAACTTTTTCTTGAAAATTTTTAATAAACTTTTTTCTCAAAACACAACGAGTTTATTCTCAACGTTTTTTTCTCTCTCGCAATTTAACGAGTTTTTTCTCGAAACACGACTTCATTCTCTAAATGTAATGAGTTTATTCTCAACACTGTATTTTGACTTTTTTCTCGAAATTTAATGACTTTAATCTCGATATTTATTATGATTATTGCTTGGTCCTAATTCTATTCCATATTTTTCCCTTCTAAAAACACATATTTTGCCAATAAATATATTTTATTTATATATTTTATAAACAAAATGTTTTCCCCAAAAGTAAAATACTAGGGACAGTATGTGAGTATTCTAATCTGATTAATCAAAGAAATAGTCCAGTTTCCCAAAGCCAACTATGGTCTCCAGTTCTGTCATTAACAATAGAGTTCAGTGGAAATTACGATCATAGTCGGCCAACGATGCTTTAGGGAAACGCACCCCAGATGTAGTAAATCCACCCAGTGTTCTGATTGGCTGAGGCGTTAGGTCACATGGGTCGTCCATCGCTACACCAGTTAACCCCGTCATTCCCCCGCGGTCTGGAAGCAATCATGACCTCTCAGAAATCAGAGGAAGAACACGTAACACACACAACACCAGTGGTGTAACACAGACGTCCCGTGATCATGCGCTCGTGTGTGTGTGTGTGTGTGCAGTGCTCGGTGAGCTGTGGCGCTGGCGTTCAGTCCCGCGAGGTCTTCTGCAGGTTAAAGGTCAGAGGTCGCGTCAGGGATGACCTGTGTGACGAGCGTGTGCGTCCCGTGTCGATCCGCTCCTGCTTCCTCTCCGGGTGTCACACACACAGCTGGACGGCTCACGGGTGGCGGGACGTGAGTAACACATGCAGAAACGTCACGGGTCACACACACACGTTACACTCGTGCTGATACTCTGTGTCTGGACCTGGTTAAGGGGATTTCCCAGCCTCATCAGCTGACATTAAAAAAAAAAAAATTGTTTTAATTATTATTATTATTATTATAATTTTTTTTTTTTTTTTTTTACATTTAATCTTTTTTAAATAAAAAATATATAGTAAATGGATTCATAGGACTTTTACTGCACATAAGATGCTTTTGTAAAACATTTTTGATTTAAAACAACTGTGTGCGCAGTGTGAAAATTGTTTCCACATTATTTTCAATGTAGAGAAAGATGAAGAAAATCAAGAATAAAAGTCCCATTTCAAACCAAAATATTGTAAAATTTGCATAAAGGAAACAAAGTCTGTTTTTAGGAGCTTTCTGCCTGATCTTGCTGGTCCTGAAACAGGAGATGTGATCCGTGTCTCTCAGCTGAGGGTGTGTGTGATAAGATCATCTCCAGAACAACAGCTCAGACTTCAGACAGTCTCATATAAAACACAGCGGATTGATGTTTCTGCTGGTTATGGTTATGGAGGAGCTGTCGTCTGACATCTAATCTGCTTGATTTGTGTCTATCTGACCTTTGACCTCAAACATGGCTCTCCTGTGTGTGTGTGTGTGTGTGTGTGTGTGTGTGTGTGTGTGTGTGTGTGTGTGTGTGTGTGTGTGTGTGTGTGTGTGTGTGTGTGTGTGTGTGTGTGTGTGTGTGTGTGTGTGTGTGTGAGAGAGCTGAGATGGTGCAACAGAGCCCTCTCCTGGAGGATCTCAACACTTCATCCTTAAATACCAGCAGATTTAAATGGGAATTATTCAGTTTAGTGTTCTGACTTCTTAGCCAATCACAGGAGTTGAGGGCCGGACTATCTGTTTGACTGACAGATAAAATAATATAATAATAATATGCTTCCCCAACCACACACAGCCTAGGTTACAGCAGAAATATGTTTCATGCAGAAAAAGTTATTACAGTTTGATGAAAGATTTTTCTTTGTGTGTGTGTGTGTGTGTGTGTGTGTGTGTGTGTGTGTGTGTGTGTGTGTGTGTGTGTGTGTGTGTGTGTCCAGTGTAACGCCACCTGTGGACGAGGCGTGAGGTCCAGGTCAGTGATTTGTCTGGACGGAGGGATGAACGTGGTTCCTGAACGTGTGTGTGACGCCTCAGCCAAACCTCACACACACGAGCCGTGCCACAGCGCCACCTGTCAGCACGTGTGGGTCACTGCAGCCTGGAGTCAGGTGTGTGTGTGTGTGTGTGTGTGTGTGTGTGTGTGTGTGTGTGTCAATCACACTGAGCTTCTGCTCAGCACAAATATTGATGTATGATGACAGTTTGGAGTTTCACATTAAATAAATTCCCAAAAAATAAGTAAAATAAATAAATAACTGAAACTCTTCCGTCACATAAAAAAATAAATACATAAATAAATATTAAAATAATGCAATTTCTTCACTTGCTTTTCCAATCCAAGTACATTAAAAATGAATTAATAAATAATGAAATTCCTTCACTTGCTACTCCAATTCATACAAAAAAAACAAAATAAATAAATATTAGAATAAGTATTAGTATTAGTAAACATTTCTTCACTTGCTGTTCAAATTAATAAAAAAATAAAATAAATAAATACATACATAAATGAATTAATTTACTTATTGTGCCATTTCACATAAAATATAAATAATGCATTAATATTTATTAAAATAATGACATTTCTTCACTTGTTTCTCAAATTCATATTAAAAATCCAAATAATAACGAAATCTTAAAAAATAACGAAATGTATAAATAGAAAAAAAAAAGAAAAAATAGATAATGAAATTTATTTACATGTGCCTCCAATAAATAAATAGCTTCACTTGTTGTTAAAATTCCACTTAATTGTTTTACATAAATAATAAACTAAATGAATTATTAATTAAATTCCTTCATTTTCTGCTCCAATTCATATTTAAAAAAATAAAAAAATAAGAAATGTTAAAATAACTAAATTTCACACAAAACGCACAACAAATAATAAATAATTGAATATAAAAGTAATGGAATTCCTTAATTTGCTTCGTCAAAGTCACATAAATTTAAATCATAAATAAATATTAAAATAATGAAATCCCTTCACTTGCTGCTGCAATTTACATAAATAAATGAATAATTAATTAATTGGTTAATTAGTTAATAGTTAATAAAGTTAGTTAAATAATAATATTTAATCAGTTCATTATATAATAAAATAATAGTAATACAAATAATTATAAAAATTCCTGGTAACACTTTACAATAAGGTTCATTAGTTAACATGAACTAAGAATGAACTGCACTTCTACAGCATTAATTAATCTTAGTTAATATTAATTTAAACATTTAATAATATGTTATAACAATCAAAGGTTGTATTTGTTAACATTAGTCAATGCACTGTGAACTAACATGAACAAACAATGAACAGCTGGATTTTTATTAACTAATATTAACAAAGATTAAACTTGTCTCAGATAATGTTCCTTTTGTTTTGTTCTGTGAAAAATATAAATAAAAAGTTCTAAAAAATAAATAAAACTAATAATAATGTAACATGTATTGCTGATTGTTAGTTCATGTCAGTTAATACATTATCTAATGTTAACTACTGTAAAGGGTTACGCTTTATTTTCAGGTGTCATTGTTACAGTGTAATTATATATTTAAAGGACAAGTTCGGTATTTTACACTTAAAGCCCTGTTTACAGATCGTATCTGATGAAATAGAACGGTTAAGATTAAAATTTGGACACATGCTGCTGTCCCGAGAATTTTAGGTTTATTTCGCTTCCCCCCCACAATGGTTGTCTATATGCACTGGAAGATTCCGTCCTAAAAACACATTAAACTTTCGTTTACAAAGACGTGAAACTCACCGAGTGGTCAGGGGTGTTCACTGATATGTTCACTCAAAAATCGCTGAAAAAGATGCATTCCAACAGGTTTTATCGTAGTTTTTGTCCAACTCCATTGACTTAATAGGACGTGCTGTGAGACCGCAGCACCTTTACGGTATTACTCGCCGCTTCTTCTTCTGCTTCTTCTGTGTATTCAATGAAATGCCCGTGGTTTGCTTGCAATTGGCAAAGGTGCATTATCGCCACCAACTGGGCTGGAGTGTCTATTATTCAAGCTCTCAACGGAAGAATCACGGGTGTGACGCGTTTGGCAAAATAGGTCCACAAAAGCGAAATAAACCTAAAATTCTCGGTACAGGAGCATGTGTCCAAATTTTAATCTTAACCGTTTTATTTCATCAGATACGATCTGTAAACAGGGCTTTAAGTGTAAAATACCGAACTTGTCCTTTAAGTACTGAGTAATATTAAGCAACTACATGTACTTACTATTAGGGTTAGGGTAGGATTTGGATTTGGTTAAGGGTTGGTTGCATGTAATTATGCATAATTTACTGTTATTACTATGGTAAGTACAATATACTGTATGTAACAAGGACACTGTAAAATAAAGTAAAGTGTTACCAAATTCATACACATACACATTATAATGGTCTCCCAGTGTTTTTGTATGATGAGGAGTGTGGTTGATGTGTGTTCAGTGTTCGGTGAGCTGCGGCTCTGGACTCCAGCGCCGGGCGGTTCGTTGCTCTGCCCTGACCTCTGACCTCCGGCTGACCTCTGACCTGCAGTCGTTCTCTCAGTGTAGCGAGCGCCGGCCAACCGACAGCAGACCCTGTCGACTCCCAGCCTGTCCATCAGCTGGAGCCTGGAGCGCCGGCCCCTGGAGTCAGGTGAGGGCCTGTGATGGGTAACTCATTACAAGTCACTTGAGTTAAGTAATCAGATTACTTTTTCAAGTCACTTGAGTTAAGTAATCAGATTACTTTTTCAAGTCACTTGAGTTACATAATCAGATTACTTTTTCAAGTAACTAGTAAAGTAACGCATTACTTTTTCAATTTACAACAAAATATCTAAGTTACTTTTTCAAATAAGTAACGCTAGTTACTTTTTCACATGTATTGACTGACAGCTCTCCTGTCCCCATGTTGAGAGAAATGTGTTGTGTGTGAACAAGATGGTTATTGTAGTTCTAGACTAAATGTGAACATGCATTTACTCAGTATCATTTATTCAATATTCATCAAAATGAATAAAAACAGTCAAATTAAATTTCAGAATTTTATGCAAAATGTTTATAATTAACAATATTAAATTACACAAATATACTTTATGTATTTAATCTCACTTTATCAACCAATGTCTTTGCTGCTGACCTTCAATCTAATTTAACCATACTAATAAGCAAAAATTACTTTAGATTAGATTTAGAAATAAGAGTGTTGAACTTCCTTCTACTGTATCCTATTGTTCTTTAATCCAGAATAACAGCAGCTGAAAGGTTTAAATATGCATCTACTGTACAGGAGTAAATATGTATTTCCTTCAGTCTGAGGCTTATTCATTTCACTTTTGGTGTGAAAGGGCCTTAACATTTGCCAAAAATAGAACTTTTTTGTTATTAAAAAACAAACAAGCAAGGTGAGAAAAAGTAACGGAAAAGTATTGTAATGCATTACTTTTCATAAAAAGTAACTAAGTTACTCGGTATTGTAACGCATTACTTTCCATAAAAAGTAACTAAGTAATGCAATATTGTAACGCATTTCTTTTCATAAAAGTTACTAAGTAACGCAATATTGTAAAGTATTACTTTTCATTAAAGTTACTAAGTAACAGAATATTGTAACAATACTTTTCATAAAAGTTACTAAGTAACGCAATATTGTAACGCATTACTTTTCATAAAAAGTTACTAAGTAACAGAATATTGTAACGCATTACTTTCCATAAAAAGTAATTTAGTAACAGAATATTGTAACACATTACTTTCCATAAAAGTAATTTGGTAACAGAATATTGTAACACATTCCTTTCCATAAAAAGTAACTAAGTAACGCAATATTGTAACGCATTACTTTTCATAAAAGTTACTAAGTAACGCAATATTGTAACACATTACTTTCCATAAAAAGATACTAAGTAACAGAATATTGTAACACATTACTTTCCATAAAAAGTAACTTAGTAACAGAATATTGTAACACATTCCTTTCCATAAAAAGTAACTAAGTAATGCAATATTGTAATGCATTACTTTTCATAAAAAGGTACTAAGTAACGGAATATTGTAACATTACTTTTTATAAAAGTTACTAAGTAATGCAATATTGTAACACATTACTTTCCATAAAAAGTAACTAAGTAACGCAACATTGTAACGTATTACTTTTCATAAAAAGTAACTAAGTAACAGAATATTGTAACACATTACTTTCCATAAAAAGTAACTAAGTAACGCAATATTGTAACGCATTACTTTTCATAAAAAGTAATTAAGTAAAGCAATTTTGTAACCGTTTACTTTTCCTAAAAAGTTACTAAGTAACGCAGTTAATTACTTTTTTGGGAGTAACGCAATATTGTAATGCAACACATAAGCTGGCTCTCTGTGTGCTATGGGCCTGACGTGTGTTGTGTTGTGTCTCAGTGCTCTCAGACGTGTGGCGCTGGAGTAATGCGGAGGACGGTGGAGTGTGTCGGCGCTGTGACCTGCTCATCGCCAAGCCGACCTGAGTCTAGCGCCACCTGCAGGCAGACGGACTGTGAGTGTGTGTGTGTGAGAGAGAGAGAGAGTGTGTGAGTAAGTCTAGCGCCACCTGCAGGCAGACCGACTGTGAGTGTGTGTGAGAGAGAGAGAGAGAGAGAGAGAGTATGTGTGTGTAGGTAAGTCTAGCGCCACTTGCAGGCAGACGGACTGTGAGTGTGTGAGAGAGAGAGAGAGAGAGAGTGTTAGTAAGTCTAGCGCCACCTGCAGGCAGACGGACTGTGAGTGTGTGTGTGAGAGAGAGAGAGAGTGTGTGAGTAAGTAAGTCTAACGCCACCTGCAGGCAAACGGACTGTGAGTGTGTGTGTGTGAGAGAGAGAGAGAGAGTGTGTGAGTAAGTAAGTCTAACGCCACCTGCAGGCAGACCGATTGTGAGTGTGTGTGTGTGTGTGTGTGTGTGTGTGTGTGTGTGTGTGTGTGAGAGAGAGAGAGAGAGAGAGAGAGAGTGTGTAAGTAAGTCTAGTGCCACCTGCAGGCAGACGAACTGTGAGTGTGTGTGATTGTGTGTGTGTGTGTGTGAGAGAGAGAGAGAGAGAGAGAGAGAGAGAGAGAGAGAGAGTGTGTGTGTAAGTAAGTCTATGTGTGTGTGTGTGCTCAGGTGAACTCCTCTCCAGCTGCCGGCAGCTCCAGGTGAAGGGAGGCGTCAGGAGAGACGGAGAACATCACATCACAGTTCGCTCTAGAATCCTGCGTGTTTACTGTGCCGAGATGCACAGCGCTTTCCCGAAGGAGTACGTGACGCTGCGCAGCGGACAGACCGACAACTACTCAGAGGTGTACGGGTACAGGTAAACACACCTGAGAAACACTGAGCTCTAAACACACTACAGTACTGACTCACACACACCTGAGAAACACTGAACACTAAACACACTACAGTACTGACTCACACACACCTGAGAAACACTGAGCACTAAACACACTACAGTACTGACTCACACACACCTGAGAAACACTGAGCACTAAACACACTACAGTGCTGACTCACACACACCTGAGAAACACTGAACACTAAACACACTACAGTACTGACTCACACACACCTGAGAAACACTGAGCACTAAACACACTACAGTACTGACTCACACACACCTGAGAAACACTGAGCACTAAACACACTACAGTGCTGACTCACACACACCTGAGAAACACTGAGCACTAAACACACTACAGTACTGACTCACACACACCTGAGAAACACTGAGCACTAAACACACTACAGTTCTGACTCACACACACCTGAGAAACACTGAACACTAAACACACTACAGTACTGACTCACACACACCTGAGAAACACTGAGCACTAAACACACTACAGTACTGACTCACACACACCTGAGAAACACTGAGCACTAAACACACTACAGTTCTGACTCACACACACCTGAGAAACACTGAGCACTAAACACACTACAGTACTGACTCACACACACCTGAGAAACACTGAGCACTAAACACACTACAGTACTGACTCACACACACCTGAGAAACACTGAGCACTAAACACACTACAGTACTGACTCACACACACCTGAGAAACACTGAGCTCTAAACACACTACAGTACTCACTCACACACACCTGAGAAACACTGAGCACTAAACACACTACAGTACTGACTCACACACACCTGAGAAACACTGAACACTAAACACACTACAGTACTGACTCACACACACCTGAGAAACACTGAACACTAAACACACTACAGTACTGACTCACACACACCTGAGAAACACTGAACACTAAACACACTACAGTACTGACTCACACACACCTGAGAAACACTGAGCTCTAAACACACTACAGTACTGACTCACACACACCTGAGAAACACTGAGCTCTAAACACACTACAGTACTGACTCACACGCACCTGAGAAACACTGAGCTCTAAACACACTACAGTACTGACTCACACACACCTGAGAAACACTGAACACTAAACAAACTACAGTGCTGACTCACACACACCTGAGAAACACTGAGCTCTAAACACACTACAGTTCTGACTCACACACACCTGAGAAACACTGAGCTCTAAACACACTACAGTTCTGACTCACACACACCTGAGAAACACTGAGCTCTAAACAAACTACAGTTCTGACTCACACACACCTGAGAAACACTGAGCTCTAAACACACTACAGTACTGACTCACACACACCTGAGAAACACTGAACACTAAACACACTACAGTACTGACTCACACACACCTGAGAAACACTGAGCACTAAACACACTACAGTACTGACTCACACACACCTGAGAAACACTGAGCACTAAACACACTACAGTACTGACTCACACACACCTGAGAAACACTGAGCACTGAACACACTACAGTTCTGACTCACACACACCTGAGAAACACTGAACACACTACAGTTCTGACTCACACACACCTGAGAAACACTGAACACTAAACACACTACAGTTCTGACTCACACACACCTGAGAAACACTGAGCACTGAACACACTACAGTTCTGACTCACACACACCTGAGAAACACTGAGCTCTAAACACACTACAGTACTGACTCACACACACCTGAGAAACACTAAACACACTACAGTACTGACTCACACACACCTGAGAAACACTGAGCACTAAACACACTACAGTACTGACTCACACACACCTGAGAAACACTGAACACACTACAGTACTGACTCACACACACCTGAGAAACACTGAGCACTAAACACACTACAGTACTGACTCACACACACCTGAGAAACACTGAACACTAAACACACTACAGTACTGACTCACACACACCTGAGAAACACTGAACACTAAACACACTACAGTACTGACTCACACACACCTGAGAAACACTGAACACTAAACACACTACAGTACTGACTCACACACACCTGAGAAACACTGAACACTAAACACACTACAGTACTGACTCACACACACCTGAGAAACACTGAACACTAAACACACTACAGTACTGACTCACACACACCTGAGAAACACTGAGCTCTAAACACACTACAGTACTGACTCACACACACCTGAGAAACACTGAACACTAAACACACTACAGTACTGACTCACACACACCTGAGAAACACTGAGCACTAAACACACTACAGTACTGACTCACACACACCTGAGAAACACTGAACACTAAACACACTACAGTACTGACTCACACACACCTGAGAAACACTGAGCACTAAACACACTACAGTACTGACTCACACACACCTGAGAAACACTGAACACTAAACACACTACAGTACTGACTCACACACACCTGAGAAACACTGAGCTCTAAACACACTACAGTACTGACTCACACACACCTGAGAAACACTAAACACACTACAGTACTGACTCACACACACCTGAGAAACACTAAACACACTACAGTACTGACTCACAGAGGGGATATGATGTATTTTTATAACAAACTAGTTAATAGATGAATACATTATTTTTGCAATTATAATAAAACAAATAAAAATAAAGAATTATAAAAACATATATATATATTTCATAAATATATTAACCGGGTATCAAATCATCATATTAGAGTGATTTCTGAAGGATCATGTGACACTGAAGACTGGAGTAATGATGCTGAACATTCAGCTTTGATCACAGGAATAAATTACATTATATTACTATATATTCACATAGAAAACAGCTGTTTTACATTATAATAATATTGCACAATTTTTACATTATTTCTGATAAAGTAACTGCAGTCTTGGTGAGCAGAAGAGACTCATTAAACCACATTTAAACATCTTAATTGTTCCAAACGTTTGACCACTACAGTATAATCAGCATGTCTGGATTCAACTCTCACACACATTTCTTCCCGTTTCTTCCGGTTTGTTCCCAGGCTCCAGAACCCGTTTGAGTGCCCGTATAACGGCAGCCGTCGACAGGACTGCGAGTGCAGGAACGATTACGCTTCGGCCGGATACACCGTCTTCCAGCGCGTCAGGCTCGATCTTCCCAGCATGCGCATCATCAGTGAGTCCTCGACGTCTGCAGAGCTTTACCTCATACACACGTACAGTCAAACCAAAGTATTCCGATAATATGAAAAACAATGTGTGTATACATGAATAAATATAAAATAAAGTAATATACAGTCAAACCAAAGATTATTCAGACACCAGATATAACTTTTGACATGGTTTTACTAGTGTGTGTGCAGTGGGTCTTCCTAATTTCAAATTAAAAAATTAGAGCATTTATTGGCAGAAAATGACAACTAGTCAAAATAACAAAACAAAAAAAGATGCCATGTTTTCAGACCTCGAATAATGCGAAGTAAACACATTTATATTCAGCATTATTCCACCAAATATTGATTTCTGAAGTTAAAACATTAGTATATGAATAATATAAAAACAATAATATGAAAACGAATGTGTGTATACATAAATAAATGTATAATAAAGTAATATACAGTCAGAACAAACATTATTCAGACACCAGATATCATCTCTGATATTGTTTCACTAGTGTGATCAGGACACTATAGTTCATTTCTGTAAGTGAGGAGAGCAAAATAAAGTAAACTGAGACATATTATACCCAATAACTCTTCATACAGAGACTACCAGTGACATTGGGACCATAAATGATCCAGACACTTTGAGCTGATCATGTTTTGCTGAAGTGTTTTGTCTTTAATTGCTAATGCTCTTTTTACACACAGACTGAACAAAATGAAGCATTGCTTGGTCACTGGTTGAGCTAAACTGGTATTATCTAATTGTGTAGTTAAATTTAACAGCTGACAGATATTCAACATAATTCATGTGTGAGACAGTCTAACAGAAGGACGGACAAAACCAGTCAAATATCAACTGAGTTCTGCTCATATTTTATTACCGTTTTCTAAACTATAGCGAATAAACGGTGATAATGTGAGAAAAGTTGAAGCTGTCTGAATAAAGTTTGGCTTGACTGTATACTGTAACACTTTACAATAAGGTCTGATTTGTTAATGTAATGCTTTAGCAATATATATTTACAGCATTATTAATCTATGTTAATGTTAGTTGATATAAAAACACTTGTTTATGAAATTTATTAACTAATATGAACTAGTACATGTGGACATGAACATTCAGATTAATTAATGCTGCAGGAGTTTTTGCTCATTGTTAACAAATGGAACCTTATTGTAAAGTGTTAGCAAATGCACTTCTGTAAACTGATTGTGTTTAATTGTGTTTAATGTCTGATTGTGTTTCAGCGACTGATGTGAAGTTCAGTCAGACTCTGTTTGGTCGCTCGGTCCCGTTCGCGTCCGCAGGAGACTGTTACAGCGCCGCTAAATGTCCTCAGGTACAGCATTATACTGAGACAAATCAGTCAGAACACACAGTTTCTCTGGCTGAGCAATGAATCAATGTCAATGTCTGGAAGAGGAAGCACACTAATGTTTAAGAGTCTCTTCTACTGCATTTACTTGATCAAAAATACAGTACAAATTGTGCAATATTATTATAATGTAAATCATCTGTTTTCTATGTGAATATACAGTAAAGTGTAATTTATTCCTGTGATCAAAGCTGAATGTTCAGCATCATTACTCCAGTCTTCAGTGTCACATGATCCTTCACAAATCACTCTAATATGATGATCTGATGATCAAGAAACATTTATGATTATTATCAGTGTTGAAAACAGTTCATATTTTAGTGGAAACTGATATGTTTTATTTCTCAGTATTCGTTGATAAATAGAAAGTTAAAAAGAACAGTATTTATTTGAAATAGAATCTTTTAACATTATAAATCTTAAAGTCATTTTTGATCAATTTAATGCGTCCTTGATGAATAAACCCTCCTAAAAGAACAGCTGGTTGGTCTTAGCTGATCTTCCAGCTGGTTTTAGAGGGGTTTAAGCCACTTGACCATCTTAAACCAGTCAACCAGCCTAAACTGGAAAGCATTGATTACCCTGCTGAAAGAAAATAGCTAAAACCAGGTTG
>NC_138724.1:30901344-30906344 GCF_965113295.1 Leuciscus leuciscus
TTGGCCCCTTAATGGTTGCTTGCGGCTATATTTATTATTATTGTTGTTGCTGTATGCAGTGACTTAATAATCTTTATTTTATTGTTTCTTTCCCGCGTCTTGCGCAGGACGGCAGCAGAATCTACGGGCGCTGTGGTGGTTTCTGTGGGAAATGTCTTCCTCATCCTCATACGGGACTTTCTGTCGAAATCCAGTGAGAGAATGGTCAATGTGACTTTGTCCTTCATGTCCCAGTGAACAGAACGCGTCAGAAAATCTCACTTTGCGTCTCTCTTTAGCATCTGGCAGCTACGGTAAGCCTTCAGAAACCTTTTCGACGTCCCGAAAGTAACGAGAACCAAATAAGTGAGTCTCTCCAAGAACCAGGATGCAGAACGGATTTGTTTTTTTTAATGGAAAATCATGATTGATCTGGTCAGTCAAGATCCCGTTGAACCAAATGAAATTGTGATTGTTTGGTTGCAACAACAGTGTAAGAGGGTGTATCTTTATTTTTAGTCATAGCGAACGTTCAAATCCTTTATTTGGGCAGCGTTTTGACGTAAAGGGATTCATGAACAATTTCAAAATATTGTATAATTCAGTATATCTGCTGTTTGTCCTGATGGATATGAACTACTGCATGTAAAACACACTGTTAGCGAGTCGTTTAAGCGTAAAAGAGCCTGACGACAGCAATCAGCTTGATATGAAAATATAAATAATTGAATGTTTTGTATATTTGAACGTTTTACATTTAACATGGTTATGACAATCCAGAGAACACTGTGGATCAGCACTACTGAAATCTCTTCATCTTGACGATTGTCTTTAATGTAAAATGCCTGAAAATGTAAAAGATTGTCCTGGTTAATATATGATAGTTTTTAATAATATTTAATAGTATGCTGACATAATTTACGGTGCTAAGAGCAAACTGATCAAGCATGTGCCTTTGCTTTTTAAACGGTTACTAATCTGATTGAAAACAGAACAATGTGAAGCAATAATTAGATAAAACCAGCTGGGTTAAGCTGGTTTAGTTGAATAACTAATTGACAAGTTAGGAGACTCTAAAACCCATCTTTACTCAGATATAATGTCACAAAATTCATTATTAAATGGCCTAGATTTAGTACTTTGTTCAGACGAGCTTCACTCCAGTTTTATTAGAAGGGAAGATTAAAGTATATCGAATTAAAATGGCATAACCCTACCTCTCATAATCATGCGTTTGTACGTTATTTATGTTTGACAATATTTATTCTGTAATTAAATGTACATATGTCATATTACGTCATGACAGGAAAGCGTAATTATGAAATATTGATCATTTTCTTTTGTCATTAACAAGAGGTTTACAGTGTAACGGTGCTGTTTTTATGTTTTTACTACTGAAATGACCTTTAACCTCCAGCAGGATGGTTAGTTTTACAGGTATTTTAACTCGGATGCTTCTTTACTGTATGCAAATAATACCTGAGAAGTATTTTTAATGCTTAAGTAGCAGTAGAATAAATCATTTGAACTTTAAGAGACTTTCCGCTTTCAACCAAAGTCTGCTTGATCGCGCGTAACGTATGCTAATATAAGTTGAAGGATATTGAGTTTGAGCCTGTGTTAACCTCCAGTGTAACGGATCATCTACGAGCAGCTAACCAACCTTTGACTATCATTGTGTTGATAGACAACTGAACTATATAAGGTCTGTATCAGAAATTAAAGGACTATATGATGCACTGTGTGCCAAGAGTCGTGTAGACGATATTTACACCTGTATATTAACAGTTCAGCTTTGTGAAATGTGTGTTTTTAATATTCATACTTGAAGTGTGAAGATTGACGTTTTGCATCTCGGTGGAATGAAAAACGAGGCTTGTTTTCCACTCGTTGCCCAAAGATATTTTCAATACAGTAATCCAGTGTTTTTTTTTTTTTTATAATGAAATCATCATCTTTGGTGCTACAGTAAAAATGTAATTGAGATTGTATTGATGTAATGGATTTACAGCACTGTACTAATGCTGATCGTCATAATAAAATGAAATATGTTCATTTTGGATGTTTTTTTATTGGAAAATTGTTGCATAAGATGAATGTAATTTGGCAATATAATATGCAGTTGCTCAGTGTTTATGTTCACTCTAAACCTTTTCAGTGTCGACAGATTTTTTTTATGGATTTTAACCAGCAAAAGATCAAATTCAACTTTTGCATCCCAAATCATTAGAAAGCGTTTACATTTGCAAGTATTTCTGTAAGTATATGGACACTTTATAGTTTTGTTAGGTATGTCATTCAACAAAATGAAACAAGAATTTTAAACGCAAGTCTATGTTGGTATTAATTTCTCTGGGTGTGTATCTGCAGTGACACGAGCGGCCAGCAGGGGGCAGTGTTGCAGCAATGAACCGCGAGCTCTTCACGTCACATGATTTAATGTTTTCTCATTCACATTCCAGAGAGAGAGAAAATGAGTGTCAGCTGCACTAGACATGAGAACATGTCAGACTCTGGTTCTGAGGCTGGCGGTCCATACGGAAATAATTTACGGTTGTTTGCCGCGATCCGTAACCCTTTCTTTGACGAGGTGAAGCGTTATCAATCACGCGCTGGAAAACTCAAACCCGCTCCGACAGGCAGAAGTGCTTACGAGTTATTCACACGTTACATACTGAATATTTGAATACCCAAGAACCCTCGAGATATTTCAGTAAAATCAATGTATAATCTGTACAAATAGTGGCGTCACTTTAATGTTCAGGTAGATTAACATTGATCGTGTGACCTGTCAGAATCAACCAATCACGTGAGTTTGGGGGCGGGGCTATCTACGTAATGAGCGGGTTTTTTTGTTTATATAAACTTTATTTTTATTTTTTTTATTTCTAGTTGGTGACATTCACATTGCCTCTGAGTCAACTTGAAAAGCTGTTTTCAACACTGCAAAATGATTTTACTCGACTTGTTTTCCAGTACAAATATCTAAACATTCTTAAATCAAGACACATTTACTTGGCAAAATTACTTCAGATATTTAACAATGTGACACATTCACTTGTGTTTCAGCTCGCCTGAACATGAAGACGTCCGATGATACGTGGAGACACACAGGCATGATGGGATTGATGTGTTTCTGTTCAGATAATCGTCCTCTAGCCTGAACAAGCTTTATTCTTCTCTCATCTTCACCCTGATGAGCCTCGACTCTCAGCGGCAAACGGCCTTTAAACTCACACAAAACATCCAAACTGATCATCAGGATGATCTTCCTCGCAGGAGTGTGTGTGATATTACAGATGGTCTCTGGTCGTGTGATGAATACACTCCTGATACACACTGAAGCACCAGAGGAACTCAGAGACCGCAGAGAAACAAGTCCATTTTAAACTTTTAGAAACCACTAAATTAAAAAGTATGTGTTTAAGTGATTGTGTGCGTGTGTGTGTGTGTGTCAGTGAGTGACTGTGAGAGAGTGTGTGTGTGTCAGTGAGTGTGAGAGAGAGAGTGAGTGTGTGTGTGTGTGTGTGTGTGTGTGTGTGTGTGTGTGTGTGTGTGTGTGTGTGTGTGTGTGTGTGTGTGTGTGTGTGTGTGTGTGTGTGTGTGTGTGTGTGTGTGTGTGTGAGTGTGTGTGTGTGTGTGTGTGTGAGAGTGAGTGACTGAGAGAGTATGTATGTATGTATGTGTATGTATGTATGCACACATGCTATATATGTACAAAATATTTACAAACATTTATGTTAGATGCGATTAATCGCGATTATTCGACTTGACAGCATTAATATTTGTCTTTTTTCATTTCTATTTACAGTCTGTTACTCAAAACATGAAACATCATATGAGTGAAAATAAGCTTGTTTGACAAATGTATCCACATTCATTCTGCCGATGTCTACAGCATTTATTAATCTTAATATGATCTTTTCCTAATAAATTTTTTTAAATCAAATGTTGTATCTGTTAACCTTATTTAATGCATTAGGACACAGATTAATAAATGTTGAAAAAACATATATTGCTCATTTTAAGTTCATATTAGCTAATGCATTAACCATTGCAAAGTGTTACCTTTACTGTAATAAAAAAGGGCGATACATTTGTGTTGAACCTTATCAATGCAAAGTCGTCACAAAAGAAGAATTTGTGCTAAAATGATATACATAAAACTCCCCTTTGCCTACAGTGGGATGGTGCTGTGTGGCCGAGTAGTTTTCAAACTCCACAAAAACACACGAGCCTAATGTATCCTGATGTTTTAAACTCCCTGTTCTCAGATCTGACAGACGAATGAGGATAATTCATAAACACAGAGCTGGAGAGCGTATCCGTGCCAGCTTTAAACACACTTTAAACGCATCTTCCACCCTAAAAGCATCATATATCCTCGGCACATTCCTCCCGCTCACACAGAACACATTTAACCGCGGGAGTTTTGATAAGGATGTACAAATCCTTCGCTTTTCAAGACAAATAGGTGGAGCTTCAGCCACACATCTCTGAAGCCCTGGAAAAGACGACAGGGATTAGTTTAGTTTCTCCATTATACTGCTGTCACAGCGCGTTAGACGGCAACATCGGGCTCTTTCATGTGTGGATTTACTGCTGCCCGCGGCTGCTAATAGATTATTGCCTTCGCTAATCCATTCCTCTCTTTAATAGCTGGAGGAGGAATGCTGACGCTCCAGGAATCCAGACCGCCTTCAGAAATCAGATCATCAATCATGTTATAAAGGAAATGTGAGAGCTTTTGAGTGTATTCTGTGTGGTTGCTAGGGCGTTGCTATGCAGTTACTATGGTGTTCACTTGGGTATTTTGGTTGGTTGCTAGGGAGTAGCTATGCAGTTACTATGGTGTTCATCAGGTGGCCTAGGGGTATTTTGGTTGGTTGCTAGGGAGTTGCTATGCAGTTACAGTTATGGTGTTCTAGGTGGCCTCTGGGATATTATGGTTTTTTTTAGGGAGTTGCTATGCAGTTACTATGGTATTCTAGATGTTCACTAGGGTATTTTAGTTGGTTGCT
>NC_138724.1:30911344-30976344 GCF_965113295.1 Leuciscus leuciscus
ACAAATGTGGGCGGGGCTTGATTGTGTCTGTGTGGAATTGATTGGATGGTTGTGGTTTGCTATTGGCTGATCTCATGTGAGTGACAGGTTATAGCTCCGCCCTCATCATCAGAGAAGAGAAGAGATGCTGCAAGAGGAACTTATTCTGATTCAAGATTATTAACGCAATAATGATGTGCACCCATAAATCATTTATGATAAACACTGCAATATTCCATAAAAAGCAAGAGTCGTCCATTTTGATTTCATGGAGGCTTTAAGACAGAAATGTGTATTTCAGATACTGATGGTTTATCAGCACACATGCATCATTCAGACGTGCTTCACTCGTTCCTCTTCAACACTAACCGGGTTAGAGGGGGAACCGCTTCATTCCACCAATAGTTTTGGTGTTTGTATTCGCTCAGAGCATCTCATTGAAAGACTTGAATGAACACTTATTACAGGAGGAACGAAACAGAACAGAAGAAGGTTCGGCCAGTTTGAAACTGCAGGAGCTTTTAAAATACACTCTTAAAAAGAAAGGTTCCCAAAGGGGATTTTTTTTATTATTATTATTTTTATTTTTTTTTATTGCACTTTATTTATTGCATTGCATTTCATGTTTTACTTTATTTTAAGTATTTTGTTTTTAGTTTAAGTCATTTTTAAGAGTTGTTGTGAGACTCCAATTTCCCAATTATTAATTTAATTTAATTTCCTTTCATTGTTTAGCATTTAATTATTTTATTTTAGTTTTGCATCAAGTGTAATCGATGAGCTAAGCAGTTGCGTTGTTGTCACGTTTTGGGTTTGTTCATGTCATGTTCGTTCCATGTCTGTCATGTGATTCCCTGTTTGTCATGTGATCCTGCCATGTGTCTTGTCATTGGTTAATTGTCTGATCATTGTTCACAGGTGTCCCTTGTCTTGTCATTAGTCTGTGTATTTAAGCCCTCATGTTTGCCATGTGTCTTTGTCAAGTATTGTTCCCTGTAACCACTGTTTGTGAGTCACTTTCATGTTCATGTCTTGTTTTGAGTTTTCATGCCACGCCATGTTTTTGTTTCATGTTTGGTTTTGTTTATAATAAACTCACTTGGGTTCTCATTTACACTTGCCTTCAGTGGATCCATTACAGTTGTAAAAACTATTCCAGTTCTGGATCTTTCCTTCAGTGCCACGTAGAATGTGTTTGATCGTAAAAATACATTTGTATTGCGATAATGGAATGCAAAAGCTTTCCAATACTTCGCATACATCGCCTCTTTTGTCCACAAGAACAAAAAAGCCTCTAAAATCCCCAGAATTTATTGCACATATTATCATGCCAGAATTTCTGGGGTTATTAGAGGCTATAACAGAAGAACCATAAAACTAGTTGTTTTCCAAAGCTACGACTCGTCTGAGCGGTTCGACAGGATCGGAGTGAACATGACGTCCTCTAGGCAACATAAATCAGACAATCCCTTGTTTCTCTGTGTCAAGTGAGCAGAAATCCGTACTATATGTGTTGTGTCTGTATATGAACTCTGAAGGGTTTTTATGGTGGTGTATAAACTGACGGAGCACATCAGTCTCATTTATGATAATAATACTGGTATAACATCCTCCCCGACACTCAGATCTTCACTCCAACTCAATTTTTTTTTTTTCATTGAAATGGTTTCATTTTATGTCTGCTTTTTACATCATAATTGGCTTTTTAAAGCTACACTGTGTCATTTTTTAGTTGATTCTTAGCAAAAAACACTTAGTTCTTTCAAAAATATATGTGCTCATTAATGTATATTTACTTCTTTCAAGTAATAAAGTATTCTCGTAAGTTTATAATCTGCCATTGAAAGTACATACGGGTGAGGGGTTCGAATGCCGGTCGCCATGTTGCCCCTCCATCTTGAAACTACATTAGCCAAAGAGGGACATACCTGTAAATTCAAGCTTCGCCTTTCGCGTTTTACACTCAGTGACACCGTGACGAATGCGAGGGGGAGATTACTCGCGACTGCCGGCAGATTTGAAAGATTGCTGACGGAGGATCACGCCTGTTCTCGAGGACATGTAGCAGAGTCGCCAAGGAAGCGAAAGAGAGAATTAAAACGTCAACGCGACAGGCAAATCAGCAAGACCAAAGTCAATATTGGAGTAACTTTTCCCAGATGGAAAGAGCTCATGAGGAGCAAAGATTTTAAAATGGACGCCGAAGTTGCCTGCTTTCTTCTCGACAGGTAATCCAGCCTATTTGTGTAAATTCGAAGTTTTATAGTTGCTTGTCTAACCATAGCATGGTTGTGCATAACGGCAGAACGACCTCTAGTATAACTTGAGTTACTTTTCCTCACTTCAATGGTGAAAAAGTATTGTTTACCTTGTAACATGTGCTGCGACGGATCACAGGTGATAGTTTTAAAGGCGCAATTGGACGAACTGGAAGTCGAACTGGAAGCCATGTTAATCTTGGAATAATACGGCCACCGTAGGAGTTAAAACGCCCTCGGAATTGAAAGGAACAGAAACTAATATTCACTGGGTAGTCATATACAATTTCACCGCTAGATGGGGGAAAATATCACACAGTGTAGCTTTAAGTCATATTTTTTTACTTTTTTTATGTCATTGTAACATATATAAGCTAGGCAATTGACTGCGGATGCCCCTGGCAACAGAAGATGGTTCGTCACGGAGCCTGGGTTGTGAATGAGTACACTGGAGCCATAGATTTTAGATTTTAGTATGAGTGTATGTATTCAGTAGATAACAAAACATAACCAACATAAACAATACATAAACAACATAACAAAATGACTTCAATGACACATACAAAACAATCCGACTTACAGTTCAGTTCAATGGCAGATTAGTGCGCTGCCAATGATTTGGGAGAAAAAACAGAAAGAAACAAAGACTTAACCCGACACAATGTGTTCCACGGCCGGGACCAGGTCTAGTGAAATGTCAATTAATTACGAATTGAGCAATCGATAATCCAGATAGGGAAGTGTTCAGTCGCAGTGAATGTGTGATTCGGTTACCCTACCATATATATATCCAAGTTCTCTTAATCCAAGTTCTCTTAGCTCGCCATCTCGATCAGAGTCCTTGAATTAGGACGGGTCGAGAGTTCAAGAGTCCATAATTGGAGAATGGAGATTTGTTAATCCAGGAAAAAAAACCTGACCTAAGAAGGCCAAAAATACAAATTAAGAATTCCATTCAAAAATAAAATAACCATAACAAATACTAAAGTAATTCAATATATGCATAACCATACCCGCTTAATGCAAGGCATTTAAAAAAATAAATATCTTTAATATAGCAATCAAAAATACATCTAAATTATGCAGTAATTGTATTATACTTATGTGAAATAAGTATAATAAAGTAAAGTAATTAATCTCATGTTACATGAAATTTCACCATAACTTAAATTTCATAGTCAACTAATCTAAATGTCATTTTCAGAATCAAAACATGTACTCAAAATTAACATTCAAAATAATAATGCAAAGTGCACCTTCAGATTCCATTAACCAAAAATGTTAATCTCTAAATTACCCAAAACACTAAAGCAGAGTTTGGTATTTGTGGAAAATATTGCGCAATATCAAAAGAAAATTACGTAGCTACGTTAAAATCGATAAGCTTAAATGACTAACAAAACATATAGCCATTTCAGTGGTAGTCACAATAGTAACAGCACACACTCAAAACAGCAATCATGTTCTAAATTAGCACCCATGCTAACATCAAATCAATGCCTTCGTAGTATAACAAGTAAAAAGTTTACCTTTGTAATTGAAATGACCAACGTAAGGTCTCCAGGCGTGACCCGACGTTTTAAACAGAGTGAAATCAGACAAAGGCTCTGATTAGAAAGCAGCAGCAACGAGTATTCATAGCTTGAATCACTATTATCACTAAAGTTGAATCACTTTTTTAGGTTTGCTTGGGGATGCCAAACAAACCATGCCACAGCCACAGTGGAGACACAGAGGAAGTGAACTCAGCAACCAGTCACTTTGAGGAAGTTGGGAGTTTGCAGGCCCGCCAACATAAAAGTCCCAACTAAATACGGGTTACATCATAATTGACTTTTTAAGCTATAATTGACTTTTTGGGCCCTATCTCGCACCCAGCGCAATTGACTTTGTACACGACGCATGTATCATTCCTATTTCTCACCCGACGCACAGCGGACTTTTCCCTCCACAGACGCACGTCGGTAAATTAGGGAATGAACTTGCGCTCCCGGGGGCGGTTCAGGGAAAAGAGGAGGCGTGTTCCGGCGCAAACGTTCCCTGGTGCTATTTTGCAGTTTCAGAAAATAATCTTCAGTTTCAGATTATAAACTTAAGAGAATACTGAAACCCTTCAGAGTTTCAGAAAACAATTCCACCACTGACCAGGAGAAACCTCGTCTAAAGTCAGACTAGGCCATAATCAATGTAGCGTGTGCACAACACACACACACTTGCTTCTCTCATCTACACACAGACGCAGCAGTTCACATTTTTAGAAAACCGTACATAATTACAAGAAACAATATTCCACACGAGGGAAATCATTGTTGTGTCCATGAATATGTGAAAAATAGGCATAAATCTAGTTTAACCGAAGCTAATTTGGGTGTGTTTCTCCATCCCCAATGTCACTTCTCTGTGTTTTACAGCCCTGATGAGAACGTCGGTCTCCTCGGCTGTGAACCGCTCCTGGCAAATCCGCCGTTATAATAGCAATCCGCCATGGAACAAGCGCGCCTGCTCTTAAAGGGAATGTAAGATGTCGCTCTGATTGGTTTATTTCACGTTACGCCCAAACCACACATATGAGTAATGATAGGAGTAATGACTACTTCAGACCAACACATTTTAGATTTGCATCGGGCCGGGCGCAAGAGTCATTTATCCCGCCGGTATAATAGCAACAGCGCCGGAGATCCGCCCACAAAGTTACTTGTGTTTCGCGTTTGATACTTGCGTTTCAGATCATTAAAATAGGGCCCGCTATGTCATATCTGACTTTTTAAGATATTATTGACTTTTTATGTCATAATTGACTTTTTAAGCAGTATCGCATTGCTCATTAATCCGTGTGTATGACATCCTCTTAAACTCTCTCTCTCTCTCTCTCTCTCTGCGTGAGCGATACACACACGTCTTCACACACACTTTGTGAAAGGCTGCAGTGACGTGTTGAAGGCCTCGAGCCAGAGTAAAGCTTTGGGAACTCACTAAACTTCTGCTGATCCCACAGATGGAGAGAGAGTTATCACTGAATGTGTGGCCGAATCCCGAGTTCAGCTCAAGGTCACGCTCACAACACAGTGGGAATCTGGTTATTCCTGCAATTACCTCAACTGTTACTGCACTGCGTTCCTACGAGACCTGAGGCTTCATCTAGAGATTGACTTTATACTTTTACAACATACTTTTATTACATCGCATCGCACACTTTATTTTATTTAATTGCGTTGAATTAATGCAAGCACTTGAATGGCTTCATCTTAGTGCTTGACTTTCTGTTTTTAAACCTTTTTTATTTTATTCTATTTGATCTATTGCTTTGTATTGCATTGCATATTTTACTTTATTTTATTTTCTGCATTGAATTAATGCAATCAGTTCTAGTTTGAAACCTATTTTTATTTTTATTTAATTAATTTTTTTGCTCCGTATTACATTGCATATTTTACTTTATTTTATTAATGCAACCACTTGTATGGTTTTATTTTAGTGCTTGACTTTCTACTTTTACACCTCTTTATTTAATTTTATTTATTTAATTTTATTTGAAATATTTGATATATGTGTTGCATTGCATTAATGCTGCTGCTTGTCTAACTCATCAAAAACGCAATGTTACTCATTATTAATGTACAACACTAGTGTGCTGCCTACATAGGGAGCATGTTAAGTCATCATGTGCACGCTCTCCATGCGAAGAGTGTTACTAAAGTTAGTTAGACTTCCTGATGCGTGAAACACTGACTCTGTGAACATTGATCTGACTCAACCAATGACATGAGTTTGGGGGCGGGACTATCTGTTTGATTGACCAATGGTAGATGTCATTTTCTCGAATCCATTTGGTGCCACAGAAATGACACAGTGCACATGATCCTGATGATGAAGGTGTACAGTGAGTGTGTGTTCTGTCCCAGTGAACAGTGTGAAGGATCCTCATGTGAGAGCTGAATATAGAGCTGATCTTCCACACGCTTTGATTCGGCCAGCGCTTCACAGTCGCAGGTGAAGACGAGGTCAGGGATTATTATGGGACATTTGGAGGCTTACATTCAGACCGCTTGTTCAAATCCACCGTCAGCTGTGTTTCCCAGAAATCTCTCTCAAGCTCCTCTAAATACTGTACATACATCTGTAATGAAGTCCTGCTGGGTTTCCCTTCTTAAAGGGACAGTTCACACAAAAGATGGGCATGATGGTCTCCCGTAGCGAATATTAGTGCTGATGTTAATTAATTATAGTTAGTACTTGATTATATCTGGTCATCGTGTTATTCTATGGTCTGATTTTATTTTATTTTATTTTTTATTATTTAATATTTTATTTTATTATTTATTGCATATTTTACTTTATTTTATTGCGTTATTCAGGAATGTGTCTCAGGAGACGGCAGAAAATAGCAGCGGATTAAATGTTTGCTGGAACTGATCTGACTCTCTTATTATAGAGCAACACTCGGACCCGCCTGACCCGCACCGGAGTCATCAAAGGCAAAAACTACATTACATCAAAAATAAAGGTCCAAATTATGGCTTTCAGTCATAATTTATGCCATAATTCAGACTTTTTATGTCATAATTTCTATTTTTAAGTCATGATTGACTTTTTAAGTCATAATTGATTTTGATTTAATTTGATGATTTTTATTTATTTAATTGGTTTCATTTTATGTCAGCTTTTTATGTCATAATTGACTTTTTATGTCATAATTTTTGCTTTTTATGTAATAATTGACTTTTTATGATTTTATTTTATTTTATTATTTATTTCTTATTTTACTTTATTTTATTGCGTTATTTTATTTTATTGCGTATTTTACTTTATTGTCTCGCATTGAATTAATGCAAATACTTGAATGGCTTTATTTTTGTGCTTTAATTTCTACTTTTAAACCTAATATTGTTTTATTTAATTTTTCTGATGTGTATTAATATTATTATGTCTCTTATACTTCATTATGATTAGTCATTAAATGGTCTAATTATTTACTTTAATTTGATTATTTTGTCTTTATTTCAGTGTATTGCATAACATATTTTAGTGTTTTGCATTGATTTTCTGTAAGCACCTGAATAGCTTTATTTTTATAGAGCATGACTTTCTACTTTTGAACCTAATATTATTTTGTAATGTAATGGTTTAATGTAAGTCAGATGATCATTATTGCAAAATATTGCAATAAAACCCGTTTCAGGGTGAATTTTGCAATAATGAGCGTCTTGCAGAAATACAGTTGGAGTGTGTGTAAAGCTCTAAACTCAGACATGACAGTCTCAGTCACAGTTTTATGAGTTTTGAGAGGATTTAGTGTGTTTTTGAGGGAAACGACCCCGTGACCTCTGACCTCAGTATCGCTGTATCTGTGACCCTCTTTAACCTCGTCTGTAACTCACACCAGGACATCGAGGAGCGCTTCACAGATCAGCGGAGGTCAGAGGTCAAGCTCCTGATTTCACTCACTAATTTGGATTGTGGTTTGCTGATTGGACGAGAACAGATGCTGATGGATATAGTGCTGGTTTTAATGGAGCTGTTTTCCCAGCATGCAGTGCTTTCACTGTAATCTGGAGATGCTGTGTTGTTCACTGCGTGCCTGAGATGTTATTCCTGAGTTCTGCGCTCGCTTTAATCGGGATCCTCAGGAATGTGTCTCAGGAGACGGCAGAAAATAGCAGCGGATTAAATGTTTGCTGGAACTGATCTGACTCTCTTATTATAGAGCAACACTCGGACCCGCCTGACCCGCACCGGAGTCATCAAAGGCAAAAACTACATTACGTCAAAAATAAAGGTCCAAATTATGGCTTTCTGTCATAAATATGACTTGTTATGTCAAATTCAATTTATGTCATGACTTTCTATGTCATAATTTCAACTTTTAAGTCATAATTGATTTTGATTAAATTAAATTTGAAACATATTGATCAAATGTTTTTTTTATTTAATTGATTTCACTTTATGTCAGCTTTTTGTGTCATAATTGTAGCTTTTTTGTCATTACTTGTTAATTGACTTGTCATAATTTCAACTTTTATGTCATAATTGACTTTTTAAGTCATTATTGGTTTCGATGTTATTTTATTTAATTTATTTCATTTTGTCAGCTTATTTATTTATAATGAATTATTTATACTTAATTATTTCATAATTGTAACTTTTTTTGTCATAAATGACTGATGTCATTGACTTTTTGTTATAATTTCAACTTTTTGTCATCATTGACTTGTCATAATTAAAAAAATGCATATCATAATTGTCTTCTGAAGTCATAATTATACACTTTTTATGTCATAATTGACTTTTTAAATCAGAATTTCAATGTTTAATGTCATAGTTATGACTTGTATGTCATAATTTCGACTTTGCATTGTCATAATGAGGAGGACGAGGCACAGAGTTTCTGTTTCTCTGATGAGGCGTTTCATTACAGTCTATAAGACAAGATCTATGTATCTTATAGATGAGAAACATCAGCAGGATATTAAACCACATATGGATAACGTTCCTTGTCCAACTAAAATGAATCAGAATTAACTGCACCAGTTTGGATAATTGCATATGATTCTTGAAGTCTCCTGAAGTCAGATGATGCTGTGATGAGGAACATTTACATCTTTATCAGATCTCTTCCATATTTCCTTTTTTTTTTTTTTGGTGTGATTAGGCTTCGCGCCAGTGGTACTTTCTTTTAGCCTGTCAGGAAAAGCATATTTTAGCTTTAGATTATGAATATCATGTGTTAAGCCTGCATGCCTCAGCAGAACTTTACATATATTTCCTCTTTATTGGATAAGATCATTGGCTCTTTCTGAACAAATAACCGGACGGCTGGAGGTGGACCTGGTGATTCTGAAAGCTTTCAGTGTCCAGTGTGAGTGGAGATATGAAATGGAGAACACATGAGTGAAGCTGAGCGAGAGAATGGCAGTAAGTACAGTAAAACACTGTTCGCTGAAGGACTTTC
This sequence comes from Leuciscus leuciscus, assembly GCF_965113295.1. Lineage (NCBI taxonomy): Eukaryota > Metazoa > Chordata > Actinopteri > Cypriniformes > Leuciscidae > Leuciscus > Leuciscus leuciscus. The sequence continues at coordinate 30,920,531 of NC_138724.1, forward strand.
CAAACACCGACACCTGGTTCCACTTACAGGACACACCAGAATCCACTTACCAAAGCCAATAAACGCTGTAATCCTGCAGAAATACAGGAATCAGCATTCCTGCGCTGAGGAACGGGAACAGATTCCCACTTTCCTTTAGGAGCCGTTGCAGAGCGACACAGAAGGATCTGGGAAGAAGGGCTCGAAACAGGCCAGAAAATGCTCAAAATACTAGAGAAAACTGTCCATTATGAAGGAATCATGTTCAATACAGCGCAAAAGATGATGTTCTTCCTCAGTATTTTTGTTTTGTTTTCCAGTACAAATATTCAATTAAATTCACGTTTATTCGCTTTTCACACACACATTGTTTCAGCTTTACAGAAAGTGCATGAGTCCACATTACAGTGATCTGTTATCAGAGGACACTGTCTAAGTTATGTATTTCAGAAATGTAGTAATTTAATGCAGAAACAACGAGCTCACTGAAGTAATGACTCATTGAATGAATACTAATGAATACTTGTTTGTTAACAAATGATTATGATATTTAGAAAGTGTGACATTGGTGTGTGTAGATTCAGAGTTTGCGTCGTCTCACTTCACAAATATCTAAACACACAGACGACAGAAGATGTAGTGGATCGTGTGCAACAGCAACGGATTGATCATTTACAGTATATATGCATTAGAAATGTGCGTATTGATTATGATACAGCAGGCTTTATAGGGTTAAAGGTTTGGGGTCACGAGGGCCGCCGTAAACGTGTTATGAAAAGATGATTCCTCCAAAGGTCTGAGTGTTTGCCTTCAGGCACAGAACAGCAGCTCTTAAAAGGGTGTGTGTGTGTGTGTGTGTGTGTGTTTGGAGAGGCCGTATGTTGTGTAAATAGAGAGCAGGCGTTGGGTTAATCTGATGAATCTGATGAGGATTAAGAGCCGAGAGCTGTGGGCTCCTGTGGGCTCCTGACCCAATGCTTCGAGGGCCAGCTGTCAGGAGTCTGAAGCCTGTGGCCCCGACACACACACACACACACACACACACACACACACACACACAGCGGGACCAGCTCATGATGCACAGATCACAGCAGGCCTGGTGGAGTTAAAGGGGTAGTTCACACAAAAATGAAAATTGTGTCAGTAATTCCTCTCCCTCGTGTTGTTCAACCCCGTCAGACTGTCCTTCATCTTCAGAACACTAATGAAGATATTTCTGATGAAATCTGAGAGCTGAACTCTTAGGCGGCTGCATATATGGAGAAAACACACCTAACCCTAACAAATCCTAACAAAAGGTTCCTCAGCTGTTTTTGGTAGTATTAGGTGTCCTTAATAACATACTAAAAGTTTACCAAAGTTTGACCACTAGAAAGGTGTAATTTTCAAGATGGCGTCCAAGATAAGCCCTTAACATGTCCTAACTCTAGCCAAGTAATCTTGGTGTCTAACCCCATGTTTTCTGGGTCTGTGAATCATTTGATTACACATGATTACATACTTATGGAACACATGATTTTGTGAGATTACTGTGAGGTTTTAGCTTTGTTTGGGGTGAACCAGAGATGTCATGTCATGTAAGTCCTACTCAGTACGTCTTTTTGGACACATACCCTTTCTTTTGCTAAAACACACACTTGACATTCAATGTTAAAGTTATTGCACCCAAAAGTAACTTAAATTGGAGTTGTATAACGTGGATCATAAACAGCTCTGAATTAGGCCTGTGTGTGAACCCTCCGAAATGGTCACTCATTTCAATTTGAATAAGGTAATACACATGTAATGCATCCTCTATAGATGTTTTTGAGTAGAAAGGTGGCATTATACTAACCAAGAAATGTGCCAACTCGAGACCACACGCCCTGATGTACATGACCAGTTTTTCTTTGTGTTTTGTTTTTGCTTTGCTCTTGGTATATAGACCTTTTGTCTTTCGTTTTGCTTTCTCATTTGATGTGATCTTTATTTTTCCAGCAGTCCCGGCTGATGTTCTTCAGCTGTGTCTCACACACATCACACTGTCAAGTGTGTGCAGATATTGTGAAGATTCAGCACATCTGTAGATCATTTTCTGTCAGTTTGATGTGAGTTGAGGCCTACAGCGTGAACACTTCTGCTGTGGTGTGCAGAATACATCCAAACAAGCACATAAATTATGTGGATTGTTGAGTGGAGGCTTAAGTTATAGACCAGATGAAGTCAAAACTCAGTCTGCCACAGTCTGACTAAAATACGAGAAGGTTTGCACTTTATCTGTGTGTGTGTAAAACATTTAAATGTGACATATTATGCCCCTTTTCATCAGATGTAATATAAATCTATGGTGTCCCCAAAATGTGTTTGTGAAATTTCAGCTCAAAATACCAGATCATTTATTATAGCTTGTCAAATTTGCCCCTTTTTGTGTGTCAGCAAAAACGCCTCGTTTTTGTGTGTGTCCCTTTAAGCAAATGAGCTTTAGCTCCGCCTCCGTTCAGAAGAGGGCGGAGTCTTTACTCGAGCTTCAGAAACTCCGGCAATAACAAAACAGGCCAATCTCACTCATCCAGAATCCCAGAATAACCAGTAGCGAGTGCAGCCTTACGGAGAGACTCAGGAAGAGTTTCTGAATGTTAGTGGAGACATTTCTGTAGTTGTTGTGGAGTTACATTGATCATCTCATCATCATGTTTAACTTCTCCACAAGTGTCCACAGTTCCTGAGGTGTTTATAAGACAGCGGTGACATGTTCTGGTCAATAGTGTTCAGTGCTCGTCTGTGCTCAACCACAGAACAGTTTCAGGCTTTGCTGGATCTTCATCATTGCATTAGAACTGGTCTCTGTTGTCGCTTGTGAAACCAAATGTCGGCTGGTGTGTGTAAACGTGCAGATTAAGAGCCGGTAATATTATAATAAGATCCTCTTCATACGTCAGAAGGAGAGCGAAATCTGATCGGCTTATTTTTTTACATGCTTGCAGAGAAAGGCTCACCAGAACAAAGTTACTGGGTTTCATGTTTTGTGGGTTGGCAGAAGCACCGGGACCTGATTATAGCACTTACACACGGAAAAGGTCAGATTTTCATGATCTGTCCCGTTTAAACTGAGAACTAACCAGTCACAGTGCTAAAGCAAATAGCGATGAATAATAAACTCCTCAGTGTTGAAATGAGTTCCCATTCAGTCATGTTCGATGTTATGTCGATATTGGCTCATACCTCACCACCTAACTGTATATTGATGTATTTGTGGTTGCTAGAATGTTCTGGTGGTTGCAAAGGTGTTTTGACCGGTTGCTGGGGTGTTGCCGTGTGGTTGCTAGAATGTTCTGGTGGTTGCAAAGGTGTTTTGACCGGTTGCTGGGGTGTTGCCGTGTGGTTGCTAGAATGTTCTGGTGGTTGCAAAGGTGTTTTGACCGGTTGCTGGGGTGTTGCCGTGTGGTTGCTAGAATGTTCTGGTGGTTGCAAACAAAGTTGTTTTGACTGGTTGCTAGGGTGTTGCCGTGTGGTTGCAAAGGTGAAGTCTGCTGAGTTGAGGTTAGGCCTCTGTTTCACCCACCTTCTTTTTCCTTCTCCTGTAAGTTCATGATTAGCGACTGTTTTCCATCTGCTGTTGTAGATCAGATATCCACGGGTCCACATCACTGAGTCCATATAAGGCCAGCGAGCAGAACACAGGAGGACACAACTGACTGCTTTTCCGCTGCTGTATTTACATAGTGTGTGTGTGTGTGTGTGTGTGTGTGTGTGTGTGTGTGTGTGTTAGAGCAGTGTTTCCCAACCAACCTTTTTTCAGCCACGGCACCTTTTGAAAATTTTATAAAAAAAAAATGTGTGGCACCCTACACTAGTGTTGTCATGATGCTACTTTGATATGATACCTTGAAATGCATCGATTTTCAATACACAGGGAAGAACCGCCTACTGTCAAACAGATATTTTTAATATTATCTATTTTTTTGTCCATCCATTAAAAGTCTGGAGGTTTCTCTTTCATGGGTAAATATCTTAATTTCTCCAAAAATTCTTAATAAAAAGTATAGAATATAGAGCTATAAAATGATTGTGGATAAGATCATTTGATGATAAATGTTTGATTTTATATTGATATCATGACTTTGGTGTCTTGGGCAGATCTGAGCACCATCCGCTGGAGAATCTCTTCTGAAACCATAGAGGAGACACATATTACAGGACTCTTTCTCTCAGAAGACTCTGTTTCTCCATTCAGTCTCACTGCTGTCTATGATGAACAACTGAAAGACGTCTCATTTGTGATATCCATATCTGAGCACACAGGGACTCAATAACCCTCTTTGTGTGTTTAATGATTCACGCTAGAGTTGAAATAAGCGTCTAGTGTAATAGTCTGAGGTCTAGACTCCTGCGTGCTGTACGACATGATGAATCCAGGCAATAATCTCACTGTATGTGTTGAGTTCATTCCTGCAGTTTTACACCAGTTCTCTCCCCACGGTCAAATATACATTTGATTGGTCATAAAGCTGTTAACCTACAGTTTTAAGGTTAATCAGTCTGGAAGAGGTGTCGTGTTTCTTTTCTTTCCTCCCTCAAAGAAAATAAATAATAAATAACCTTCATAAATCCTCGTGTCGCCCTGTGTAAACGTTTATTTTAAAGGAACAGGGCCTTCATTCAGCAGGAGTTCACCAGCGCTGCTCTCGCTGACCTCGACGTGATGCCGACTTCATGTAGAGCCCGTGCAGAAGACACTCGGGTTATTATTTACAGCCAGCTGATTGATACTTATATTTTAACAGTGAAACTGAGAAGACCGGAACGATAAAGTGAGCTGTTGCACTCTACATTCAGATCCAAACTTTAGTTTGTTGAAAAATTCTTATGCATGTTATTTACATACTTATGCAAATTATTTAAATTTCTTTGCAGAGTTAAGTACATCAACCCGTATACTAACACATTTAGTATTTTTGTTTGTTCTGGTGGTTGCAAAAAGTGTTTTAACTAGTTGCTAGGGTGTTGCTATGTGGCGGCATATGTGTTTTCACTGGTTGCTTGGGTGTTGCTATGTGGCTTCAAATGTGTTTTGACTGGTTGCTAGGGTGTTGCTATGTGGTTGTAAAGGTCTTTTGACTGGTTGCTATGTGGCTGCAAAGGTATTTTGACTGGTTGCTAGGGTGTTGCTATGTGGTTATTAGAGTGTTCTGGTGGTTGAAAATGTGTTTTGACTGGTTGCTAGGGTGTTGCTATGTGACGGCATAGGTGTTTTCACTGGTTGCTTGGGTGTTGCTATGTGGCTGCAAATATGTTTTGACTGGTTGCTAGGGTGTTGCTATGTGGTTGTAAAGGTCTTTTGACTGATTGCTATGTGGCTGCAAAGGTATTTTGACTGGTTGCTAGGGTGTTGCTATGTGGTTATTAAAGTGTTCTGGTGGTTGCAAATGTGTTTTGACTGGTTGCTAGGGTGTTGCTATGTGGAAGCAAAAGTGTTTTTACTGGTTGCTAATGTATTGTTATGTGGCTGCAAAAGTGTTTTTACTGGTTGCTAGGGTGTTGCTATGTGGCTGCAAAGGTGTTTTGACTGGTTGCTAGGGTGTTGCTATGTTGCTCCAAAAGTGTTTTGACTTGCTTCTATGGTGTTGATATATGGATGCAAAAGTGTTTTGACTGGTTGCTAGGGTTTTTCTATGTGATTGTAAAGGGGCTTTGACTGGTTGCAAAACGTGTTGCTAGGGTGTTGCTATGTGGTTGCAAAAGTGTTTTGACTGTGTTCTATGGTCTTCTGAACAGAAAGATTATTATTATTATTAAACCTTTATTTAACTAGGAAAGTCACATTGAGGTTAAAACCTCTTTTACAAGTAAAACTGCATTTTACAGTCAACTTTAGTTTGGTGAAAAGTTCTAATGCATGTTATTTATATGCTAAAGTTCAGCACAACTTCTTTTATATTAAGTATAGTTTAAGACCCGGTTGTGTCTGATTATTTCATTAGCACCGGCTAATTGACCCTCAGCAGTAACTAAAGAGTGGCTGTGTTTCCCAGAAGCGGTTCGTTTGTGGGGCTTTTAGCGTTTAATTGTCGGCCGTCAGTCTCTGCGGACTCTATTACAGTGATGTATGGAGTAATTCTTCCAACACACATCCATCAAGTCATGTGGCCATTAAAGCCTTCCCAGAATGCACTCTGTGAACACCGGAGGAGGGAAATATGGCTGTGTGAGAAACACTGTTCCAGTGAGATCTCATTAATATCTCAAATTATTCTGCTGTGACATTGAATACAGATTGAAAGTCTGCAATCAAAAAGCAATAACATGTTCATCTGGGACTGTTTGCTCCTGAATAAGTCCGTTAGTTGTGTTGATAAGCGAGCAGTGAGTGTGAAATGTCTTGAACACACTCCGTGAGCTGAGTAAAGTGTGTTTTGTGGGTTTAATTGTTTGCTTGTTTGATCTGTAAAGTCAGCAGAATAGTGGGAGAAATAACAGCAGCTCCGTCTCTGACTCTAGTTCAGTCCACTCTCCACTTTTGACTGAAGCTTTTTCGCTTTAGTCAAATAATAATGCTGTTAATTACGTATTGAATGGCATATAAAATCTCCATGCGTTTGGATCACAAAGTTTTAGCATAAACATAAACATGTACTGGTGTTTGTGAGTGAGAAACAACATTCTTCACATTGAGGGTTCAAAATGTCAAGATTTAAAGTAGTTTTCAGAGGTAGAGCATGTCCGGAATGACGCTTTGTGACGCTCACTGCTGTAAAACGTGTTTGTGTTCAGCTCAGAGGAAATGTTCAACCTTTAACACTGAGAGAATCTGTTTCTGAAAGCATAAATCAAAGCTTCATCATGTCGGACATCTTAAAACTGTGTTCGTTTGGTTTTCCTGAGGTGAATCTTTCAGAAACCGGTCCTTCTTCAGAAGATGTGTGTGCCCCAGGGGTGACTGGGTAATTACTCGTGAGTCATGAATCATGCTGGAATATGTGCATTGAGATCATTCTGTTGTGGTTGTCGTCATTTAAATGCCAATTCTTTTTTTTGTTATGCATTTATGCATAATATTGGAGTACATCCTTGAGCACTGTGGTGCAGATCATGGTAACATGGTACTTTACCACAGTAATTTGTAATCTCTGCTGAGTCTCACTCTCTGATTGAGCTGTTAAACGTCTCTGCCCTATGGAGCGTGACCTTTGACCCCGCCGGCCCAGGGTTCACGTGGCTTTGAACCCACAGGCGATCGGGTGAGGGGATCCTGGGAATAAATGTAGGGTTAAAGGTTCAAGTGCTCTAGAAAACACTCTCCAAAGTGGCTCTTGAACATCTGAGGTTAAAGCCCTCCAGTGCTTCACATGATAGTTATGCATTTTACTGCAGTACTGTGCAGGGTTACTATTGTTTAACTAAAACTAATAAATAAAAATGAATAAATAGTATGTAGACATTTTTTAAATGACAAAAACACAACAAAATTGTTCAAATTTTACCTAAAATGAAAGTCAAAACACATAAACAATTAATCGAATTCAAACTATGAATTAGAAGCGACTGGACTCTGAGTCCGAGCTGAAGTCTGTGGGTCTGATGTGCTTGTCGCCTCTGAGGTCAGTGACACTAGCAGACAGTCTTTCCTGAATGTTTATTAGCATCTGATGATGCGTGCAAGATCAGTGAAGAATCAGTATCTACTTAACAAAACTAGATGTTTATAGTTTCTAAAGAAAATATGCCTGCTTTCTAGAGTGTTCTGGGAGGTTGCCAGGTTGATGCTTAGCACTTTTTAGGGTGTTTTGACTGGTTGCTAGGGTGTTGCTATGCAGTTCCTAAAGTGTCCTGGGAGTTTTCTAGTATGCTCTGAGTTGTTGCCAGGATGTTGCTAAGCAATTTCTATGGTCACTGGTTGCTAGGGTGTTGCTATGCTGTTCCTAGAGTGTTCTTTGAGGTTGCTAGGATGTTACTAATCAGTTTCTAGGGTCATTGGTTGCTAGGGTGTTGCTATGCTGTTCCTAGAGTGTTCTTTGAGGTTGATGGGATGTTACTAATCAGCTTCTAGGGCCATTGGTTGCTAGGGTGTTGCTATGCTGTTCCTAGAGTGTTCTTTGAGGTTGTTGGGATGTTACTAATCAGCTTCTAGGGCCATTGGTTGCTAGGGTGTTGCTATGCTGTTCCTAGAGTGTTGTGGGAGGTTGATTTGGAGTTCTGAGCTGTTGGCGGGGTGTTGCTAAGCAGTTTCTATGTATTCTGGGTGGTTGTTTTGACAGTTTTAGGGCATTTGAAGAAACTCTCTTGGCACGTCTCACACTTTCCACACAGAGCTCTTGCTTTTGCTCTTCTAAAAAAATGTAACATTTAAAATGAGGAACAGACATTTTCCCATCCTCAGATGTGGGTCAGATGGCAAGGAGGGAGCAGCTGTCAATCAAACACTCGTATCCACGGAGAACCAAAACTCTGAGATGACTTTCCAGGTGATGTCATGCATTTTCATGAGCGTTAGTCACCGCTGATCTGCGAGGAATCATCTCTGTAAACTAGAAAAATATGGGCTGACAGGAAAGATCCGATCTGACTGTGCTGATGTTAGAGATGTGTGTGAGATGTGGTTTGATACACGTTTGCTCTCTGGATGCTGTGTTTGATGAGTGTGTGTGAGCAATGTGTGCTTCCACAACAACTGAAATCTGCTGTGAATGAATGATATCAAGATCTGCCCACAGAAGCTTTCAGACTCATGGATTCTGTCATCATTTGTTTTCCCTCATGTCCATCTGAACTTGTACGCTGTTTTTTTTCTTTCTGAGTCATTCTTCATGCATTTACTAACACACACGTTTTGCACCATGACCTCAAGCCAAACACCCCTGGAATGCTTGAGGTCATGGTGCAAAGGACCCTGGGTTGAATTTACTCTGAACCATCCCTTTAATTTTATGAAGAATACTTTCTGTGCACCAAAAAAAACAAAATGTCAACTTTTTGAAGAAGAAGCCTTTTTTTTCCCTTGGTCAAACATTATTAAAGTTAAAGCTTATTTAGCGATATCAGCCGAATGGCTTAGTGCAGGTGCTAATGGATCAAGGTTGATCAGTTTGCCCTTCTTCTTTGTAATGCAAGTCTTCTTTGGTCAATGGTTGCTTGGTCAATGATTGACTCCGACTGCTGCTTCAGCATGACACGGGTGATGACATCCTCATCATTGCTCCTGTTGTCCTCAGCTGTTGACAGAAAAGACATGCAGGTGTGTAAGGTGTGTGTCAGCTCTGTCTGCTAAACGTAATAGTTCTGTTATTGTTCCATATGGATCAACAGCATTCATAGTTCCCATGTACCAGTAGGCCAGTCTCTCAGTCACACACACAATCACACGTAAACGTGATCTGGCCTTTGAGACATTAACAAATCCACCACCACTCTGTACAACAGAAGGGTGAGCTTTAACTTCCACACAGTGTACAGATTAAGGAATGGAACTAAATCAGAACAGCACAGGTGAACATCTTGATAAGAGGGAGCTTTTGAACTGTGTACATCAAAAAACACATGGCCGTTCCTGGTCAAGAGCTTTCCAAGTTCACAAATCAGTGATCACTGGTGCAAAATGGAAATCAGAGTGCCCAAGATAAAGAAGTATAATGGGAAAAAAAGTTTTAAACACATACAGTATGCCAAGTTCTTAGATATACTGTATGTAATCTTTGTATCCGTGTTGATTTCATATGGCTTTTATGTTCAACAAGAAGTTTAAATTTAACAAATGTCATGTGGTGTAACCATCAAGTAAAAACTAATAGCATATTTTCTTTATACCTTGATGAATGATAAAATATATTTTCAAGCTAAAAAGTTTTTTTTTTTACCATATAAATACCCTGCAATGTGTGACTTCACGCCCCAAAAACCTTAATTCAGATATAGGATACATGTATGGAAGCCCATTTCCGCCATAAAGCAATAATAATGAGATAAGAAGTCAATTATGGAATACAAATTTTAATTGTCAGGAAAAGTCACTATTACAAAAAGTTTTAATTAAAATATAAAAAGTCAATTATAACATAAAAAGATGAAATTAAAACAAAAAGTTATAGAAAAAAAATCATAATTGTGACAAAACATTTAGGGCCCTATCTGGCACCCAGCGCAAGTGACTTTGTACACCGACGCATGTATCATTCCTATTTTGCACCCGCGCAAAGCGCGCTTTTCCCTCCACAGAAGCACGTCGCTAAACTAGGAAATGAACTTGCGCTCCCTGGGCGGTTCAGCGCAAAAAAGGAGGCGTGTTCCGGCGCAAACGTTCCTTCATGCTATTTTGATGGTTTAGAAAACAATTGCGCCACTAACCAGGAAAAAATAGTTTAAAGTCAGTGGCGCGTTGCGCATGTTATTCATATGCTATTTTAAGGGTGCATGCTTGGCCAGAATCAATGAAGTGTGTGCTCAACGCGCACTTTGATTCTCTCATCTACACAGAAGCAGCAGTTTTCATTTTTGCAAATCATACATTATTACAATAGATAGATAGATAGATAGATAGACAATGTATTATAAAAGCATACATCTAGCTTACACATTTACCCAAATTATCATACGCCTGTTTAACCGAAGTTAATTTGGGTGGGTTTCTCTATTTCAATGTAACTTCTCTCTTTTACGGCCGTGACGAGAGTGTTGCTCTCCTTGGCTGTGAACCGCTCCTGGCGCGCGCCTGGCAAATCCGCCGTTACAATAGCAATCCGCTATGGAAAAAGCGCGTCTGCTCTTAAAAGGAATGTGAGATGTCGCTCTGATTGGTTTATTCAACCACACCTATGAATAATGAAGCTACTTCAGACCAACCCATTTTAGATTTGCGCCTGGCGCAAGAGTCATTTATACCGCCGGGAAAATAGCAACAGCGCCGAGACCCGCCCACAAAGTTACTTGCGCTTCGCGCTTGACACTTGCGTTTCAGATCGTTAAAATAGGGCCCTTAGACTTTTTATCTAATAATTATGACTTGATACTTCACCAAAGCATGATTTTTTTCTTATGTGGCAGAAATGAGATTCCATGGTGATATGAGCTAGTGTCTTACCATCAAAAGAGTCCTGTTTCTGGGCCTCATGGAACTGAATGCATGTGTTGTACTGGGGTAGTTCCCTTTCGAGAGGTCTCTCGTATTGCTTACGGCTAGCTTACGCTATGGGAAAACTCCTTTTCTCGAGAATATTGAAGCCAAATCTTTAAAACGGAGTGCAGCTACACAACATAAACAGATGAACGGCGAGGACGGTCATTGGCTGTGCTGCGGCAACTGCACGAATCTAAGGCGAGGCGGCTCAGACGCACGAACCAATTCCAGGTTATAAAACCTCATAAATGTGGACGGCGAGGCCCAGCCTGTCACCACACAGATATCTTCAATGGGTATTCCACTTGACCAAGCCCAAGACGAGGCCATGCCTCTCGTGGAATGAGCTCTGACGCCTAAGGGGCAATGAAGGCCCTTAGACTCATAAGCCAGCGCGATAGCATCAACTATCCAGCACGATAATCTCTGCTTTGAGACGGCGAGCCCCTTGGTGCGGCCACCAAAGCATACGAAAAGCTGTTCCGATTGTCTGAATGAGGCAGAGCGCTCCAGATAAACTCTGAGAGCCCTGATGGGACGGAGAAAATTTGCGTCTCTTTCATCCTCTGGTGAGGGAAGAGCTGGGAGTGAAATAACCTGTGCTCTGAACGGAGTCGAAAGCACTTTAGGAATATAACCATACCTTGGCTTGAGGACGGCTCTGGAGTCGTTAGGTCCAAACTCAAGGCAGGATGCTTCAGGTCAGCAGACCGAACGGCTCAAAACGGGGCACCCTTCAATGCTTCCAGGACCGTGGAGAGGTCCCAGATAGGCACAGAGGGGGGTCGCGGAGGGTTTAGCCTTCTTGCCCCTTTAAGGAAGCGCACGATGAGGTCGTTCCTTCCTAGTGATTGTCTGGCCACAAGACCGTGAGATGATGTTATGGCCGCCACAAGCGTGGAGGGGGTGCGACCCACGTCTAAGAGGTCTTGCAAAAAAAACGAGTACACTTGGTACTTTGCATGAGTAAAGTCCAGGCTCCGTGCTGCACACCAGCCAGAGAGCACCCCCCATTTCTGAGCATAGAAGTGCCTAGTTGAGGGCGCTCTTGCTTCAGTGATGCTTTTTAGCATTAAGGGCCCATAAATCTCCGTCACGACTTATGGGCCCTTCATGTATGGCCCCTCAACGGGTACCCGGGTGTCTCCCAGATAGGGTGCTACAAACCATCACTGAAGCAAGAGCGCCCTCAACTAGGCACTTCTATGCTCAGAAATGGGTGGTGTTCTCTGGCTGGTGCGCAGCACGGAGCCTGGACCCCGACTCATGCAAAGTACCAAGTGTACTCGCTTTATTTGCAAGAGCTCTTGAACGCGGGTCGCACCCCCTCCACGTTCAAAGTATATGTGGCGGCCATAACATCATCTCATGCTCTTGTGGCCGGACAATCACTAGGAAGGAACGACCTCATCGTGCGCTTCCTTAAAGGGGCAAGAAGGCTAAACCCTCCGCGACCCCCCTCTGTGCCTATCTGGGACCTCTCCACGGTCCTGGAAGCATTGAAGGGTGTCCCGTTTTGAGCCGTTCGGTCTGCTGACCTGAAGCATCCTGCCTTGAGTTTGGACCTAACGACTCCAGAGCCGTCCTCAAGCCAAGGTATGGTTATATTCCTAAAGTGCTCTCGACTCCGTTCAGAGCACAGGTTATTTCACTCCCAGCTCTTCCCTCACCAGAGGATGAAAGAGACGCAAATTTTCTCCGTCCCGTCAGGGCTCTCAGAGTTTATCTGGAGCGCTCTGCCTCATTCAGACAATCGGAACAGCTTTTCGTATGCTTTGGTGGCCGCACCAAGGGGCTCGCCGTCTCAAAGCAGAGATTATCGCGCTGGATAGTTGATGCTATCGCGCTGGCTTATGAGTCTAAGGGCCTTCATTGCCCCTTAGGCGTCAGAGCTCATTCCACGAGAGGCATGGCCTCGTCTTGGGCTTGGTCAAGTGGAATACCCATTGAAGATATCTGTGTGGTGACAGGCTGGGCCTCGCCGTCCACATTTATGAGGTTTTATAACCTGGAATTGGTTCGTGCGTCTGAGCCGCCTCGCCTTAGATTCGTGCAGTTGCCGCAGCACAGCCAATGACCGTCCTCGCCGTTCATCTGTTTATGTTGTGTAGCTGCACTGCGTTTTAAAGATTTGGTTTCAATATTCTCGAGAAAAGGAGTTTTCCCATAGCGTAAGCTAGCTGTAAGCAATACGAGAGACCTCTCGAAAGGGAACTACCCCAGTACAACACATGCATTCAGTTCCATGAGGCCCAGAAACAGGACTCTTTTGATGGTAAGACACTAGCTCATATCACCATGGAATCTCATTTCTGCCACATAAGAAAAAAATCATGCTTTGGTGAAATATCAAGTCATAATTATTAGATAAAAAGTCTAAGGGCCCTATTTTAACGATCTGAAACGCAAGTGTCAAGCGCAAAGCGCAAGTAACTTTGTGGGCGGGTCTCGGCGCTGTTGCTATTTTCCCGGCGGGATAAATGACTCTTGCGCCAGGCGCAAATCTAAAATGGGTTGGTCTGAAGTAGCTTCATTATTCATAGGTGTGGTTTGGGCGTAACGTGAAATAAACCAATCAGAGCGACATCTCACATTCCCTTTAAGAGCAGACGCGCTTTTTCCATAGCGGATTGCTATTGTAACGGCGGATTTGCCAGGCGCGCGCCAGGAGCGGTTCACAGCCAAGGAGAGCAACGCTCTCGTCACGGCCGTAAAAGAGAGAAGTTACATTGAAATAGAGAAACCCACCCAAATTAACTTCGGTTAAACAGGCGTATGATAATTTGGGTAAATGTGTAAGGTAGATGTATGCTTTTATAATACATTGTCTATCTATCTATCTATCTATCTATCTATCTATCTATCTATCTATTGTAATAATGTATGATTTGCAAAAATGAAAACTGCTGCTTCTGTGTAGATGAGAGAATCAAAGTGCGCGTTGAGCACACACTTCATTGATTCTGGCCAAGCATGCACCCTTAAAATAGCATATGAATAACATGCGCAACGCGCCACTGACTTTAAACTATTTTTTCCTGGTTAGTGGCGCAATTGTTTTCTAAACCATCAAAATAGCATGAAGGAACGTTTGCGCCGGAACACGCCTCCTTTTTTGCGCTGAACCGCCCAGGGAGCGCAAGTTCATTCCCTAGTTTAGCGACGTGCTTCTGTGGAGGGAAAAGCGCGCTTTGCGCGGGTGCAAAATAGGAATGATACATGCGTCGGTGTACAAAGTCACTTGCGCTGGGTGCCAGATAGGGCCCTAAATGTTTTGTCACAATTATGATTTTTTTCTATAACTTTCTGTTTTAATTTCATCTTTTTATGTTATAATTGACTTTTTATATTTTAATTAAAACTTTTTGTAATTGTGACTTTTCCTGACAATTAAAATTTGTATTCCATAATTGACTTCTTATCTCATTATTATTGCTTTATGGCGGAAATGGGCTTCCATACATGTATCCTATATCTGAATTAAGGTTTTTGGGGCGTGAAGTCACACATTGCAGGGTATTTATATGGTAAAAAAAAAAACTTTTTAGCTTGAAAATATATTTTATCATTCATCAAGGTATAAAGAAAATATGCTATTAGTTTTTACTTGATGGTTACACCACATGACATTTGTTAAATTTAAACTTCTTGTTGAACATAAAAGCCATATGAAATCAACACGGATACAAAGATTACATACAGTATATCTAAGAACTTGGCATACTGTATGTGTTTAAAACTTTTTTTCCCATTATACTTCTTTATCTTGGGCACTCTGATTTCCATTTTGCACCAGTGATCACTGGTTTGTGAACTTGGAAAGCTCTTGACCAGGAACTGGCATGTGTTTTTTGATGTACACAGTTGATATTATGTATCAGTCTCCAACGCGCGTTCACGAGAGCACCACGACGCATGCGCGACCTGCATGCATCTTCCTCTGCTTGTAGGTTATATGTCAGAACGCCAGCTGCTGCGTCATCACCACACACGTGGTGCTCTCATGAACGTGCGTCGGAGACTGATTCTTTTGTTTTGTTTTTTTAAATTGAGTAGAAACTACATAAAAAAAATTCAGTAAAAAGTGTCCAGGGATGTTTTCTCTGTAGTTAGTGATTAAGGAAATGTTTTTACATTCAAATGATGCATGCATGAAATGTCTGAGCATTTCTGTTGGTCTCTGGCAGATGAAGGGTCCGACACCACAGCTGACTCCAGACTCAGAGGAACAAACACTGCAGCTGATGTCTGAGGCTGAGCAGAAACTGATGCTGCTGCAAAGATCTGGCAACCATCCTGAAGGAGATAGAGGAAGAGGAGGTGAGGAACAATGATTAGTCAAGTTGCTGTTATTGTATTTTGGGTTGTTGAAGATTTGTAACTATTGAAACATTGACTGTTTTGTTTACTTTAGGAATATATGTCATATTTAACTTTTTTGGAAGTTGTCAAATAACGCTGACTAATATTACTAATATGTTGTTTATTTCATGCCCCTTTGCAGTTCCCTCGTCTCGGTTACTAACGTAACCTAGCTTACCTGGCTAGCTTACGCTATGAGAAAACTCCATTTCTCGAGAATATTGAAGCCAAATCTTTAAAACGCAGTGCAGCTGCACAGCATACACAGATAAACAGCGAGTACGGTCATTGGCTGTGCTGCGGCAACTGCACGAATCTATGGCGAGGCAGCTCAGACTCAATCAATTCCAGGTTATAAAACCTCATAAATGTGGACGGCGAGGCCCAGCCTGCCACCGCACATATCTTCAATGGGTATTCCACTTGACCAAGCCCAAGACGAGGCCATGCCTCTCGTGGAATGAGCTCTAACGCCTAAGGGGCAATGAAGGCCCTTAGACTCATAAGCCAGCGCGATAGCATCAACTATCCAGCGCGATAATCTCTGCTTTGAGACGGCGAGGCCCTTGGTGCGGCCACCAAAGCATACGAAAAGCTGTTCCGATTGTCTGAATGAGGCAGAGCGCTCCAGATAAACTCTGAGAGCCCTGACGGGACGGAGAAAATTTGCGTCTCTTTCATCCTCTGGTGAGGGAAGAGCTGGGAGTGAAATAACCTGTGCTCTGAACGGAGTCGAGAGCACTTTAGGAATATAACCATACCTTGGCTTGAGGATGGCTCTGGAGTCGTTAGGCCCAAACTCAAGGCAGGATGCTTCAGGTCAGCAGACCGAACGGCTCAAAACGGGGCATCCTTCAATGCTTCCAGGACCGTGGAGAGGTCCCAGATAGGCACAGAGGGGGGTCGCGGAGGGTTTAGCCTTCTTGCCCCTTTAAGGAAGCGCACGATGAGGTCGTTCTTTCCTAGTGATTGTCTGGCCACAAGAGCGTGAGATGATGTTATGGCCGCCATAAGCGTGGAGGGGGTGCGACCCGCGTCTTAGAGCTCTTGCAAAAAAAACGAGTACACTTGGTACTTCGCATGAGTAAAGTCCAGGCTCCGTGCTGCGCACCAGCCAGAGAGCACCACCCATTTCTGAGCATAGAAGTGCCTAGTTGAGGGCGCTCTTGCTTCAGTGATGCTTTTTAGCATGAAGGGCCCATAAATCTCCGTCACGACTTATGGGCCCTTCATGTATGGCCCCTCAACGGGTACCCGGGTGTCTCCCGGATAGGGTGCTACAAACCATCACTGAAGCAAGAGCGCCCTCAACTAGGCACTTCTATGCTCAGAAATGGGTGGTGTTCTCTGGCTGGTGCGCAGCACGGAGCCTGGACCCCGACTCATGCGAAGTACCAAGTGTACTCGGTTTATTTGCAAGAGCTCTTGAACGCGGGTCGCACCCCCTCCACGCTCAAAGTATATGTGGCGGCCATAACATCATCTCATGCTCTTGTGGCCGGACAATCACTAGGAAGGAACGACCTCATCGTGCGCTCCTTAAAGGGGCAAGGAGGCTAAACCCTCCGCGACCCCCCTCTGTGCCTATCTGGGACATCTCCACGGTCCTGGAAGCATTGAAGGGTGCCCTGTTTGAGCCGCTTCGGTCTGCGGACCTGAAGCACATCTCGCTCAAAACTGCTCTTTTTCTGGCGCTCGCTTCAGTCAAGAGAGTGGGTGATTTACATGTGCTATCAGTGAGCGCGTCCTGCCTTGAGTTTGGGCCTAACGACTCCAGAGCCGTCCTCAAGCCAAGGCATGGTTATATTCCTAAAGTGCTCTCGACTCCGTTCACAGCACAGGTTATTTCACTCGCAGCTCTTTCCTCACCAGAGGATGAAAGAGACGCGAATTTACTCTGTCCCGTCAGGGCTCTCAGAGTTTATCTGGAGCGCTCTGCCTCAGTCAGACAATCGGAACAGTTTTCGTATGCTTTGGCGGCCGCACCAAGGGGCTCGCCGTCTCAAAGCAGAGATTATCGCTCTGGATAGTTGATGCTATCGCGCTGGCTTATGAGTCTAAGGGCCTTCATTGCCCCTTAGGCGTCAGAGCTCATTCCACGAGAGGCATGGCCTCGTCTTGGGCTTGGTCAAGTGGAATACCCATTGAAGATATCTGTGCGGTGACAGGCTGGGCCTCGCCGTCCACATTTATGAGGTTTTATAACCTGGAATTGGTTTGTGCGTCTGAGCTGCCTCGCCATAGATTTGTGCAGTTGCCGCAGCACAGCCAATGACCGTACTCGCTGTTCATCTGTGTATGCTGTGCAGCTGCACTGCGTTTTAAAGATTTGGCTTCAATATTCTCGAGAAAAGGAGTTTTCCCATAGCGTAAGCTAGCCTTACGCAATTCTCGTTCCCTCATCTCAGGGAACCGAGGTTACGTTAGTAACCGAGACGAGGGAACTGCAAAGGGGCATGAAATAAACAACATATTAGTAATATTAGTCAGCGTTATTTTAGAACTTCCAAAAAAGTTAAATATGACATATATTCCTAAAGTAAACAAAACAGTCAATGTTTCACTAGTTACAAATCTTCAACAAGCCAAAATACAATAACAGCAACTTGACTAATCATTGTTCCTCACCTCCTCTTCCTCTATCTCCTTCAGGATGGTTGCATGATCTTTGGCCTGCAGTTCCTCCTTCAGTAGCATCAGTTTCTGCTCAACCTCAGACAACAGCTGCAGTGTTTGTTCTTCTGAGTCTGGAGTCAGCTGTGGTGTCGGACCCTTCATCTGCCAGAGACCAAGAGGAATGCTCAGACATTTCATGCATGCATCGTTTGAATGTAAAAACGTTTCCTTAATCACTAACTACAGAGAAAACATCCCTGGACACTTAATGAATTTTTCTTATGCAGTTTCGAAAAAATAAATAAAATAAAAAAACATTCTAAAACACCTATACTATGTATCAGTCTCCGATGCGCGTTCACGAGAGCACCACGACACGTGTGTGTGTGGTGATGACGCAGCAGCTGGCGTTCTGACATATAACCTACAAGCAGAGGAAGATGCACGCGAGGTCGCGCATGCGTCGTGGTGCTCTCGTGAATGTGCGTTGGAGACTAATACAGAAGGGAAGAAATTACTGAATAAAGTTGACATTTTGTTTTTTTTGGTGCACAGAAAGTATTCTTCATAAAATTAAAGGGATGGTTCAGAGTAAATTCAACCCAGGGTCCTTTGCACCATGACCTCAAGCCAAACACCCCTGGAATGCTTGAGGTCATGGTGCAAAGGACCCTGGGTTGAATTTACTCTGAACCATCCCTTTAATTTCATGAAGAATACTTTCTGTGCACCAAAAAAACCAAAATGTCAACTTTTTGAAGAAGAAGCCTTTTTTTTCCCTTGGTCAAACATTATTAAAGTTAAAGCTTATTTAGCGATATCAGCCGAATGGCTTAGTGCAGGTGCTAATGGATCAAGGTTGATCAGTTTGCCCTTCTTCTTTGTAATGCAAGTCTTCTTTGGTCAATGGTTGCTTGGTCAATGATTGACTCCGACTGCTGCTTCAGCATGACACGGGTGATGACATCCTCATCATTGCTCCTGTTGTCCTCAGCTGTTGACAGAAAAGACATGCAGGTGTGTAAGGTGTGTGTCAGCTCTGTCTGCTAAACGTAATAGTTCTGTTATTGTTCCATATGGATCAACAGCATTCATAGTTCCCATGTACCAGTAGGCCAGTCTCTCAGTCACACACACAATCACATGTAAACGTGATCTGGCCTTTGAGACATTAACAAATCCACCACCACTCTGTACAACAGAAGGGTGAGCTTTAACTTCCACACAGTGTACAGATTAAGGAATGGAACTAAATCAGAACAGCACAGGTGAACATCTTGATAAGAGGGTGCTTTTGAACTGTGTACATCAAAAAACACATGGCCGTTCCTGGTCAAGAGCTTTCCAAGTTCACAAATCAGTGATCACTGGTGCAAAATGGAAATCAGAGTGCCCAAGATAAAGAAGTATAATGGGAAAAAAAGTTTTAAACACATACAGTATGCCAAGTTCTTAGATATACTGTATGTAATCTTTGTATCCGTGTTGATTTCATATGGCTTTTATGTTCAACAAGAAGTTTAAATTTAACAAATGTCATGTGGTGTAACCATCAAGTAAAAACTAATAGCATATTTTCTTTATACCTTGATGAATGATAAAATATATTTTCAAGCTAAAAAGTTTTTTTTTTTTACCATATAAATACCCTGCAATGTGTGACTTCACGCCCCAAAAACCTTAATTCAGATATAGGATACATGTATGGAAGCCCATTTCCGCCATAAAGCAATAATAATGAGATAAGAAGTCAATTATGGAATACAAATTTTAATTGTCAGGAAAAGTCACAATTACAAAAAGTTTTAATTAAAATATAAAAAGTCAATTATAACATAAAAAGATGAAATTAAAACAAAAAGTTATAGAAAAAAAATCATAATTGTGACAAAACATTTAGGGCCCTATCTGGCACCCAGCGCAAGTGACTTTGTACACCGACGCATGTATCATTCCTATTTTGCACCCGCGCAAAGCGCGCTTTTCCCTCCACAGAAGCACGTCGCTAAACTAGGAAATGAACTTGCGCTCCCTGGGCGGTTCAGCGCAAAAAAGGAGGCGTGTTCCGGCGCAAACGTTCCTTCATGCTATTTTGATGGTTTAGAAAACAATTGCGCCACTAACCAGGAAAAAATAGTTTAAAGTCAGTGGCGCGTTGCGCATGTTATTCATATGCTATTTTAAGGGTGCATGCTTGGCCAGAATCAATTAAGTGTGTGCTCAACGCGCACTTTGATTCTCTCATCTACACAGAAGCAGCAGTTTTCATTTTTGCAAATCATACATTATTACAATAGATAGATAGATAGATAGATAGACAATGTATTATAAAAGCATACATCTAGCTTACACATTTACCCAAATTATCATACGCCTGTTTAACCGAAGTTAATTTGGGTGGGTTTCTCTATTTCAATGTAACTTCTCTCTTTTACGGCCGTGACGAGAGCGTTGCTCTCCTTGGCTGTGAACCGCTCCTGGCGCGCGCCTGGCAAATCCGCCGTTACAATAGCAATCTATGGAAAAAGCGCGTCTGCTCTTAAAGGGAATGTGAGATGTCGCTCTGATTGGTTTATTTCACGTTACGCCCAAACCACACCTATGAATAATGAAGCTACTTCAGACCAACCCATTTTAGATTTGCGCCTGGCGCAATAGTCATTTATCCCGCCGGGAAAATAGCAACAGCGCCGAGACCCGCCCACAAAGTTACTTGCACTTTGCGCTTGACACTTGCGTTTCAGATCGTTAAAATAGGGCCCTTAGACTTTTTATCTAATAATTATGACTTGATACTTCACCAAAGCATGATTTTTTTCTTATGTGGCAGAAATGAGATTCCATGGTGATATGAGCTAGTGTCTTACCATCAAAAGAGTCCTGTTTCTGGGCCTCATGGAACTGAATGCATGTGTTGTACTGGGGTAGTTCCCTTTCGAGAGGTCTCTCGTATTGCTTACGGCTAGCTTACGCTATGGGAAAACTCCTTTTCTCGAGAATATTGAAGCCAAATCTTTAAAACGGAGTGCAGCTACACAACATAAACAGATGAACGGCGAGGACGGTCATTGGCTGTGCTGCGGTAACTGCACGAATCTAAGGCGAGGCGGCTCAGACGCACGAACCAATTCCAGGTTATAAAACCTCATAAATGTGGACGGCGAGGCCCAGCCTGTCACCACACAGATATCTTCAATGGGTATTCCACTTGACCAAGCCCAAGACGAGGCCATGCCTCTCGTGGAATGAGCTCTGACGCCTAAGGGGCAATGAAGGCCCTTAGACTCATAAGCCAGCGCGATAGCATCAACTATCCAGCACGATAATCTCTGCTTTGAGACGGCGAGCCCCTTGGTGCGGCCACCAAAGCATACGAAAAGCTGTTCCGATTGTCTGAATGAGGCAGAGCGCTCCAGATAAACTCTGAGAGCCCTGATGGGACGGAGAAAATTTGCGTCTCTTTCATCCTCTGGTGAGGGAAGAGCTGGGAGTGAAATAACCTGTGCTCTGAACGGAGTCGAAAGCACTTTAGGAATATAACCATACCTTGGCTTGAGGACGGCTCTGGAGTCGTTAGGTCCAAACTCAAGGCAGGATGCTTCAGGTCAGCAGACCGAACGGCTCAAAACGGGGCACCCTTCAATGCTTCCAGGACCGTGGAGAGGTCCCAGATAGGCACAGAGGGGGGTCGCGGAGGGTTTAGCCTTCTTGCCCCTTTAAGGAAGCGCACGATGAGGTCGTTCCTTCCTAGTGATTGTCTGGCCACAAGACCGTGAGATGATGTTATGGCCGCCACAAGCGTGGAGGGGGTGCGACCCACGTCTAAGAGGTCTTGCAAAAAAAACGAGTACACTTGGTACTTTGCATGAGTAAAGTCCAGGCTCCGTGCTGCACACCAGCCAGAGAGCACCCCCCATTTCTGAGCATAGAAGTGCCTAGTTGAGGGCGCTCTTGCTTCAGTGATGCTTTTTAGCATTAAGGGCCCATAAATCTCCGTCACGACTTATGGGCCCTTCATGTATGGCCCCTCAACGGGTACCCGGGTGTCTCCCAGATAGGGTGCTACAAACCATCACTGAAGCAAGAGCGCCCTCAACTAGGAACTTCTTTGCTCAGAAATGGGTGGTGTTCTCTGGCTGGTGCGCAGCACGGAGCCTGGACCCCGACTCATGCAAAGTACCAAGTGTACTCGCTTTATTTGCAAGAGCTCTTGAACGCGGGTCGCACCCCCTCCACGTTCAAAGTATATGTGGCGGCCATAACATCATCTCATGCTCTTGTGGCCGGACAATCACTAGGAAGGAACGACCTCATCGTGCGCTTCCTTAAAGGGGCAAGAAGGCTAAACCCTCCGCGACCCCCCTCTGTGCCTATCTGGGACCTCTCCACGGTCCTGGAAGCATTGAAGGGTGTCCCGTTTTGAGCCGTTCGGTCTGCTGACCTGAAGCATCCTGCCTTGAGTTTGGACCTAACGACTCCAGAGCCGTCCTCAAGCCAAGGTATGGTTATATTCCTAAAGTGCTCTCGACTCCGTTCAGAGCACAGGTTATTTCACTCCCAGCTCTTCCCTCACCAGAGGATGAAAGAGACGCAAATTTTCTCCGTCCCGTCAGGGCTCTCAGAGTTTATCTGGAGCGCTCTGCCTCATTCAGACAATCGGAACAGCTTTTCGTATGCTTTGGTGGCCGCACCAAGGGGCTCGCCGTCTCAAAGCAGAGATTATCGTGCTGGATAGTTGATGCTATCGCGCTGGCTTATGAGTCTAAGGGCCTTCATTGCCCCTTAGGCGTCAGAGCTCATTCCACGAGAGGCATGGCCTCGTCTTGGGCTTGGTCAAGTGGAATACCCATTGAAGATATCTGTGTGGTGACAGGCTGGGCCTCGCCGTCCACATTTATGAGGTTTTATAACCTGGAATTGGTTCGTGCGTCTGAGCCGCCTCGCCTTAGATTCGTGCAGTTGCCGCAGCACAGCCAATGACCGTCCTCGCCGTTCATCTGTTTATGTTGTGTAGCTGCACTGCGTTTTAAAGATTTGGTTTCAATATTCTCGAGAAAAGGAGTTTTCCCATAGCGTAAGCTAGCTGTAAGCAATACGAGAGACCTCTCGAAAGGGAACTACCCCAGTACAACACATGCATTCAGTTCCATGAGGCCCAGAAACAGGACTCTTTTGATGGTAAGACACTAGCTCATATCACCATGGAATCTCATTTCTGCCACATAAGAAAAAAATCATGCTTTGGTGAAATATCAAGTCATAATTATTAGATAAAAAGTCTAAGGACCCTATTTTAACGATCTGAAACGCAAGTGTCAAGCGCAAAGCGCAAGTAACTTTGTGGGCGGGTCTCGGCGCTGTTGCTATTTTCCCGGCGGGATAAATGACTCTTGCGCCAGGCGCAAATCTAAAATAGGTTGGTCTGAAGTAGCTTCATTATTCATAGGTGTGGTTTGGGCGTAACGTGAAATAAACCAATCAGAGCGACATCTCACATTCCCTTTAAGAGCAGACGCGCTTTTTCCATAGCGGATTGCTATTGTAACGGCGGATTTGCCAGGCGCGCGCCAGGAGCGGTTCACAGCCAAGGAGAGCAACGCTCTCGTCACGGCCGTAAAAGAGAGAAGTTACATTGAAATAGAGAAACCCACCCAAATTAACTTCGGTTAAACAGGCGTATGATAATTTGGGTAAATGTGTAAGCTAGATGTATGCTTTTATAATACATTGTCTATCTATCTATCTATCTATCTATTGTAATAATGTATGATTTGCAAAAATGAAAACTGCTGCTTCTGTGTAGATGAGAGAATCAAAGTGCGCGTTGAGCACACACTTCATTGATTCTGGCCAAGCATGCACCCTTAAAATAGCATATGAATAACATGCGCAACGCGCCACTGACTTTAAACTATTTTTTCCTGGTTAGTGGCGCAATTGTTTTCTAAACCATCAAAATAGCATGAAGGAACGTTTGCGCCGGAACACGCCTCCTTTTTTGCGCTGAACCGCCCAGGGAGCGCAAGTTCATTTCCTAGTTTAGCGACGTGCTTCTGTGGAGGGAAAAGCGCGCTTTGCGCGGGTGCAAAATAGGAATGATACATGCGTCGGTGTACAAAGTCACTTGCGCTGGGTGCCAGATAGGGCCCTAAATGTTTTGTCACAATTATGATTTTTTTCTATAACTTTTTGTTTTAATTTCATCTTTTTATGTTATAATTGACTTTTTATATTTTAATTAAAACTTTTTGTAATTGTGACTTTTCCTGACAATTAAAATTTGTATTCCATAATTGACTTCTTATCTCATTATTATTGCTTTATGGCGGAAATGGGCTTCCATACATGTATCCTATATCTGAATTAAGGTTTTTGGGGCGTGAAGTCACACATTGCAGGGTATTTATATGGTAAAAAAAAAAACTTTTTAGCTTGAAAATATATTTTATCATTCATCAAGGTATAAAGAAAATATGCTATTAGTTTTTACTTGATGGTTACACCACATGACATTTGTTAAATTTAAACTTCTTGTTGAACATAAAAGCCATATGAAATCAACACGGATACAAAGATTACATACAGTATATCTAAGAACTTGGCATACTGTATGTGTTTAAAACTTTTTTTCCCATTATACTTCTTTATCTTGGGCACTCTGATTTCCATTTTGCACCAGTGATCACTGGTTTGTGAACTTGGAAAGCTCTTGACCAGGAACTGGCATGTGTTTTTTGATGTACACAGTTGATATTATGTATCAGTCTCCAACGCGCGTTCACGAGAGCACCACGACGCATGCGCGACCTGCATGCATCTTCCTCTGCTTGTAGGTTATATGTCAGAACGCCAGCTGCTGCGTCATCACCACACACGTGGTGCTCTCATGAACGTGCGTCGGAGACTGATTCTTTTGTTTTGTTTTTTTAAATTGAGTAGAAACTGCATAAAAAAAATTCAGTAAAAAGTGTCCAGGGATGTTTTCTCTGTAGTAAGTGATTAAGGAAATGTTTTTACATTCAAATGATGCATGCATGAAATGTCTGAGCATTTCTGTTGGTCTCTGGCAGATGAAGGGTCCGACACCACAGCTGACTCCAGACTCAGAAGAACAAACACTGCAGCTGATGTCTGAGGCTGAGCAGAAACTGATGCTGCTGCAAAGATCTGGCAACCATCCTGAAGGAGATAGAGGAAGAGGAGGTGAGGAACAATGATTTGTCAAGTTGCTGTTATTGTATTTTGGGTTGTTGAAGATTTGTAACTATTGAAACATTGACTGTTTTGTTTACTTTAGGAATATATGTCATATTTAACTTTTTTGGAAGTTGTCAAATAACGCTGACTAATATTACTAATATGTTGTTTATTTCATGCCCCTTTGCAGTTCCCTCGTCTCGGTTACTAACGTAACCTAGCTTACCTGGCTAGCTTACGCTATGAGAAAACTCCATTTCTCGAGAATATTGAAGCCAAATCTTTAAAACGCAGTGCAGCTGCACAGCATACACAGATAAACAGCGAGTACGGTCATTGGCTGTGCTGCGGCAACTGCACGAATCTATGGCGAGGCAGCTCAGACTCACGAACCAATTCCAGGTTATAAAACCTCATAAATGTGGACGGCGAGGCCCAGCCTGCCACCGCACATATCTTCAATGGGTATTCCACTTGACCAAGCCCAAGACGAGGCCATGCCTCTCGTGGAATGAGCTCTAACGCCTAAGGGGCAATGAAGGCCCTTAGACTCATAAGCCAGCGCGATAGCATCAACTATCCAGCGCGATAATCTCTGCTTTGAGACGGCGAGGCCCTTGGTGCGGCCACCAAAGCATACGAAAAGCTGTTCCGATTGTCTGAATGAGGCAGAGCGCTCCAGATAAACTCTGAGAGCCCTGACGGGACGGAGAAAATTTGCGTCTCTTTCATCCTCTGGTGAGGGAAGAGCTGGGAGTGAAATAACCTGTGCTCTGAACGGAGTCGAGAGCACTTTAGGAATATAACCATACCTTGGCTTGAGGATGGCTCTGGAGTCGTTAGGCCCAAACTCAAGGCAGGATGCTTCAGGTCAGCAGACCGAACGGCTCAAAACGGGGCATCCTTCAATGCTTCCAGGACCGTGGAGAGGTCCCAGATAGGCACAGAGGGGGGTCGCGGAGGGTTTAGCCTTCTTGCCCCTTTAAGGAAGCGCACGATGAGGTCGTTCTTTCCTAGTGATTGTCTGGCCACAAGAGCGTGAGATGATGTTATGGCCGCCATAAGCGTGGAGGGGGTGCGACCCGCGTCTTAGAGCTCTTGCAAAAAAAACGAGTACACTTGGTACTTCGCATGAGTAAAGTCCAGGCTCCGTGCTGCGCACCAGCCAGAGAGCACCACCCATTTCTGAGCATAGAAGTGCCTAGTTGAGGGCGCTCTTGCTTCAGTGATGCTTTTTAGCATGAAGGGCCCATAAATCTCCGTCACGACTTATGGGCCCTTCATGTATGGCCCCTCAACGGGTACCCGGGTGTCTCCCGGATAGGGTGCTACAAACCATCACTGAAGCAAGAGCGCCCTCAACTAGGCACTTCTATGCTCAGAAATGGGTGGTGTTCTCTGGCTGGTGCGCAGCACGGAGCCTGGACCCCGACTCATGCGAAGTACCAAGTGTACTCGGTTTATTTGCAAGAGCTCTTGAACGCGGGTCGCACCCCCTCCACGCTCAAAGTATATGTGGCGGCCATAACATCATCTCATGCTCTTGTGGCCGGACAATCACTAGGAAGGAACGACCTCATCGTGCGCTCCTTAAAGGGGCAAGGAGGCTAAACCCTCCGCGACCCCCCTCTGTGCCTATCTGGGACATCTCCACGGTCCTGGAAGCATTGAAGGGTGCCCTGTTTGAGCCGCTTCGGTCTGCGGACCTGAAGCACATCTCGCTCAAAACTGCTCTTTTTCTGGCGCTCGCTTCAGTCAAGAGAGTGGGTGATTTACATGTGCTATCAGTGAGCGCGTCCTGCCTTGAGTTTGGGCCTAACGACTCCAGAGCCGTCCTCAAGCCAAGGCATGGTTATATTCCTAAAGTGCTCTCGACTCCGTTCACAGCACAGGTTATTTCACTCGCAGCTCTTTCCTCACCAGAGGATGAAAGAGACGCGAATTTACTCTGTCCCGTCAGGGCTCTCAGAGTTTATCTGGAGCGCTCTGCCTCAGTCAGACAATCGGAACAGTTTTCGTATGCTTTGGCGGCCGCACCAAGGGGCTCGCCGTCTCAAAGCAGAGATTATCGCTCTGGATAGTTGATGCTATCGCGCTGGCTTATGAGTCTAAGGGCCTTCATTGCCCCTTAGGCGTCAGAGCTCATTCCACGAGAGGCATGGCCTCGTCTTGGGCTTGGTCAAGTGGAATACCCATTGAAGATATCTGTGCGGTGACAGGCTGGGCCTCGCCGTCCACATTTATGAGGTTTTATAACCTGGAATTGGTTTGTGCGTCTGAGCTGCCTCGCCATAGATTTGTGCAGTTGCCGCAGCACAGCCAATGACCGTACTCGCTGTTCATCTGTGTATGCTGTGCAGCTGCACTGCGTTTTAAAGATTTGGCTTCAATATTCTCGAGAAAAGGAGTTTTCCCATAGCGTAAGCTAGCCTTACGCAATTCTCGTTCCCTCATCTCAGGGAACCGAGGTTACGTTAGTAACCGAGACGAGGGAACTGCAAAGGGTCATGAAATAAACAACATATTAGTAATATTAGTCAGCGTTATTTTAGAACTTCCAAAAAAGTTAAATATGACATATATTCCTAAAGTAAACAAAACAGTCAATGTTTCACTAGTTACAAATCTTCAACAAGCCAAAATACAATAACAGCAACTTGACTAATCATTGTTCCTCACCTCCTCTTCCTCTATCTCCTTCAGGATGGTTGCCAGATCTTTGCAGCAGCATCAGTTTCTGCTCAGCCTCAGACATCAGCTGCAGTGTTTGTTCTTCTGAGTCTGGAGTCAGCTGTGGTGTCGGACCCTTCATCTGCCAGAGACAAAGAGGAATGCTCAGACATTTCATGCATGCATCGTTTGAATGTAAAAACGTTTCCTTAATCACTAACTACAGAGAAAACATCCCTGGACACTTAATGAATTTTTCTTATGCAGTTTCGAAAAAATAAATAAAATAAAAAAACATTCTAAAACACCTATACTATGTATCAGTCTCCGATGCGCGTTCACGAGAGCACCACGACACGTGTGTGTGTGGTGATGACGCAGCAGCTGGCGTTCTGACATATAACCTACAAGCAGAGGAAGATGCACGCGAGGTCGCGCATGCGTCGTGGTGCTCTCGTGAATGTGCGTTGGAGACTGATACAGAAGGGAAGAAATTACTGAATAAAGTTGACATTTTGTTTTTTTTGGTGCACAGAAAGTATTCTTCATAAAATTAAAGGGATGGTTCAGAGTAAATTCAACCCAGGGTCCTTTGCACCATGACCTCAAGCCAAACACCCCTGGATATCAGCCGAATGGCTTAGTGCAGGTGCTAATGGATCAAGGTTGATCAGTTTGCCCTTCTTCTTTGTAATGCAAGTCTTCTTTGGTCAATGGTTGCTTGGTCAATGATTGACTCCGACTGCTGCTTCAGCATGACACAGGTGATGACATCCTCATCATTGCTCCTGTTGTCCTCAGCTGTTGACAGAAAAGACATGCAGGTGTGTAAGGTGTGTGTCAGCTCTGTCTGCTAAACGTAATAGTTCTGTTATTGTTCCATATGGATCAACAGCATTCATAGTTCCCATGTACCAGAAGGCCAGTCTCTCAGTCACACACACAATCACATGTAAACGTGATCTGGCCTTTGAGACATTAACAAATCCACCACCACTCTGTACAACAGAAGGGTGAGCTTTAACTTCCACACAGTGTACAGATTAAGGAATGGAACTAAATCAGAACAGCACAGGTGAACATCTTGATAAGAGGGAGCTTTTGAACTGTGTACATCAAAAAACACATGGCCGTTCCTGGTCAAGAGCTTTCCAAGTTCACAAATCAGTGATCACTGGTGCAAAATGGAAATCAGAGTGCCCAAGATAAAGAAGTATAATGGGAAAAAAAGTTTTAAACACATACAGTATGCCAAGTTCTTAGATATACTGTATGTAATCTTTGTATCCGTGTTGATTTCATATGGCTTTTATGTTCAACAAGAAGTTTAAATTTGACAAATGTCATGTGGTGTAATCATCAAGTAAAAACTAATAGCATATTTTATTTATACCTCGATGAATGATAAAATATATTTTTCAAGCTAAAAATAATTTGTAAATATATCAAGTAGGATTTTTTATTGAGGAGTTTTTTTTTACTATATAAATACCCTGATATGTGTGACTTCACGCCCCAAAAAGCTTAATTCAGATATAGGACACATGGAAGCCCATTTCCGCCATTAAGCAATAATTATGAGATAAGAAGTCAGTTATGGCATAACAAATTTAAATGATCAAGAAAAGTCATAAGTATTACAAAGCGTTGAAATTATGAGATAAAAAGTCAATTATGGCATAAAAATTTAAATTGTCAGGAAAAGTCACAATTACAAAAAGTTTTAATTAAAATATAAAAAGTAAATTATAACATAAAAAGATTAAATGAAAACAAAAAGTTATAGAAAAAAAATCATAATTGTGATAAAACATTTAGACTTTTTATCTCATAATTATGACTTGGTATTTCACCAAAGCATGATTTTTTTCTTATGTGGCAGAAATGAGATTCCATGGTGATATGAGCTAGTGTCTTACCATCAAAAGAGTCCTGTTTCTGGTCCTAACGGAACTGAATGCGCGTGTTATACTGGGGTAGATCTTCTGCTAACTTGGCAAGGAACTGCAAAGGGTCATGAAATAAACAACATATTAGTAATATTAGTAAGCGTTATTTTACAACTTCCAAAAAAGTAAAATATGACATATATTCCTAAAGTAAACAAAACAGTCAATGTTTCACTAGTTACAAATCTTCTACAAGCCAAAATACAATAACAGCAACTTGACTAATCATTGTTCCTCACCTCCTCTTCCTCTATCTCCTTCAGGATGGTTGCATGATCTTTGGCCTGCAGTTCCTCCTTCAGTAGCATCATTTTCTGCTCAACCTCAGACATCAGCTGCAGTGTTTGTTCCTCTGAGTCTGGAGGCAGCTGTGGTGTCGGACCCTTCATCTGCCAGAGACCAAGAGGAATGCTCAGACATTTCATGCATGCATCGTTTGAATGTAAAAACGTTTCCTCAATCACTAACTACAGAGAAAACATCCCTGGACACTTAATGAATTTTTCTTATGCAGTTTCTACTAAATTTTACCAACAAAAAAAACAAAACATTCAAATACACTACCTATACTATGTATCAGTCTCCGACGCGTGTTCACGAGAGCATCACGACGCATGTGTGTGTGTGTGTGGTGATGACGCAGCAGCTGGCATTCTGACATATAACCTACAAGCAGAGGAAGATGCACGCGAGGTCGCGCATGCGTCGTGGTGCTCTCGTGAACGCGCGTCGGAGACTGATACAGAAGAGAAGAAATGACTGAATAAAGTTGACATTTAGTTTTTTTGGCGCACAAAAAGTATTCTCATCACTTCATAAAATTAGGGATTAGGGACTTTTATGGGCTTTTCCCAAATCACGGAAGTGACCTCGACTTCCGGGTTAGCGGTAGCACAAGCCATCAGGCAAATGTTATTTAAATAAACTCCTGATGTACTCACAAACTTTACAATGCCTTGTTTTATGAGTATAGAACCTATTTGTACTACTGTAGAAGTTTGGTACCACTGTACCAAACCATGGGGATATTTTGGGGATATTTAATTTAATTTTATCAATCAATAAATTCCTCTTGAAACAAACTTTGTTGTATTATTTTAATTTAATACTGTGAAGCTGCTTTGATACAATCTGTATTGTGAAAAGCGCTATACAAATAAACTTGACTTGACTTGACTGTAGAAGTTTGGTACCATTCCGGCCATTATTAGTGCGGTAATTTACGAGATAAAACCTTGGGTCCATTAGAGCCTGCACTAAGCCATTCGGCTGATATCTTTAAATAAGCTCTAACTTTAATAATGTTCGACCAAGAGAAAAAGGCTTCTTTTTAAAATTTAATAAAATAAAATAAAAAGGCCATGACCATGTTGGCTCGAGGTCATGGTGCAAAGGACCCTAGGTTGAATTTACCCTGAAACCAGGGGGTTTATGTATTTGACAAGATTCATTAGTACCAGTGGTATGTGTTGAAGTTTTTCACTGAGGTGCTTCACTCCTGCTTTGGCAGCGTTCAGTGGATGTTTGAGTCCGTACAGACGATCTTTAGCTGCATCACGGCGCTGCTGCGTCTGCTCAAGCTGCTGCTGAAGCTCACAAACCTGCAGAGAGCTGACCGAGGACAATAATGTTATGTTACTATTCAGTCACAATAACAGAGAATGTGAAGTGATATCATATTCACACTGTCTACAATGTCTGCTCTTACCTTGAGAGTTCAGTTTCTCCTGAGAATTTCATATCCTGAAGCTGAGTTTGAAGCATATTCCTCTCTTCCTTCAGTGGAAGCAGCAAACTCTCATTTTCTGCCTTCATCTTCTCCAAACGTTCCTGTGTTTTTCTCCGAGAGATAAACAGGCCCACTAGTTCCTATTACAAGAGAAATCAGGAATACACATTGCTTAACACAAGAACAGAATAAACATTGCTTAACAAGGAGTAATCTATATACACTTGAAGGGGGGGGGGGGGGGCATTACATATACTTCAATGTATATGTAATGAGTGATTATAATCAAGGTATTAATCAATATTTTTCCTTCTAAATATCAAATGAGTTAAATGACTTCTCTGGGGATTTTACTTTGTTATAGAAGTTACCAGTGTGATTACTGAAATGTTCTTTTCATGTATTCTTTAATGTCTGTGTTTGATATCTGAATGCAGTAACAGTGCTTGCTCATTTAGCCCGGCTTCCAGAAATGAAATATGGATTTGTTTTGTGTTTGAGAAAGGTCTTCAACGTGTTAAAACATATAGGGGTCATTGAAGCCAATAGTTTAAGGGACCATTTCTTTGTTAAAGCCTTACTTTCCAGTTAGACTAAAGTGTAGCTCTCCTTGAGAGAAAGAACGCATTATCTTGATGTTTTGAGAGGACTCTCCTGTTTATAGTTAGAGCCTGGCCAAATCCAACCTTAGAGAAGCTGTGTGTCGGTGTGTGTGTGTGTTAGTCTTCTTGGTTACAGGTTAAGGAACCACTGGCATTATTGGAGATTGACTGAGTTATTGTTCTGGACATGCTGGCGCCCAGCAATGCAGATCTGCGACCTGGAAGGTCACGACGCGTCTAACTTCAGGGTCTGAGTGTCAGCGGCATAATCGATAGAGATATGCTTCCGTCTATATGTATATGTGTGGAAAATTACTATGTTTATCTATTTCTTAGCCAATCAGAAACTGCAACCTGAGTAAAGGACGTAGCTTAGACCTTGGTGAAGGGAATAACTGCTGTGTGTGTGTGTGTGTGTGTGTGTGTGTGTGTGTGTGTGTGTGTGTGTGTGTGGTGTAGGGTATAACTGCTGTGTGTGTGTGTGTGTGTGTGTGTGTGTGTGTGTGTGTGTGTGTGTGTGTGTGTGTGTGTGTGTGTGTGTGTGTGTGTGTGTGTGTGTGTGTGTGTGTGTGTGTAACTGTAAGTGGGGCGGCCTACGAACTACTGTGTGAGTCTTGAAGCTGAACTTCTGCTGATGAAACTGCAAACTATCTTCAGTAAAACTTTTCTTTAATTTATTATAATTCTGACTCCGGGGTCTTCTTTCAAACATCTGGTCCTTGTGTCCTAAACTGTTACCCCCCTAACACACTGAAAACAGTTGAATGTTGTGTTGTGTGTCCTCACCCGTGGGTCTGTGACTCCAGTGGCCTCTCTGATTTGCTGGAAAGCTTCCTCAAAAGGAGAGATGGCCTCCACTTCTTCTACTGCGCTGGCACTGCTCTTGGCCTCGCTGCTCAGCTCGTCGGGGAGCTATTTTTCAACATTGATAATAATAAGAAAGGTTACTTGAGCACCAAATCCATATTAGAATGATTTCTGAAGAATCATGTGACATTGAAGACTGTATATGATGCTGAAAATATAGCTTTGCATCACAGGCATAAATTATATACTTAAATAGAAAACAGTTATTTTAAATTGTAATAACATATTTCGCAACATTACTTTATTTCTCATCAAATAAATGCAGCTTTGGTGAGCATAAGAGACTTAATATCGTAATTATTCCAAGCTTTTGACCGGAAGTGTATATACTTATAAATAGTTGAATTGTCTATTTTATTTTATTGTTGTGAGCTTTGCAGCATGCTAACACAAAGCTCTATTAACATCAATTGCGAGTCCAGTCTCCTGTGCACTTCACATGAGAAGTGCTATTAGTATGACACACATATCTTTATGCTTATTAGAGTATTACATTGTTATCTGATGTGTGATGGATGATGCTCGCTCTTCTCTTCCTCTCCTTTGCCTGAGCAATCCTCTCCTCCTGCTGCTTCTTGTAGAGGGAGAGGATTTTCTCTCGCCTTCTGCGCTCTCTGCACACCTTCTTGTCCTGAAGCTGCAGCTCAGCCTAGACACACACACACACACACACACATCTTAATGAAATGAGGCATTTATAGAGCGCTCTCCCCTCAACCACCACCAGTTTGCAGCATCCACTGTCAGAACAATGGCGCCAGTGCGCTCACCACACACCAGCTATAGGTGGAGAGGAGAGAGAGTGATAAAGCCAATTGAAAGCATGAGGATTCTTATTCGTAGGCCATGATTGATAAAGGCCAATGGAGGGAATTTGGGCAGGACACCGGAGTTACACCCCTACTCTTTACGAGAAGCATTACTTGCACAACCTTTACCATGGCACACTTACACGTATGCTTGCTTTATTATCTCATTACATTTTTTGGTTACACTTTATTTTACGGTGTCATTGTTACAGTGTAATTATATATTTAAGTACTGAGTAATATTAATTAAGTGCATGTACTTACTATAGGGTTAGGATTAGGGTTTGGTTGAGGGTTAGTTGCATGTCATTATGCATAATTAACTGTTAATACTATTGTAAGTACATGTAACATATGTAACAAGGACACTGTAAAATAAAGTGTTACCCATTTTTTAATATCATTTATTAAATAAATAAATGATATAAAATGATATGCTTTGTCTTTACCATGGCTGCATCCTTTGAGGATTGAGCGTCACCGTTCGTGACCTGCAGTTCTTTGAGCACTTGTGTCTGCCGGTGGATCTCTGCCTCCATCCTGTCCAGCCGTGGCTGAAATGTAAAACTGTCTCCCTGAAGAAACAAATAAGAGGATAATCATAAATGTTTATTTACCATGATGCTGTTCAAAAGATTGGGGTCGCTAAGAGTTTTAATCTTAAAGGGATTATTCACCCAAAACTGAAAATTCTGTCATTATTTACTCACCCTCATGTGGTTCCAAACCCATAAGACTTTCGTTCATCTTCGGAACACAAATGAAGATATTTTTCTGTCCCTCTATTGACAGCCTATGCAACTACCACTTTCAAGCCCCAGAAAGGGAATAAGTAATCACCGAAAAAGCACCGTGGCGCATGTGTGTTGTTGTTGCATGAACGCATGCTGGAGATTAATATTTTGTAAATAAGGTGGTAAATTATGTTTGTTTTTTTCGCAATATTTAATATTATTATATATTCGAATATTACGAATATTTCTTTTAAATATTTTTAAAAGATTACTTTAATGATGTCTATACTACCTTTCTGGGGCTTGAAAGTGGTAGTTGCGTAGCTGTCAATGGAGGGACAGAAAGCTTTCAGATTTCATAAACAAGATCTTAATTTGTGTTCCGAAGATGAAGAGTAATTAATGACAGAATTTTCAATTTTAGCTGAACTAACCCTTTAATGAAAGAAGTCTCTTATGCACACCTGTACAATTTAAAATAACTGTTTTGTATTTTAATCTATTTTATAATGTAATTTTTTCCTGTGATCAAAGCTGAATTTTCAGCAGCCATTCTTCATTCCCAGTGTCACATGATCCTTCAGAAATCATTCTAATATGCTGATTTGGTGCTCAAGAAACATTTATGATTATTATAAGAATAAGAATATATTTTTAATGGTATGGATGAGTGTCATTGGATAGCTTAAATTTTCAACATTAAATATATGGGGTATCATGCTTTATAATACACATCTGTGTGGGTTTATGTGTGTGTGCTGTGTCAGTCTGTACATGAACCAGTTCATCTGTTCTTTCTCAGATACCTGTAGTTTGTCCTTCTCTTTGAGGTATCCTCGCATTACGTTCTTTGCTTCATGACGTTTCAGCTGCGCTTCCTCCAATCTGTTTTCCAGAATGCGCAATTTCTATAAAACAAGCACACAAGTTCATTCATTTTCTTGCTTGAATTAACATATTTAATTGTGCTCATCCATACAGGGTGGCTAAACACTCTGCTTCCCACTAATCAAGACAGAGGGGAAGACGAAAGACTTGAGAGAAGGAAGAAGAGAATTTACAATGGAAGAATGACCACTTAGGGAAACTTATGGCAGAGTTCCCTTCTTTACTCTAATTCTCATTATGATGTGCAAAAAAATCGTATTCTCGTGAATTGTTTAGATTATATAATAATAATGGTGATTATAAAACTGTGGGCATGGTTTACAGTAATTACAGTAAGGAGAAATTGGGACAAAAATGATTTGACTGGAAAAAAAGGCTCAATATTCTTACTGCTTTTTTTCCTTTCGATTTTGGGAATTCTTAAATTGTAAGATTCACCAGTGTTTATTCAAAATAAAAATAAAAGACAATTTCTACCTTTTCCTCGTCTAGTTCCTGGTTGTCAGGCAGAGGCTTCATGCTCTCGTACTGGCGCTTCAACTCCTCCAAACGCTGCCTCTGTGTGTCAGTGGTTTGTTTCAAAGCATTCAGCTTCTTCGCTTTATCACAAACCTCCTTCTCCAGCACCGTCAGAGCCGACTGCACAACAAAAATGACTGTCAACCACAACTGATATGCAGGTGATTCTGTAACCACTGGATAGTACAAGTGAAAGAAGTGGAAAAAGGTTTTTAAATAACTGATATAAAGGTTCATTTAACCTCACCTTAACAGGCATGTTCCTAAATGATTCATTCTCCATCCCACGGTCTTGAAAAACATCCTTGGTTACTTGTTCCTCTCCCTGGAACAACCAAGACCAATTATGCATCAAATACATAAAGCTATAACGTGACTTAAATGATATGGATATGTTTTAACATTACATATGTGTGTGTGTGTTCATAATGTCTGACCTCAGCCAGTTTCTTGCGCATGTTTTCATTGGCATGTTTCAGCTGGAAGATGGATTCTCGGTTCCTCTCGATGACAGACTGAGAGCTTTCGAAATTTGCGTTTCTTTCTCTCTCTAGTGGACAGAGAGAAACATTCAGCGGCCATGCGAAGTTGGGTTTAATTAATGCAATATTAACTTTCTGTAGACAATTTGACTGAGCTCTTTATTCAATTTAAAAGTAATATAAATGTATTAAACAGCTATAGAAGCAACTTTGCTATATAATAACTCCAGGCTGACATTACAACACAACATTGCCATCCTTGAGAATACATAAGAGCAATAATAAGAAAACAATTGAAATACTCATTATTCCACTACTGCCGCAATATTACTGACTATTTAAGCAGGTTTTAAGTTAACGTTAACTGTTTCAGCTTAATTGGCGAAATCTGTAATAAAAAACTTAAGTTACCCAGAAGTAGAATTTTTCGCTGGAGCTCGGAAACATTTCGCTGAATAGCTTGCTTATTGATGCCAGGCATTATTTATAGCAGCTAGTTATTATTTTATAAAGGTTTAAATAAAGATTTCTGTCTCTAACTGTGTAACACCGCCAGTAAGTTAGTTTGAAACTCGTTTGTGTCTGAAACTCGATGTCGTTGCTTAGCAACTGAACCACAGCTGGACGTCGGCTCATGAATATTAATTAGTTACGTACCTTTACGCTCGAGAAAGTGAGAAGGTCCTCACTGCAGAACATGAAATCCATTGGGAGGAGTTGGATCCAGATCCAACTCCTCCCACTATATATACTTCGCCCCCACGCCCCACCACCAGATGAACCAGCATATCGGTGAAGGTGGTCGCCATTGTTTGCCCTCATCAATGTAAGTCTACATTTTGATTACTAATATAGTCGAGATAGATTAATAATTTAGTGTGCGTCTTTAAGTAATGATCACACTTAAATATATGTTAAAGTTTTGACAGTGTCCATACTTTTTGATAACGCCAAGACATGTTTAACTAGTCCGCTAAACTGCCAGCCATTAATGGTAAGTTAGGTCGTTTGTAGCGGTAACATTTGCACGCACGTGTAGAGGTGGCCTATCTATTTAGCTAAACTAATTAGCTTTGGATAATACTGCTGGTATGTTCATATGTTTATAGCTAGGGTAAGCTAACATGTGGTGTTGTCAGTCAGGTAGCTATCTAGTTAGCCAGGTTAGCCACGCTACTCACGAGGCAGGTTAGGCATCGCTAACTTGGCAAGACATAACCTTTGAAATGTATTTAACGTTCTTCATAGATGCACAGAACAGTGTTGCGACATGGGAGATTGTCCTTCAGAGATGCCAGAGCTGTTGCTCTAATTATCATTGCCCGTTCTGCGGACCAAAAGTCTTCAAACCCACCACGGAACTTCACATGGTAAAGTATCAAGTCTCCAACCACTTATCGTTGGCAGTACAGCATCAAGGCAAGTTGGCATTGATTTTTTTTTATTCGAAGTCATTTGAACATTATTCATTATTATAAATGTTGGTAATGTTGATATTATTTTACTGACGTTATCGGTTGCTTATTAGCCTAATTTGTTTTATGTAAGTCTTATAGTGTTGTAATGCTTGAACAATTAAATAACATATTGTTGGCCTTTTTTAGCATGCTTCTTACATCAGTCTATTTCATAAGTAAAATAGTCATAATCCAAATAATACATCAATTGTTGATTTAATAAGTTATATCATACCCGCATTACCACGACTTATGCCATTATGACTCACGACATTAAAGGTGGTATCAGTGATTTCAGGCCCAAAAATATTTTTGTCACATTCATCTAATCTTTCCTAACGATCCGCTAGCTGCCCTCCCCATAAGCATGCCGTCTAAAAAACGCGTCTCTGTAGGCAGCCTAGGCTCTGAGATCTGCACACAAAAACAAATGGTTTAGCCAAACACTCAAAACCAAAACAAATAGTGTTCCAACCAATCACAGACAGGGGGAGGGTGTTGTGAGGTTTTGTGCTCGTGCACGGCTGCACGCAAAGTCAGAGCTAAAGAAAAAGCTGGCTCAAAACCTCACAACACCCTCCTCCTGTCGGTGATTGGTTGGAACACTATTTGTTTTGGTTTTGAGTGTTTGGCTAAACCATTTGTTTTTGTGTGCAGATCTCAGAGCCTAGGCTGCCTACAGAGACGCGTTTTTTAGACGGCATGCTTATGGGGAGGGCAGCTAGCGGATCGTTAGGAAAGATTAGATGAATGTGACAAAAATATTTTTGGGCCTGAAATCACTGATACCACCTTTAAGTGTTATCCCTTTATTTACATTTCATATATATATTTTTTTTCTTTTTCTTTTTTTTTTCAGAATTCCTAATTGTCAAGTGCAACTTGCAGTGCAGAGAACAGGCACATTTTCACTGTTGTTACTGTTCAAAAACAGTCATAAGGAAAGTCCAGATTATAAAACATCTACAAGTATGTACAAAAAGACAAGTTCCACCCACAGAAACTGTTGAGACAGCTGCAATAATTGAACCAGTTGCCACCAGTGAACCAATTATTCCTTCAAATGAAGAAGAAGTTTCCTTTAAAGAATCAGCTGTGGCTGAAGGAGTCTCCTTGCCTGTAAAATTCCCGCCTGTTCTCAAAAATGTTCGTATTCAGAAAAAAGTGCAGTGCGTTCACTGTGGAGTAACCGTCAACAAGAAAAATCTAGATGTTCATGTTAAAAGAAAACACACTAAAAAGATCTGTGATGTTACATAAAATCGTCACCTACCTTCACAGTGCATAGACCCAGTTAGTGGTATATATGCAGTTGAAAAGTCATTTTACAGACCATGTTCTGTAATCCATGTACAGAAAAAAACCTCAGGTCCACATCCAGTTGTAATATGTGAAACAGATGAATGCAGTACCAATGCAGAATTAGCCACCCGAAGTGGCTTTCAGCACTTTGAGTGTATACATATGAAGTCGTTGCAGTTCTGTCCCTGGCCTAACAGGACACCTGTTGTCCTTGAGGAAGATGTCCTATTAGACATGATAGCTGCAAATGTGTTTGGGGAACCGACAAAAACATCCTGCATGAATGCCAAGGCTGCAGCAAGTGCAGCTTGTGTTCCACTGACTATTGGAGGTCCATCTACAAAAAAATACATTTCTGTGTATGAAAACAAAGTCTCATACTACAGTAGACTTGGTAGAGTCATTGCTTCCTATGACAGCACTCGCAACACGTGGCATTGTCCCTGTGCAAAGCCAAGAAGATCTTGTTTGCACAAAAACATAGCTAGGTGGCATCTCTTCCAGGTACACAGGCAGTTGTTTACATCCTCACCCATCGACAGACCTGCTCAGGGCCTAGCACAAGAACATGCCTTTCATGAAAGTACCAGATTGGAATATCCCCCCAGTGGTGAAGGTCTCAAACAGATGGTGTATTACTTGATGAAAAACAAAACTCTGCCAGCCGTACTCCCCCAGAAGTACATCACAGGCTCAATGACATTCCCAAACACCTTGTGCCAAAGGAGACTGTTTGCTCAGAATGTACAGGCAATGTGGTCCTAAGTGAGCCAGTGTTGATTACTTCCAAAGGAAAGTGTATAACGTACACTGGCATTGTTGAGGGTAAGTCTGAGTAAAATCTAGCTAATTAGTGTAACATCACTATGTTAAGCTGTCTGAATGAATACTTTTTTTGTGATTAAATTTTTTTTTTTACAGGATTTTCTACCTACTACCGCATGTGCAGCAACTGTGGTCTAAAATACCGCTATCAAGAGTGGACTGATGGTCTTCACAATTTTGATGACCATTTGCTGATGTCATTACACATGTGTGTTGTCCTGCGCCATTCACTCCAGGTTTTCTGTTATTAAAGGTTTTAATTATATGGTGTTCTTTTAAATTATCTATAATAACTAATCTTGTAAAAACAGACTCATCATGCCATTAGCAGAGCTGTTGAGGTTTTGGAGACCACAACACAACAGAAATTTCCACGTAAAGACAAAATCCTTCATGCGTACATGCATTTCGAAGCACTAACAGACCATGACTACGCATACTCCTGTGTTAAGTGTGGCTACCATCCAGCGGTTGTTGTGATGGATCTTCACAAAAAGGCGGCATTTAATATGCCTGGTAGGTCATATCAACATAAGAGCTACTTAATAATCTTAAAAATATTCTATAAACATTCTTATAAACATGTTCTTTGTTTCATTGAGAATTTTTATTACAGTGAGTGAGATTCCTGCTCCACCACCTGAGTATGACGGCAAGATCAATTTGAAAGACTTTTGGAGATCCGTGACT
Source organism: Leuciscus leuciscus (assembly GCF_965113295.1). NCBI lineage: Eukaryota > Metazoa > Chordata > Actinopteri > Cypriniformes > Leuciscidae > Leuciscus > Leuciscus leuciscus. The sequence continues at coordinate 30,961,294 of NC_138724.1, forward strand.
GCCGAAGTAGTTTGCCGGGGCCTATTGGGCAGTAAGGAGTTATTTTGTTAGAGTTAGACATACAAGTTTAACAAGTTGCATAATGGATAGCTACAATTGTTTTAAAATAATTGCATTAGACTAAATTGAGCAAGGGAAACTACTAACCAAATGTGTATATATTTTGTAGTTTTCACTGTTTTTACTTATTGAAAAAGAATTTTTTTTCAGGTGCCCGTCAAAATCCTTTTTTGGTGTCACCATCATACCACTACTGGGCTCCTTGGATTGGTCCCAACACCAGAAGAGAAGATGCAGTTTTAAATACTGAGTATGCCAAGATGCACGCCCCAAGACCAGCTACTGAAGATGCCGAACTTCAAGTTACAGAAGAGAGGCTAGAAGAAGTGCTTACCAATCTTAAGGTAATTTTGTTGTTTTGTTTTCTACATACATAAATCAATATATTGGATACTTTTTATTGCAACCTTGTATGTGCAGGTGGATGTGGTGCGGCGCCTTTGCAAGCAATGTGGTCTGGACCCATCAGGTTCCAAAATGGATCTTGTTCTAAGACTTAGACAGGAGATGAGAAACAGGTCATCTTATGACAAGGTTTTCCAGAAGGTTTGGGGGGCTTCAGGTAGGATTACTTTTGAGAAATATTTTAGTCCATGTAATGTGAATAGTGTTGTGTTCAACACGGTATTGCTTTCAATATAGTTTTCGTTTAAGACAGCTTAGAATTGTATATTTATTAGCGTAACCAAAACATATTTATTTTCTTTTTAGGGGGTTGGGCAGTCATCACATGCCCCTGTGGAGTTGTGTATTCCCTGAAGTTCCTTCTTCGGGCAGAGTCTCCGCGGGACTACGCAGATTGTCTTTTGTCTTTTAAACATTTCCCAAATATCAATATCTATGACTTTGCAAGGGGCTTAGCCACACACACTAACCTTAGGGAGCCAGAATGTATCCCTTTCAGACCTTATGAGGGACGACTAAAAGAGCCTACTCCAGAAAATATCAAACTAGCTGTTGAGGGTCAACTGAAAGTAAACCTCCTTTGGTTGAAGGAAAAAAAGGACAACGTGGATCCAGATTGTCACCCTGTTACAGGTTCAGCTGAACATTATGCACTTTACGATCTGTTTCATGAAAATAACACAAAAGATGCTCGAGATGCATTGCGTAAAATTCAGATAGTCCCAGAATTGGCAGGCTGGGTGAACAGTCAATGTGCTGAACAGCTTTTTTCTGACATGAGAAAAAACAATTACTTCCTCAACACACTCACTCCATCTGGACACATTTTCATGATGCGAAATATACTACAGCATTACAACACAAAACAAAATAAGAAGATACAAGATGGCATCAGAAAGATTGTACCACAAAATGCCCAGTTGCATTTAGATGTACATGGACAAATAATAATGGGTAACTCAGTTCATTTGTTTATACGTTTTTATTCCTGTCATGACTTTTCTGTGTTATATTACAATTTTCTTTTGATTGGTGCTACCCCAGTAGCCACAGCCTCAGATGGGACACCTGCAGCCACAGCCTCAGATGGGACACCTGCAGCCACAGCCTCAGATGGGACACCTGCAGCCACAGCCTCAGATGGGACACCTGCAGCCACAGCCTCAGATGGGACACCTACAGCCACAGCCTCAGATGGGGCACCTGCAGCCACAGCCTCAGATGGGACACCTGCAGCCACAGCCTCAGATGGGACACCTGCAACCACAGCCTCAGATGGGACACCTGCAACCACAGCCTCAGATGGGACACCTGCAGCCACAGCCTCAGATGGGACACCTGCAGCCACAGCCTCAGATGGGACACCTGCAACCACAGCCTCAGATGGGACACCTGCAGCCACAGCCTCAGATGGGACACCTGCAGCCACAGCCTCAGATGGGACACCTGCAGCCACAGCCTCAGATGGGACACCTGCAGCCACAGCCTCAGATGGGACACCTGCAGCCACAGCCTCAGATGGGACACCTGCAGCCACAGCCTCAGATGGGACACCTGCAGCCACAGCCTCAGCCACAGCCTCAGATGGGACACCTGCAGCCACAGCCTCAGATGGGACACCTGCAGCCACAGCCTCAGATGGGACACCTGGATCCGTGGCTAGGCTGATGCATGCAGAAAGGGAAATAAAAGACTTCCGGCGCTGGGAAGGCCCGGAAACTTTGGTAAATTTCCTTTTGACAGTCTCCAATGGACCTTTTGATTGTCATGATTTCACCAACACTTGTTCGTGCTCCACAAAATAACTCAATTGTGGGGTCGGGGAAATTGTGGAGAGTGCTGATATGTATTTTTCATTTTCCAGCATGACTGATTATTGCTTGGTCCTAATTCTATTCCATATTTTTCCCTTCTAAAAACACATATTTTGCCAATAAATATATTTTATTTATATATTTTATAAACAAAATGTTTTCCCCAAAAGTAAAATACTAGGAACAGTATGTGAGTATTCTAATCTGATTAATCAAAGAAATAGTCCAGTTTCCCAAAGCCAACTATGGTCTCCAGTTCTGTCATTAACAATAGAGTTCAGTGGAAATTACGATCATAGTCGGCCAACGATGCTTTAGGGAAACGCACCCCAGATGTAGTAAATCCACCCAGTGTTCTGATTGGCTGAGGCGTTAGGTCACATGGGTCGTCCATCGCTACACCAGTTAACCCCGTCATTCCCCCGCGGTCTGGAAGCAATCATGACCTCTCAGAAATCAGAGGAAGAACACGTAACACACACAACACCAGTGGTGTAACACAGACGTCCCGTGATCATGCGCTTGTGTGTGTGTGTGTGTGTGCAGTGCTCGGTGAGCTGTGGCGCTGGCGTTCAGTCCCGCGAGGTCTTCTGCAGGTTAAAGGTCAGAGGTCGCGTCAGGGATGACCTGTGTGACGAGCGTGTGCGTCCCGTGTCGATCCGCTCCTGCTTCCTCTCCGGGTGTCACACACACAGCTGGACGGCTCACGGGTGGCGGGACGTGAGTAACACATGCAGAAACGTCACGGGTCACACACACGTTACACTCGTGCTGATACTCTGTGTCTGGACCTGGTTAAGGGGATTTCCCAGCCTCATCAGCTGAAACATTTTTTTATTTTTTATTTATTATTATTATAATTTTTTTCTATTTTTTTTATTATTATTATTATTATTTTTTTAATTTACATTTAATCTTTTTTAAATAAAAAATATATAGTAAATGGATTCATAGGACTTTTACTGCACATAAGATGCTTTTGTAAAACATTTTTGATTTAAAACAACTGTGTGCGCAGTGTGAAAATTGTTTCCACATTCTTTTCAATGTAGAGAAAGATGAAGAAAATCAAGAATAAAAGTCCCCATTTCAAACCAAAATATTAAAAAAATTTGCATAAAGGAAAGGAAGTCTGTTTTTAGGAGCTTTCTGCCTGATCTTGCTGGTCCTGAAACAGGAGTTGTGATCCGTGTCTCTCAGCTGAGGGTGTGTGTGATAAGATCATCTCCAGAACAACAGCTCAGACTTCAGACAGTCTCATATAAAACACAGCGGATTGATGTTTCTGCTGGTTATGGTTATGGAGGAGCTGTCGTCTGACATCTAATCTGCTTGATTTGTGTCTATCTGACCTTTGACCTCAAACATGGCTCTCCTGTGTGTGTGTGTGTGTGTGTGTGTGTGTGTGAGTGTGAGCTGAGATGGTGCAACAGCGCCCTCTCCTGGAGGATCTCAACACTTCATCCTTAAATACCAGCAGATTTAAATGGGAATTATTCAGTTTAGTGTTCTGACTTATTAGCCAATCACAGGAGTTGAGGGCCGGACTATCTGTTTGACTGACAGATAAAATAATATAATAATAATAATATGCTTCCCCAACCACACACAGCCTAGGTTACAGCAGAAATATGTTTCATGCAGAGAAAGTTATTACAGTTTGATGAAAGATTTGTCTTTGTGTGTGTGTGTGTGTGTGTGTGTGTGTGTGTGTGTGTGTGTGTGTGTGTGTGTGTGTGTGTGTGTGTGTGTGTGTGTGTGTGTGTGTCCAGTGTAACGCCACCTGTGGACGAGGCGTGAGGTCCAGGTCAGTGATTTGTCTGGACGGAGGGATGAACGTGGTTCCTGAACGTGTGTGTGACGCCTCAGCCAAACCTCACACACACGAGCCGTGCCACAGCGCCACCTGTCAGCACGTGTGGGTCACTGCAGCCTGGAGTCAGGTGTGTGTGTGTGTGTGTGTGTGTGTGTGTGTGTGTGTGTATGTGTGTCAATCACAGCATCAGCCTGAGCTTCTGCTCAGCACAAATATTGATGTATGATGACAGTTTGGAGTTTCGCATGAAATAAATTCCCAAAAAATAAGTAAAATAAATAAATAACTGAAACTCTTCCGTCACATAAAAAAACAAAAACATAAATAAATATTAAAATAATGCAATTTCTTCACTTGCTTTTCCAATCCAAGTACATTAAAAATGAATTAATAAATAATGAAATTGCTTCACTTGCTACTCCAATTCACACTCAAAAAACAAAATAAATAAATATTAGAATAAGTATTAGTATTAGTAAACATTTCTTCACTTGCTGTTCAAATCAATATAAAAATCAATAAAAAATTAAATAAATACATACATAAATGAATTATTTTACTTATTGTGCCATTTCACATAAAATATAAATAATGCATTAATATTTATTCAAATAATGACATTTCTTCACTTGTTTCTCAAATTCATATTAAAAATCCAAATAATAACGAAATCTTAAAAAATAACAAAATGTATAAATAGAAACAAATAAAAAAATGAAATAATAAATAAATAATAGATAATGAAATTTATTTACATGTGCCTCCAATAAATAAATAGCTTCACTTGTTCAAATTCCACTTAATTGTTTTAAATAAATAATAAAATAAATGAATCATTAATTAAATTCCTTCACTTTTTGCTCCAACTCATATTTAAAAAAAATTCAAATAATAATAAATGTTAAAATAACTAAATTTCACACAAAACGCACAACAAATAATAAATAATTGAATATAAAAGTAATGGAATTCCTTTATTTGCTTCGTCAAAGTCACATAAAATTTGAATCATAAATAAATATTAAAATAATGAAATCCCTTCACTTGCTGCTGCAATTTACATAAATAAATGAATAATTAATTAATTGGTTAATTAGTTAATAGTTAATAAAGTTAGTTAAATAATATTTAATCAGTTCATTATATAATAGTAATACAAATAATTATAAAAATTCCTGGTAACACTTTACAATAAGGTTCATTAGTTAACATGAACTAAGAATGAACTGCACTTCTACAGCATTAATTAATCTTAGTTAATATTAATTTAAACATTTAATAATACGTTATAACAATCAAAGGTTGTATTTGTTAACATTAGTCAATGCACTGTGAACTAACATGAACAAACAATGAACAGCTGGATTTTTATTAACTAATATTAACAAAGATTAATCTTGTCTCAGATAATGTTCCTTTTGTTTTGTTCTGTGAAAAATATAAATAAAAAGTTCTAAAAAAAAATAAAACTAATAATAATGTAACAAATGTATTGCTGATTGTTATTTCATGTCAGTTAATACATTATCTAATGTTAACTACTGTAAAGGGTTACGCTTTATTTTCAGGTGTCATTGTTACAGTGTAATTATATATTTAAGTACTGAGTAATATTAAGCATCTACATGTACTTACTATTAGGGTTAGGGTAGGATTTGGATTTGGTTAAGGGTTGGTTGCATGTAATTATGCATAATTTACTGTTATTACTATGGTAAGTACAATATATGTAACAAGGACACTGTAAAATAAAGTAAAGTGTTACCAAATTCATACACATACACATTATAATGGTCTCCCAGTGTTTTTGTATGATGAGGAGTGTGGTTGATGTGTGTTCAGTGTTCGGTGAGCTGCGGCTCTGGACTCCAGCGCCGGGCGGTTCGTTGCTCTGCCCTGACCTCTGACCTCCGGCTGACCTCTGACCTGCAGTCGTTCTCTCAGTGTAGCGAGCGTCGGCTGACCGACAGCAGACCCTGTCGACTCCCAGCCTGTCCATCAGCTGGAGCCTGGAGCGCCGGCCCCTGGAGTCAGGTGAGGGCCCGTGATGGGTAACTCATTACAAGTCACTTGAGTTAAGTAATCAGATTACTTTTTCAAGTCACTTGAGTTAAGTAATCAGATTACTTTTTCAAGTCACTTGAGTTACGTAATCAGATTACTTTTTCAAGTAATTAGTAAAGTAACGCATTACTTTTTCAATTTACAACAACATATCTAAGTTACTTTTTCAAATAAGTAACGCTAGTTACTTTTTCACATGTATTGACTGACAGCTCTCCTGTCCCCATGTTGAGAGAAATGTGTTGTGTGTGAACAAGATGGTTATTGTAGTTCTAGACTAAATGTGAACATGCATTTACTCAGTATCATTTATTCAATATTCCTCAAAATGAATACAAACAGTAAAATTAAATTTCAGAATTTTATGCAAAATGTTTATAATTAACTATATTAAATTACACAAATATACTTTATGTATTTAATCTCACTTTATTAACCAATGTCTTTGCTGCTGACCTTCAATCTAATTTAACCATACTAATAAGCAAAAATTACTTTAGATTAGATTTAGAAATAAGAGTGTTGAACTTCCTTCTACTGTATCCTATTGTTCTTTAAACAGCAGCTGAAAGATTTAAATATGCATCTACTGTACAGGAGTAAATATGTATTTCCTTCAGTCTGAGGCTTATTCATTTCACTTTTGGTGTGAAAGGGCCCTTAACATTTGCCAAAAATAGAACTTTTTTGTTATTAAAAAACAAACAAGCAAGGTGAGAAAAAGTAACGGAAAAGTATTGTAATGCATTACTTTTCATAAAAAAGTAACTAAGTTACTCGGTATTGTAACGCATTACTTTCCATAAAAAGTAACTAAGTAACGCAATATTGTAACGCATTACTTTTCATAAAAGTTACTAAGTAACGCAATATTGTAACGCATTACTTTTCATAAAAAGTTACTAAGTAACAGAATATTGTAACACATTACTTTTCATAAAAGTTACTAAGTAACGCAATATTGTAACGCATTACTTTTCATAAAAAGTTACTAAGTAACAGAATATTGTAACGCATTACTTTCCATAAAAAGTAATTTAGTAACAGAATATTGTAACGCATTACTTTCCATAAAAGTAATTTGGTAACAGAATATTGTAACACATTCCTTTCCATAAAAAGTAACTAAGTAACGCAATATTGTAACGCATTTCTTTTCATAAAAAGTTACTAAGTAATGGAATATTGTAACATTACTTTTCATAAAAGTTACTAAGTAACGCAATATTGTAACACATTACTTTCCATAAAAAAGTAATTAACTCAATATTGTAACGCATTACTTTTCATAAAAAGTTACTAAGTAACAGAATATTGTAACGCATTACTTTCAATAAAAAGTAATTTAGTAACAGAATATTGTAACACATTCCTTTCCATAAAAAGTAACTAAGTAACGCAATATTGTAATGCATTACTTTTCATAAAAAGTTACTAAGTAACGCAATATTGTAACACATTACTTTTCATAAAAAGGTACTAAGTAACGGAATATTGTAACATTACTTTTTATAAAAGTTACTAAGTAATGCAATATTGTAACACATTACTTTCCATAAAAAGTAACTAAGTAACGCAATATTGTAACGCATTACTTTTCATAAAAAGTAACTAAGTAACAGAATATTGTAACACATTACTTTCCATAAAAAGTAACTAAGTAACGCAATATTGTAACACATTACTTTCCATAAAAAGTAACTAAGTAATAGAATATTGTAACGCATTACTTTTCATAAAAAGTAATTAAGTAAAGTAATTTTGTAACCATTACTTTTCCTAAAAAGTTACTATATTACAGTTAATAACTTTTTTGGGAGTAACGCAATATTGTAATGCAACACATAAGCTGGCTCTCTGTGTGCTATGGGCCTGACGTGTGTTGTGTTGTGTCTCAGTGCTCTCAGACGTGTGGTGCTGGAGTAATGCGGAGGACGGTGGAGTGTGTCGGCGCTGTGACCTGCTCATCGTCCAGCCGGCCTGAGTCTAGCGCCACCTGCAGGCAGACGGACTGTGAGTGTGTGTGTGTGAGAGAGAGAGAGAGAGTGTGTGAGTTAGTAAGTCTAGCGCCACCTGCAGGCAGACCGACTGTGAGTGTGTGAGAGAGAGAGAGAGAGAGAGAGAGAGAGAGAGAGAGAGAATGTGTGTGTAGGTAAGTCTAGCGCCACCTGCAGGCAGACGGACTGTGAGTGTGTGTGAGAGAGAGAGAGAGAGAGAGAGAGAGAGTATGTGTGTGTAGGTAAGTCTAGCGCCACCTGCAGGCAGACGGACTGTGAGTGTGTGTGTGAGAGAGAGAGAGAGAGAGTGTGTAAGTAAGTCTAGCGCCACCTGCAGGCAAACGGACTGTGAGTGTGTGTGTGTGAGAGAGAGAGAGTGTGTGAGTAAGTAAGTCTAGCGCCACCTGCAGGCAAACGGACTGTGAGTGTGTGTGTGTGAGAGAGAGAGAGTGTGTGAGTAAGTAAGTCTAACGCCACCTGCAGGCAGACCGACTGTGAGTGTGTGTGTGTGTGAGAGAGAGAGAGAGAGAGAGAGAGAGTGTGTGTGTAAGTAAGTCTAGTGCCACCTGCAGGCAAACAGACTGTGAGTGTGTGTGTGTGAGAGAGAGAGTGTGTGTGAGTAAGTAAGTCTAACGCCACCTGTAGGCAGACGAACTGTGAGTGTGTGTGAGAGAGAGAGAGAGAGAGAGAGAGAGTGTGTGTAAGTAAGTCTATGTGGGTGTGTGTGCTCAGGTGAACTCCTCTCCAGCTGCCGGCAGCTCCAGGTGAAGGGAGGCGTCAGGAGAGACGGAGAACATCACATCACAGTTCGCTTTAGAATCCTGCGTGTTTACTGTGCCGAGATGCACAGCGCTTTCCCGAAGGAGTACGTGACGCTGCGCAGCGGACAGACCGACAACTATTCAGAGGTGTACGGGTACAGGTAAACACTCCTGAGAAACACTGAGCACTAAACACACTACAGTACTGACTCACACACACCTGAGAAACACTGAACACACTACAGTACTGACTCACACACACCTGAGAAACACTGAACACTAAACACACTACAGTACTGACTCACACACACCTGAGAAACACTGAACACACTACAGTACTGACTCACACACACCTGAGAAACACTGAACACACTACAGTACTGACTCACACACACCTGAGAAACACTGAACACTAAACACACTACAGTACTGACTCACACACACCTGAGAAACACTGAGCTCTAAACACACTACAGTTCTGACTCACACACACCTGAGAAACACTGAGCACTAAACACACTACAGTACTGACTCACACACACCTGAGAAACACTGAGCACTAAACACACTACAGTACTGACTCACACACACCTGAGAAACACTGAGCACTAAACACACTACAGTACTGACTCACACACACCTGAGAAACACTGAGCACTAAACACACTACAGTACTGACTCACACACACCTGAGAAACACTGAGCTCTAAACACACTACAGTACTGACTCACACACACCTGAGAAACACTGAGCTCTAAACACACTACAGTACTGACTCACACACACCTGAGAAACACTGAGCACTAAACACACTACAGTACTGACTCACACACACCTGAGAAACACTGAGCTCTAAACACACTACAGTACTGACTCACACACACCTGAGAAACACTGAGCTCTAAACACACTACAGTACTGACTCACACACACCTGAGAAACACTGAGCACTAAACACACTACAGTACTGACTCACACACACCTGAGAAACACTGAGCACTAAACACACTACAGTACTGACTCACACACTCCTGAGAAACACTGAGCTCTAAACACACTACAGTACTGACTCACACACACCTGAGAAACACTGAGCTCTAAACACACTACAGTACTGACTCACACACACCTGAGAAACACTGAACACTAAACACACTACAGTACTGACTCACACACACCTGAGAAACACTGAACACTAAACACACTACAGTACTGACTCACACACACCTGAGAAACACTGAACACTAAACACACTACAGTACTGACTCACACACACCTGAGAAACACTGAGCACTAAACACACTACAGTACTGACTCACACACACCTGAGAAACACTGAGCACTAAACACACTACAGTACTGACTCACACACACCTGAGAAACACTGAGCACTAAACACACTACAGTACTGACTCACACACACCTGAGAAACACTGAGCACTAAACACACTACAGTACTGACTCACACACACCTGAGAAACACTGAGCTCTAAACACACTACAGTTCTGACTCACACACACCTGAGAAACACTGAGCACTAAACACACTACAGTACTGACTCACACACACCTGAGAAACACTGAGCTCTAAACACACTACAGTACTGACTCACACACACCTGAGAAACACTGAACACTAAACACACTACAGTTCTGACTCACACACACCTGAGAAACACTGAGCTCTAAACACACTACAGTTCTGACTCACACACACCTGAGAAACACTGAACACTGAACACACTACAGTTCTGACTCACACACACCTGAGAAACACTGAGCACTAAACACACTACAGTTCTGACTCACACACACCTGAGAAACACTGAACACTAAACACACTACAGTTCTGACTCACACACACCTGAGAAACACTGAGCTCTAAACACACTACAGTACTGACTCACACACACCTGAGAAACACTGAGCTCTAAACACACTACAGTACTGACTCACACACACCTGAGAAACACTGAGCTCTAAACACACTACAGTACTGACTCACACACACCTGAGAAACACTGAACACTAAACACACTACAGTTCTGACTCACACACACCTGAGAAACACTGAACACTAAACACACTACAGTACTGACTCACACACACCTGAGAAACACTGAGCACTAAACACACTACAGTTCTGACTCACACACACCTGAGAAACACTGAGCACTAAACACACTACAGTACTGACTCACACACACCTGAGAAACACTGAGCTCTAAACACACTACAGTACTGACTCACACACACCTGAGAAACACTGAACACACTACAGTACTGACTCACACACACCTGAGAAACACTGAGCTCTAAACACACTACAGTTCTGACTCACACACACCTGAGAAACACTGAGCTCTAAACACACTACAGTACTGACTCACACACACCTGAGAAACACTGAGCACTAAACACACTACAGTTCTGACTCACACACACCTGAGAAACACTGAGCACTAAACACACTACAGTACTGACTCACACACACCTGAGAAACACTGAGCACTAAACACACTACAGTACTGACTCACACACACCTGAGAAACACTGAGCACTAAACACACTACAGTACTGACTCACACACACCTGAGAAACACTGAACACTAAACACACTACAGTTCTGACTCACACACACCTGAGAAACACTGAGCTCTAAACACACTACAGTTCTGACTCACACACACCTGAGAAACACTGAGCTCTAAACACACTACAGTACTGACTCACACACACCTGAGAAACACTGAGCTCTAAACACACTACAGTACTGACTCACACACACCTGAGAAACACTGAGCACTAAACACACTACAGTTCTGACTCACACACACCTGAGAAACACTGAGCTCTAAACACACTACAGTACTGACTCACACACACCTGAGAAACACTGAGCTCTAAACACACTACAGTACTGACTCACACACACCTGAGAAACACTGAACACTAAACACACTACAGTTCTGACTCACACACACCTGAGAAACACTGAACACTAAACACACTACAGTTCTGACTCACACACACCTGAGAAACACTGAGCACTAAACACACTACAGTTCTGACTCACACACACCTGAGAAACACTGAGCACTAAACACACTACAGTTCTGACTCACACACACCTGAGAAACACTGAGCACTAAACACACTACAGTTCTGACTCACACACACCTGAGAAACACTGAGCTCTAAACACACTACAGTACTGACTCACACACACCTGAGAAACACTGAGCACTAAACACACTACAGTACTGACTCACACACACCTGAGAAACACTGAGCTCTAAACACACTACAGTACTGACTCACACACACCTGAGAAACACTGAACACACTACACTACTGACTCACACACACCTGAGAAACACTAAACACACTACAGTTCTGACTCACACACACCTGAGAAACACTGAGCTCTAAACACACTACAGTACTGACTCACACACACCTGAGAAACACTGAACACACTACAGTTCTGACTCACACACACCTGAGAAACACTGAGCACTAAACACACTACAGTACTGACTCACACACACCTGAGAAACACTAAACACACTACAGTACTGACTCACACACACCTGAGAAACACTAAACACACTACAGTACTGACTCACACACACCTGAGAAACACTGAACACACTACACTACTGACTCACACACACCTGAGAAACACTGAGCTCTAAACACACTACAGTACTGACTCACACACACCTGAGAAACACTGAGCTCTAAACACACTACAGTACTGACTCACACACACCTGAGAAACACTGAACACACTACACTACTGACTCACACACACCTGAGAAACACTGAGCTCTAAACACACTACAGTACTGACTCACACACACCTGAGAAACACTGAGCACTAAACACACTACAGTTCTGACTCACACACACCTGAGAAACACTGAGCACTAAACACACTTCAGTTCTGACTCACACACACCTGAGAAACACTGAGCACTAAACACACTACAGTTCTGACTCACACACACCTGAGAAACACTGAGCACTAAACACACTACAGTTCTGACTCACACACACCTGAGAAACACTGAGCACTAAACACACTTCAGTTCTGACTCACACACACCTGAGAAACACTGAGCACTAAACACACTACAGTACTGACTCACACACACCTGAGAAACACTGAACACTGAACACACTACAGTACTGACTCACACACACCTGAGAAACACTGAACACTAAACACACTACAGTACTGACTCACACACACCTGAGAAACACTGAACACTAAACACACTACAGTACTGACTCACACACACCTGAGAAACACTGAACACACTACAGTACTGACTCACACACACCTGAGAAACACTGAACACTAAACACACTACAGTACTGACTCACACACACCTGAGAAACACTGAACACTAAACACACTACAGTACTGACTCACACACACCTGAGAAACACTAAACACACTACAGTACTGACTCACACACACCTGAGAAACACTGAACTCTAAACACACTTCAGTACTGACTCACACACTCCTGAGAAACACTGAACACACTACAGTACTGACTCACACACACCTGAGAAACACTGAACACTAAACACACTACAGTACTGACTCACACACTCCTGAGAAACACTGAACACACTACAGTACTGACTCACACACACCTGAGAAACACTGAACTCTAAACACACTTCAGTACTGACTCACACACACCTGAGAAACACTGAACACTAAACACACTACAGTACTGACTCACACACACCTGAGAAACACTGAACACTAAACACACTACAGTACTGACTCACACACACCTGAGAAACACTGAGCACTAAACACACTACAGTACTGACTCACACACACCTGAGAAACACTGAGCACTAAACACACTACAGTACTGACTCACACACACCTGAGAAACACTGAGCACTAAACACACTACAGTACTGACTCACACACACCTGAGAAACACTGAGCACTAAACACACTACAGTACTGACTCACACACACCTGAGAAACACTGAGCACTAAACACACTACAGTACTGACTCACACACACCTGAGAAACACTGAGCACTAAACACACTACAGTACTGACTCACACACACCTGAGAAACACTGAGCTCTAAACACACTACAGTACTGACTCACACACACCTGAGAAACACTGAGCTCTAAACACACTACAGTACTGACTCACACACACCTGAGAAACACTGAACACTAAACACACTACAGTACTGACTCACACAGGGCATATGATGTATATTTATAACAAACTAGTTAATAGATGAATAAATTATTTTTGCAATTATAATAAAACAAATAAAAATAAAGAATTATAATATATATATATATATATATATATTAAATATATATATATATATTAAATATATAAATATATTTCATAAATATATTAACCGGGTATCAAATCATCATATTAGAATGATTTCTGAAGGATCATGTGACACTGAAGACTGGAGTAATGATGCTGAACATTCAGCTTTGACCACAGGAATAAATTACATTATATTACTATATATTCACATAGAAAACAGCTGTTTTACATTATAATAATATTGCACAATTTTTACATTACTAGTGTGTGTGCAGTGGGTCTTCCTAATTTCAAATGAAAAAATTTGAGCATTTATTGGCAGAAAATGACAACTAGTCAAAATAACAAAACAAAAAAAGATGCCATGTTTTCAGACCTCGAATAATGCGAAGTAAACACATTTATATTCAGCATTATTCCACCAAATATTGATTTCTGAAGTTAAAACATTTAGTATATGAATAATATAAAAACAATAATATGAAAAAATACATAAATAAATGTATAATAAAGTAATATACAGTCAGAACAAACATTATTCAGACACCAGATATCATCTCTGATATTGTTTCACTAGTGTGATCAGGACACTATAGTTCATTTCTGTAAGTGAGGAGAGCAAAATAAAGTAAACTGAGACATATTATACCCAATAACTCTTCATACAGAGACTACCAGTGACATTTGGGACCATAAATGATTCAGACACTTTGAGCTGATCATGTTTTGCTGAAGTGTTTTGTCTTTAATTGCTAATGCTCTTTTTACACACAGACTGAACAAAATGAAGC
>NC_138724.1:30986344-30988844 GCF_965113295.1 Leuciscus leuciscus
CACACACATGTATTATATATTTACCAACTCTTATGTTAGATGTGATTAATCACGATTATTCGATCCTGTCAAATCGAATAATCGCAATACATCACATTGACTATAAAGTATGTGTTTGTGTACAGTGCACAGTGTGTACATGTATGTATGTGTATGTATGTATGCACACATGCTATATATGTACAAAATATTTACAAACATTTATGTTAGATGCGATTAATCGCGATTATTCGACTTGACAGCATTAATATTTGTCTTTTTTCATTTCTATTTACAGTCTGTTACTCAAAACATGAAACATCATATGAGTGAAAATAAGCTTGTTTGACAAATGTATCCACATTCATTCTGCCGATGTCTACAGCATTTATTAATCTTAATATGATCTTTTCCTAATTAATTTTTTTAAATCAAATGTTGTATCTGTTAACCTTATTTAATGCATTAGGACACAGATTAATAAATGTTGAAAAAACATATATTGCTCATTTTAAGTTCATATTAGCTAATGCATTAACCATTGCAAAGTGTTACCTTTACTGTAATAAAAAAGGGCGATACATTTGTGTTGAACCTTATCAATGCAAAGTCGTCACAAAAGAAGAATTTGTGCTAAAATGATATACATAAAACTCCCCTTTGCCTACAGTGGGATGGTGCTGTGTGGCCGAGTAGTTTTCAAACTCCACAAAAACACACGAGCCTAATGTATCCTGATGTTTTAAACTCCCTGTTCTCAGATCTGACAGACGAATGAGCGCGTGTGCATTAATGTACATAAACCTGAGCAGGAATATTTACTTGGCCTGGATAATTCATAAACACAGAGCTGGAGAGCGTATCCGTGCCAGCTTTAAACACACTTTAAACGCATCTTCCACCCTAAAAGCATCATATATCGTCGGCACATTCCTCCCGCTCACACAGAACACATTTAACCGCGGGAGTTTTGATAAGGATGTACAAATCCTTCGCTTTTCAAGACAAATAGGTGGAGCTTCAGCCACACATCTCTGAAGCCCTGGAAAAGACGACAGGGATTAGTTTAGTTTCTCCATTATACTGCTGTCACAGCGCGTTAGACGGCAACATCGGGCTCTTTCATGTGTGGATTTACTGCTGCCCGCGGCTGCTAATAGATTATTGCCTTCGCTAATCCATTCCTCTCTTTAATAGCTGGAGGAGGAATGCTGACGCTCCAGGAATCCAGACCGCCTTCAGAAATCAGATCATCAATCATGTTATAAAGGAAATGTGAGAGCTTTTGAGTGTATTCTGTGTGGTTGCTAGGGCGTTGCTATGCAGTTACTATGGTGTTCACTTGGATATTTTGGTTGGTTGCTAGGGAGTAGCTATGCAGTTACTATGGTGTTCATCAGGTGGCCTAGGGGTATTTTGGTTGGTTGCTAGGGAGTTGCTATGCAGTTACAGTTATGGTGTTCTAGGTGGCCTCTGGGATATTATGTTTTTTTTAGGGAGTTGCTATGCAGTTACTATGGTATTCTAGATGTTCACTAGGGTATTTTAGTTGGTTGCTAGGGGAGTTGCTATGCAGGTACTATGGTGTTCTAGATTTACATTTACATTTATGCATTTGGCAGACGCTTTTATCCAAAGCGACTTACATTGCATTATCCTATACATTTATACGTAGGCATGTGCAATCCCCTAGGATCGAACCCACAACCTTGCGTTGTTAACGCAATGCTCTTACCACTGAGCTCCAGGAAAGATGGTCACTAGGATATTTTGAGTGGGTGCTAGGAATTTACCATGCAGTTGCAAAGCTATGATGTTCTAGGTGGCTACTAGGCTATTTTGGGTTGTCATCAGGGAGTTGCTATGCAGTTACTATGTTATTCTAGGTGTTCACTAGGGTATTTTAAGGTGGTTGCTATGCATTTACTATGGTGTTCTAGGTTGCAAGTAGGGTATTTTAGTTGGTTGCTAGGGAGTTGCTATGATGTTATAGGTGTTCACTAGGGCATTTTAGAAACTTGGTGTCTCATTTGCGGTTTCACGTGAGCCGAATAAATCTTTTTATACTTGCTTGTTAACGTTTCTCTGATATTGAAACAGTAGAGAGTGTTGATGCTGGGCGCAGGGCTCATTCACTGACCACATGGCTCTCTTCATGGTCTAAGAGACCCAGCGGGGTCAGAGAGTGTGTGAAGGACACATTAGTGCCCCTGCTAGCCCTCCTCATGCCAGCCGGGGATTAACGGGCATTACAGTCGCTCGCACGCTAGCTAGCTTTCACTATTAACACTACCGCTACAAACCTTTTTCTGCAGACATGCGGACATGTGCTTGAAAGTCTGTTTTTATTTATATCAACATTTGAGAGGATTTTATTTTAGGTTCATCACTAGTTTTGTAGAACTGAATACCTGGGTTATTTTCTTTCTTTTAAACTTTTTTCAAAACTGTCTTTTGAATGTCCAGGTGTTCATTTGAGCTTTCACACATAGTTTTGAACATTACAATTTTCAAACATTAT
>NC_138724.1:30991344-31071344 GCF_965113295.1 Leuciscus leuciscus
TCTGTGTAAATGCTGAAGGCACATTAAAAAAATTAATGTTATTCTTGGTTTAAGACGTTTGTGATTGCTATTACCAGTCAACCTTTATGCGACGACAGCGGGTTCTGCTTTACACTGATTTTACCACGGTTAAAAGCTGTTCCCAGAGTTTCTCCTATGAAATAATTGAGGCTATATGTAATATTAAAGGGATAGTTCACTTTGAAATTAAATTTTGGTATGTTTTAGCTTACCTCAAGGGCATCCAAGATGTAGGTGTCTTTTTTTCCGCAGTAGTTTCAATTTTGATATTTTTATCAAGACTAGATGTCGCATTGGCTACGGTTTCGTTCCAATGAACTGCAGTAGCCAATGCGACTTCTATAGTATATATCTATACCCGCCCGCGCTCTCAGATCACTTGAACGTGGCTGTGTATAAGAGGTAAAAACGATATAAATACTGTTAGTTTTCTCACACAAACCGCTCGTTTCGTGTCTTAGGCCATCAATGTGTACTTACGATGGGGAATTGTTTAATTTGGACGATGAGGAATTGTTTTAATTTGGACTCTGTGCATGCTCTTTGAGACCGTGACCATCGACCTGCATTATATGACTGACAGACAAGAACGGTTTGACCTAAAAATATCTAAATTGAAACTACTGCGGAAAAAAAGACACCTACATCTTGGATGCCCTTGAGGTAAGCTAAAACATACCAAAATTTAATTTCAAAGTGAACTATCCCTTTAATGTACTTGAACTGAACATTACATTTCCATTCATTTGCATTACACAGTTCTAACATAAACAGACTGAATGTGATGTATATCCGCCGGTAAGAGTGTTCGGGAAACTCGTTTGTAAACGGTAATTATTTCTGTAATTCAGCTCAGTGCCACTAGAGGCACAAGACACACTCTAGCTCTAAAGTCGGCATGAAACGGAAGTTGAGCTCGTCTTTTCCTATTGTGCCGTATATCCGAGCGAAACACTTCTGGAACAATAACAAATGTGGGCGGGGCTTGATTGTGTCTGTGTGGAATTGATTGGATGGTTGTGGTTTGCTATTGGCTGATCTCATGTGAGTGACAGGTTATAGCTCCGCCCTCATCATCAGAGAAGAGAAGAGATGCTGCAAGAGGAACTTATTCTGATTCAAGATTATTAACGCAATAATGATGTGCACCCATAAATCATTTATGATAAACACTGCAATATTCCATAAAAAGCAAGAGTCGTCCATTTTGATTTCATGGTGCTTTAAGACAGAAATGTGTATTTCAGATACTGATGGTTTATCAGCACACATGAATCATTCAGACGTGCTTCACTCGTTCCTCTTCAACACTAACCGGGTTAGAGGGGGAACTGCTTCATTCCACCAATAGTTTTGGTGTTTGTATTCGCTCAGAGCATCTCATTGAAAGACTTGAATGAACACTTATTACAGGAGGAACGAAACAGAACAGAAGAAGGTTCGGCCAGTTTGAAACTGCAGGAGCTTTTAAAATACACTCTTAAAAAGAAAGGTTCCCAAAGGGGATTTTTATTTTATTTTTTTTTATTTTTTTATTGCACTTTATTTATTGCATTGCATTTCATGTTTTACTTTATTTTAAGTATTTTGTTTTTAGTTTAAGTCATTTTTAAGAGTTGTTGTGAGACTCCAATTTCCCAATTATTAATTTAATTTAATTTCCTTTCATTGTTTAGCATTTAATTATTTTAGTTTAGTTTTGCATCAAGTGTAATCGATGAGTTAAGCAGTTGCGTTGTTGTCACGTTTTGGGTTTGTTCATGTCATGTTCGTTCCATGTCTGTCATGTGATTCCCTGTTTGTCATGTGATCCTGCCATGTGTCTTGTCATTGGTTAATTGTCTGATCATTGTTCACAGGTGTCCCTTGTCTTGTCATTAGTCTGTGTATTTAAGCCCTCATGTTTGCCATGTGTCTTTGTCAAGTATTGTTCCCTGTAACCACTGTTTGTGAGTCACTTTCATGTTCATGTCTTGTTTTGAGTTTTCATGCCACGCCATGTTTTTGTTTCATGTTTGGTTTTGTTTATAATAAACTGCACTTGGGTTCTCATTTACACTTGCCTTCAGTGGATCCATTACAGTTGTAAAAACTATTCCAGTTCTGGATCTTTCCTTCAGTGCCACGTAGAATGTGTTTGATCGTAAAAATACATTTGTATTGCGATAATGGAATGCAAAAGCTTTCCAATACTTCGCATACATCGCCTCTTTTGTCCACAAGAACAAAAAAGCCTCTAAAATCCCCAGAATTTATTGCACATATTATCATGCCAGAATTTCTGGGGTTATTAGAGGCTATAACAGAAGAACCATAAAACTAGTTGTTTTCCAAAGCTACGACTCGTCTGAGCGGTTCGACAGGATCGGAGTGAACATGACGTCCTCTAGGCAACATAAATCAGACAATCCCTTGTTTCTCTGTGTCAAGTGAGCAGAAATGCGTACTATATGTGTTGTGTCTGTATATGAACTCTGAAGGGTTTTTATGGTGGTGTATAAACTGACGGAGCACATCAGTCTCATTTATGATAATAATACTGGTATAACATCCTCCCCGACACTCAGATCTTCACTCCAACTCAAAAAAATTTTTTTTATTGAAATGGTTTCATTTTATGTCTGCTTTTTACATCATAATTGGCTTTTTAAAGCTACACTGTGTCATTTTTTAGTTGATTCTTAGCAAAAAACACTTAGTTCTTTCAAAAATATATGTGCTCATTAATGTATATTTACTTCTTTCAAGTAATAAAGTATTCTCGTAAGTTTATAATCTGCCATTGAAAGTACATACGGGTGAGGGGTTCGAATGCCGGTCGCCATGTTGCCCCTCTATCTTGAAACTACATTAGCCAAAGAGGGACATACCTGTAAATTCAAGCTTCGCCTTTCGCGCTTTACACTCAGTGACACAGAGACGAATGCGAGGTGGAGATTACTCGCGACTGCCGGCAGATTTGAAAGATTGCTGATGGAGGATCACGCCTGTTCTCGAGGACATGTAGCAGAGTCGCCAAGGAAGCGAAAGAGAGAATTAAAACGTCAACGCGACAGGCAAATCAGCAAGACCAAAGTCAATATTGGAGTAACTTTTCCCAGATGGAAAGAGCTCATGAGGAGCAAAGATTTTAAAATGGACGCCGAAGTTGCCTGCTTTCTTCTCGACAGGTAATCCAGCCTATTTGTGTAAATTCGAAGTTTTATAGTTGCTTGTCTAACCATAGCATGGTTGTGCATAACGCCAGAACGACCTCTAGTATAACTTGAGTTACTTTTCCTCACTTCAATGGTGAAAAAGTATTGTTTACCTTGTAACATGTGCTGCGACGGATCACAGGTGATAGTTTTAAAGGCGCAATTGGACGAAGTCGAACTGGAAGCCGTGTTAATCTTGGAATAATACGGCCACCGTAGGAGTTAAAACGCCCTCGGAATTGAAAGGAACAGAAACTAATATTCACTGGGTAGTCATATACAATTTCACCGCTAGATGGGGGAAAATATCACACAGTGTAGCTTTAAGTCATATTTTTTTTACTTTTTTTATGTCATAATTGACTTTTTAAGCTATAATTGACTTTTTGGGCCCTATCTCGCACCCAGCGCAATTGACTTTGTACACGACGCATGTATCATTCCTATTTCTCACCCGACGCACAGCGGACTTTTCCCTCCACAGACGCACGTCGGTAAATTAGGGAATGAACTTGCGCTCCCGGGGGCGGTTCAGGGAAAAGAGGAGGCGTGTTCCGGCGCAAACGTTCCCTGGTGCTATTTTGCAGTTTCAGAAAATAATCTTCAGTTTCAGATTATAAACTTAAGAGAATACTGAAACCCTTCAGAGTTTCAGAAAACAATTCCACCACTGACCAGGAGAAACCTCGTCTAAAGTCAGACTAGGCCATAATCAATGTAGCGTGTGCACAACACACACACACTTGCTTCTCTCATCTACACACAGACGCAGCAGTTCACATTTTTAGAAAACCGTACATAATTACAAGAAACAATATTCCACACGAGGGAAATCATTGTTGTGTCCATGAATATGTGAAAAATAGGCATAAATCTAGTTTAACCGAAGCTAATTTGGGTGGGTTTCTCCATCCCCAATGTCACTTCTCTGTGTTTTACAGCCCTGACGAGAACGTCGGTCTCCTCGGCTGTGAACCGCTCCTGGCAAATCCGCCGTTATAATAGCAATCCGCCATGGAACAAGCGCGCCTGCTCTTAAAGGGAATGTAAGATGTCGCTCTGATTGGTTTATTTCACGTTACGCCCAAACCACACATATGAGTAATGATAGGAGTAATGACTACTTCAGACCAACACATTTTAGATTTGCATCGGGCCGGGCGCAAGAGTCATTTATCCCGCCGGTATAATAGCAACAGCGCCGGAGATCCGCCCACAAAGTTACTTGTGTTTCGCGTTTGATACTTGCGTTTCAGATCATTAAAATAGGGCCCGCTATGTCATATCTGACTTTTTAAGATATTATTGACTTTTTTATGTCATAATTGACTTTTTAAGCAGTATCGCATTGCTCATTAATCCGTGCGTATGACATCCTCTTAAACTCTCTCTCTCTCTCTCTGCGTGAGCGATACACACACGTCTTCACACACACTTTGTGAAAGGCTGCAGTGACGTGTTGAAGGCCTCGAGCCAGAGTAAAGCTTTGGGAACTCACTAAACTTCTGCTGATCCCACAGATGGAGAGAGAGTTATCACTGAATGTGTGGCCGAATCCCGAGTTCAGCTCAAGGTCACGCTCACAACACAGTGGGAATCTGGTTATTCCTGCAATTACCTCAACTGTTACTGCACTGCGTTCCTACGAGACCTGAGGCTTCATCTAGAGATTGACTTTATACTTTTACAACATACTTTTATTACATCGCATCGCACACTTTATTTTATTTAATTGCGTTGAATTAATGCAAGCACTTGAATGGCTTCATCTTAGTGCTTGACTTTCTGTTTTTAAACCTTTTTTATTTTATTCTATTTATTTAATTTTATTTGAAATATTTTATGTATGTGTTGCATTGCATTAATGCTGCTGCTTGTCTAACTCATCAAAAACGCAATGTTACTCATTATTAATGTACAACACTAGTGTGCTGCCTACATAGGGAGCATGTTAAGTCATCATGTGCACGCTCTCCATGCGAAGAGTGTTACTAAAGTTAGTTAGACTTCCTGATGCGTGAAACACTGACTCTGTGAACATTGATCTGACTCAACCAATGACATGAGTTTGGGGGCGGGACTATCTGTTTGATTGACCAATGGTAGATGTCATTTTCTCGAATCCATTTGGTGCCACAGAAATGACACAGTGCACATGATCCTGATGATGAAGGTGTACAGTGAGTGTGTGTTCTGTCCCAGTGAACAGTGTGAAGGATCCTCATGTGAGAGCTGAATATAGAGCTGATCTTCCACACGCTTTGATTCGGCCAGCGCTTCACAGTCGCAGGTGAAGACGAGGTCAGGGATTATTATGGGACATTTGGAGGCTTACATTCAGACCGCTTGTTCAAATCCACCGTCAGCTGTGTTTCCCAGAAATCTCTCTCAAGCTCCTCTAAATACTGTACATACATCTGTAATGAAGTCCTGCTGGGTTTCCCTTCTTAAAGGGACAGTTCACACAAAAGATGGGCATGATGGTCTCCCGTAGCGAATATTAGTGCTGATGTTAATTAATTATAGTTAGTACTTGATTATATCTGGTCATCGTGTTATTCTATGGTCTGATTTTATTTTATTTTATTTTTTATTATTTAATATTTTATTTTATTATTTATTGCATATTTTACTTTATTTTATTGCGTTATTCAGGAATGTGTCTCAGGAGACGGCTAAATGTTTGCTGGAACTGATCTGACTCTCTTATTATAGAGCAACACTCGGACCCGCCTGACCCGCACCGGAGTCATCAAAGGCAAAAACTACATTACATCAAAAATAAAGATCCAAATTATGGCTTTCAGTCATAATTTATGCCATAATTCAGACTTTTTATGTCATAATTTCTATTTTTAAGTCATGATTGACTTTTTAAGTCATAATTGATTTTGATTTAATTTGATGATTTTTATTTATTTAATTGGTTTCATTTTATGTCAGCTTTTTATGTCATAATTGACTTTTTATGTCATAATTTTTGCTTTTTATGTAATAATTGACTTTTTATGATTTTATTTTATTTTATGATTTATTTCTTATTTTACTTTATTTTATTGCGTTATTTTATTTCATTGCGTATTTTACTTTATTGTCTCGCATTGAATTAATGCAAATACTTGAATGGCTTTATTTTTGTGCTTTAATTTCTACTTTTAAACCTAATATTGTTTTATTTAATTTTTCTGATGTGTATTAATATTATTATGTCTCTTATACTTCATTATGATTAGTCATTAAATGGTCTAATTATTTACTTTAATTTGATTATTTTGTCTTTATTTCAGTGTATTGCATAACATATTTTAGTGTTTTGCATTGATTTTCTGTAAGCACCTGAATAGCTTTATTTTTATAGAGCATGACTTTCTACTTTTGAACCTAATATTATTTTGTAATGTAATGGTTTAATGTAAGTCAGATGATCATTATTGCAAAATATTGCAATAAAACCCGTTTCAGGGTGAATTTTGCAATAATGAGCGTCTTGCAGAAATACAGTTGGAGTGTGTGTAAAGCTCTAAACTCAGACATGACAGTCTCAGTCACAGTTTTATGAGTTTTGAGAGGGTTTAGTGTGTTTTTGAGGGAAACGACCCCGTGACCTCTGACCTCAGTATCGCTGTATCTGTGACCCTCTTTAACCTCGTCTGTAACTCACACCAGGACATCGAGGAGCGCTTCACAGATCAGCGGAGGTCAGAGGTCAAGCTCCTGATTTCACTCACTAATTTGTATTGTGGTTTGCTGATTGGACGAGAACAGATGCTGATGGATATAGTGCTGGTTTTAATGGAGCTGTTTTCCCAGCATGCAGTGCTTTCACTGTAATCTGGAGATGCTGTGTTGTTCACTGCGTGCCTGAGATGTTATTCCTGAGTTCTGCGCTCGCTTTAATCGGGATCCTCAGGAATGTGTCTCAGGAGACGGCAGAAAATAGCAGCGGATTAAATGTTTGCTGGAACTGATCTGACTCTCTTATTATAGAGCAACACTCGGACCCGCCTGACCCGCACCGGAGTCATCAAAGGCAAAAACTACATTACGTCAAAAATAAGGGGCCAAATTATGGCTTTCTGTCATAAATATGACTTATGTCAAATTCAATTTATGTCATGACTTTCTATGTCATAATTTCAACTTTTAAGTCATAATTGATTTTGATTAAATTAAATTTGAAACATATTGATCAAATGTTTTTTTTATTTAATTGATTTCACTTTATGTCAGCTTTTTGTGTCATAATTGTAGCTTTTTTGTCATTACTTGTTAATTGACTTGTCATAATTTCAACTTTTATGTCATAGTTGACTTTTTAAGTCATATTTTGACTTTTCATCTCATAGTTATGACTTGTATGTCATAATTTCGACTTTGCATTGTCATAATGAGGAGGACGAGGCACAGAGTTTCTGTTTCTCTGATGAGGCGTTTCATTACAGTCTATAAGACAAGATCTATGTATCTTATAGATGAGAAACATCAGCAGGATATTAAACCACATATGGATAACGTTCCTTGTCCAACTAAAATGAATCAGAATTAACTGCACCAGTTTGGATAATTGCATATGATTCTTGAAGTCTCCTGAAGTCAGATGATGCTGTGATGAGGAACATTTACATCTTTATCAGATCTCTTCCATATTTCCTTTTTTTTTTTTTTGGTGTGTTTAGGCTTCGCGCCAGTGGTACTTTCTTTTAGCCTGTCAGGAAAAGCATATTTTAGCTTTAGATTATGAATATCATGTGTTAAGCCTGCATGCCTCAGCAGAACTTTACATATATTTCCTCTTTATTGGATAAGATCATTGGCTCTTTCTGAACAAATAACCGGACGGCTGGAGGTGGACCTGGTGATTCTGAAAGCTTTCAGTGTCCAGTGTGAGTGGAGATATGAAATGGAGAACACATGAGTGAAGCTGAGCGAGAGAATGGCAGTAAGTACAGTAAAACACTGTTCGCTGAAGGACTTTCCAAACACCGACACCTGGTTCCACTTACAGGACACACCAGAATCCACTTACCAAAGCCAATAAACGCTGTAATCCTGCAGAAATACAGGAATCAGCATTCCTGCGCTGAGGAACAGGAACAGATTCCCACTTTCCTTTAGGAGCCGTTGCAGAGCGACACAGAAGGATCTGGGAAGAAGGGCTCGAAACAGGCCAGAAAATGCTCAAAATACTAGAGAAAACTGTCCATTATGAAGGAATCATGTTCAATACAGCGCAAAAGATGATGTTCTTCCTCAGTATTTTTGTTTTGTTTTCCAGTACAAATATTCAATTAAATTCACGTTTATTTGTATCGCACTTTTCACACACACATCGTTTCAGCTTTACAGAAAGTGCATGAGTCCACATTACAGTGATCTGTTATCAGAGGACACTGTCTAAGTTATGTATTTCAGAAATGTAGTAATTTAATGCAGAAACAACGAGCTCACTGAAGTAATGACTCATTGAATGAATACTAATGAATACTTGTTTGTTAACAAATGATTATGATATTTAGAAAGTGTGACATTGGTGTGTGTAGATTCAGAGTTTGCGTCGTCTCACTTCACAAATATCTAAACACACAGACGACAGAAGATGTAGTGGATCGTGTGCAACAGCAACGGATTGATCATTTACAGTATATATGCATTAGAAATGTGCGTATTGATTATGATACAGCAGGCTTTATAGGGTTAAAGGTTTGGGGTCACGAGGGCCGCCGTAAACGTGTTATGAAAAGATGATTCCTCCAAAGGTCTGAGTGTTTGCCTTCAGGCACAGAACAGCAGCTCTTAAAAGGGTGTGTGTGTGTGTGTGTGTGTGTGTGTGTGTGTGTGTGTGTGTGTGTGTGTGTGTGTGTGTGTGTTTGGAGAGGCCGTATGTTGTGTAAATAGAGAGCAGGCGTTGGGTTAATCTGATGAATCTGATGAGGATTAAGAGCCGAGAGCTGTGGGCTCCTGTGGGCTCCTGACCCAATGCTTCGAGGGCCAGCTGTCAGGAGTCTGAAGCCTGTGGCCCCGACACACACACACACACACACACACACACACACACACACACACACACACACACACACACACAGCGGGACCAGCTCATGATGCACAGATCACAGCAGGCCTGGTGGAGTTAAAGGGGTAGTTCACACAAAAATGAAAATTGTGTCAGTAATTCCTCTCCCTCGTGTTGTTCAACCCCGTCAGACTGTCCTTCATCTTCAGAACATTAATGAAGATATTTCTGATGAAATCTGAGAGCTGAACTCTTAGGCGGCTGCATATATGGAGAAAACACACCTAACCCTAACAAATCCTAACAAAAGGTTCCTCAGCTGTTTTTGGTAGTATTAGGTGTCCTTAATAACATACTAAAAGTTTACCAAAGTTTGACCACTAGAAAGGTGTAATTTTCAAGATGGCGTCCAAGATAAGCCCTTAACATGTCCTAACTCTAGCCAAGTAATCTTGGTGTCTAACCCCATGTTTTCTGGGTCTGTGAATCATTTGATTACACATGATTACATACTTATGGAACACATGATTTTGTGAGATTACTGTGAGGTTTTAGCTTTGTTTGGGGTGAACCAGAGATGTCATGTCATGTAAGTCCTACTCAGTACGTGTTTTTGGACACATACCCTTTCTTTTGCTAAAACACACACTTGACATTCAATGTTAAAGTTATTGCACCCAAAAGTAACTTAAATTGGAGTTGTATAACGTGGATCATAAACAGCTCTGAATTAGGCCTGTGTGTGAACCCTCCGAAATGGTCACTCATTTCAATTTGAATAAGGTAATACACATGTAATGCATCCTCTATAGATGTTTTTGAGTAGAAAGGTGGCATTATACTAACCAAGAAATGTGCCAACTCGAGACCACACGCCCTGATGTACATGACCAGTTTTTCTTTGTGTTTTGTTTTTGCTTTGCTCTTGGTATATAGACCTTTTGTCTTTCGTTTTGCTTTCTCATTTGATGTGATCTTTATTTTTCCAGCAGTCCCGGCTGATGTTCTTCAGCTGTGTCTCACACACATCACACTGTCAAGTGTGTGCAGATATTGTGAAGATTCAGCACATCTGTAGATCATTTTCTGTCAGTTTGATGTGAGTTGAGGCCTACAGCGTGAACACTTCTGCTGTGGTGTGCAGAATACATCCAAACAAGCACATAAATTATGTGGATTGTTGAGTGGAGGCTTAAGTTATAGACCAGATGAAGTCAAAACTCAGTCTGCCACAGTCTGACTAAAATACGAGAAGGTTTGCACTTTATCTGTGTGTGTGTAAAACATTTAAATGTGACATATTATGCCCCTTTTCATCAGATGTAATATAAATCTATGGTGTCCCCAAAATGTGTTTGTGAAATTTCAGCTCAAAATACCAGATCATTTATTATAGCTTGTCAAATTTGCCCCTTTTTGTGTGTCAGCAAAAACGCCTCGTTTTTGTGTGTGTCCCTTTAAGCAAATGAGCTTTAGCTCCGCCTCCGTTCAGAAGAGGGCGGAGTCTTTACACGAGCTTCAGAAACACCGGCAATAAAAAAACAGGCGAACCTCACTCATCCAGAATCCCAGAATAACCAATAGCGAGTGCAGCCTTACGGAGAGACTCAGGAAGCGTTTCTGAATGTTAGTGGAGACATTTCTGTAGTTGTTGTGGAGTTACATTGATCATCTCATCATCATGTTTAACTTCTCCACAAGTGTCCACAGTTCCTGAGGTGTTTATAAGACAGCGGTGACATGTTCTGGTCAATAGTGTTCAGTGCTCGTCTGTGCTCAACCACAGAACAGTTTCAGGCTTTGCTGGATCTTCATCATTGCATTAGAACTGGTCTCTGTTGTCGCTTGTGAAACCAAATGTCGGCTGGTGTGTGTAAACGTGCAGATTAAGAGCCGGTAATATTATAATAAGATCCTCTTCATACGTCAGAAGGAGAGCGAAATCGGATCGGCTTATTTTTTTACATGCTTGCAGAGAAAGGCTCACCAGAACAAAGTTACTGGGTTTCATGTTTTCATGTTTTGTGGGTTGGCAGAAGCACCGGGACCTGATTATAGCACTTACACACGGAAAAGGTCAGATTTTCATGATCTGTCCCGTTTAAACTGAGAACTAACCAGTCACAGTGCTAAAGCAAATAGCGATGAATAATAAACTCCTCAGTGTTGAAATGAGTTCCCATTCAGTCATGTTCGATGTTATGTCGATATTGGCTCATACCTCACCACCTAACTGTATATTGATGTATTTGTGGTTGCTAGAATGTTCTGGTGGTTGCAAAGGTGTTTTGACCGGTTGCTGGAGTGTTGCCGTGTGGTTGCTAGAATGTTCTGGTGGTTGCAAAGGTGTTTTGACCGGTTGCTGGGGTGTTGCCGTGTGGTTGCTAGAATGTTCTGGTGGTTGCAAAGGTGTTTTGACCGGTTGCTGGGGTGTTGCCGTGTGGTTGCTAGAATGTTCTGGTGGTTGCAAAGGTGTTTTGACCGGTTGCTGGGGTGTTGCCGTGTGGTTGCTAGAATGTTCTGGTGGTTGCAAACAAAGTTGTTTTGACTGGTTGCTAGGGTGTTGCCGTGTGGTTGCAAAGGTGAAGTCTGCTGAGTTGAGGTTAGGCCTCTGTTTCACCCACCTTCTTTTTCCTTCTCCTGTAAGTTCATGATTAGCGACTGTTTTCCATCTGCTGTTGTAGATCAGATATCCACGGGTCCACATCACTGAGTCCATATAAGGCCAGCGAGCAGAACACAGGAGGACACAACTGACTGCTTTTCCGCTGCTGTATTTACATAGTGTGTGTGTGTGTGTGTGTGTGTGTTAGAGCAGTGTTTCCCAACCAACCTTTTTTCAGCCACGGCACCTTTTGAAAATTGTATTAAAAAAAAATGTGTGGCACCCTACACTAGTGTTGTCATGATGCTACTTTGATATGATACCTTGAAATGCATCGATTTTCAATACACAGGGAAGAACCGCCTACTGTCAAACAGATATTTTTAATATTATCTATTTTTTTGTCCATCCATTAAAAGTCTGGAGGTTTCTCTTTCATGGGTAAATATCTTAATTTCTCCAAAAATTCTTAATAAAAAGTATAGAATATAGAGCTATAAAATGATTGTGGATAAGATCATTTGATGATAAATGTTTGATTTTATATTGGTATCATGACTTTGGTGTCTTGGGCAGATCTGAGCACCATCCGCTGGAGAATCTCTTCTGAAACCATAGAGGAGACACATATTACAGGACTCTTTCTCTCAGAAGACTCTGTTTCTCCATTCAGTCTCACTGCTGTCTATGATGAACAACTGAAAGACGTCTCATTTGTGATATCCATATCTGAGCACACAGGGACTCAATAACCCTCTTTGTGTGTTTAATGATTCACGTTAGAGTTGAAATAAGCGTCTAGTGTAATAGTCTGAGGTCTAGACTCCTGCGTGCTGTACGACATGATGAATCCAGGCAATAATCTCACTGTATGCGTTGAGTTCATTCCTGCAGTTTTACACCAGTTCTCTCCCCACGGTCAAATATACATTTGATTGGTCATAAAGCTGTTAACCTACAGTTTTAAGGTTAATCAGTCTGGAAGAGGTGTCGTGTTTCTTTTCTTTCCTCCCTCAAAGAAAATAAATAATAAATAACCTTCATAAATCCTCGTGTCGCCCTGTGTAAACGTTTATTTTAAAGGAACAGGGCCTTCATTCAGCAGGAGTTCACCAGCGCTGCTCTCGCTGACCTCGACGTGATGCCGACTTCATGTAGAGCCCGTGCAGAAGACACTCGGGTTATTATTTACAGCCAGCTGATTGATACTTATATTTTAACAGTGAAACTGAGAAGACCGGAACGATAAAGTGAGCTGTTGCACTCTACATTCAGATCCAAACTTTAGTTTGTTGAAAAATTCTTATGCATGTTATTTACATACTTATGCAAATTATTTAAATTTCTTTGCAGAGTTAAGTACATCAACCCGTATACTAACACATTTAGTATTTTTGTTTGTTCTGGTGGTTGCAAAAAGTGTTTTAACTAGTTGCTAGGGTGTTGCTATGTGGCGGCATATGTGTTTTCACTGGTTGCTTGGGTGTTGCTATGTGGCTTCAAATGTGTTTTGACTGGTTGCTAGGGTGTTGCTATGTGGTTGTAAAGGTCTTTTGACTGGTTGCTATGTGGCTGCAAAGGTATTTTGACTGGTTGCTAGGGTGTTGCTATGTGGTTATTAGAGTGTTCTGGTGGTTGCAAATGTGTTTTGACTGGTTGCTAGGGTGTTGCTATGTGATGGCATAGGTGTTTTCACTGGTTGCTTGGGTGTTGCTATGTGGCTGCAAATATGTTTTGACTGGTTGCTAGGGTGTTGCTATGTGGTTGTAAAGGTCTTTTGACTGATTGCTATGTGGCTGCAAAGGTATTTTGACTGGTTGCTAGGGTGTTGCTATGTGGTTATTAAAGTGTTCTGGTGGTTGCAAATGTGTTTTGACTGGTTGCTAGGGTGTTGCTTTGTTGCTCCAAAAGTATTTTGACTTGCTGCTAGGGTGTTGCTATGTGGAAGCAAAAGTGTTTTTACTGGTTGCTAATGTATTGTTATGTGGCTGCAAAAGTGTTTTTACTGGTTGCTAGGGTGTTGCTATGTGGCTGCAAAGGTGTTTTGACTGGTTGCTAGGGTGTTGCTATGTTGCTCCAAAAGTGTTTTGACTTGCTTCTATGGTGTTGATATATGGATGCAAAAGTGTTTTGACTGGTTGCTAGGGTTTTTCTATGTGATTGTAAAGGGGCTTTGACTGGTTGCAAAACGTGTTGCTAGGGTGTTGCTATGTGGTTGCAAAAGTGTTTTGACTGGGTTCTATGGTCTTCTGAACAGAAAGATTATTATTATTATTATTATTATTAAACCTTTATTTAACTAGGAAAGTCACATTGAGGTTAAAACCTCTTTTACAAGTAAAACTGCATTTTACAGTCAACTTTAGTTTGGTGAAAAGTTCTAATGCATGTTATTTATATGCTAAAGTTCAGCACAACTTCTTTTATATTAAGTATAGTTTAAGACCCGGTTGTGTCTGATTATTTCATTAGCACCGGCTAATTGACCCTCAGCAGTAACTAAAGAGTGGCTGTGTTTCCCAGAAGCGGTTCGTTTGTGGGGCTTTTAGCGTTTAATTGTCGGCCGTCAGTCTCTGCGGACTCTATTACAGTGATGTATGGAGTAATTCTTCCAACACACATCCATCAAGTCATGTGGCCATTAAAGCCTTCCCAGAATGCACTCTGTGAACACCGGAGGAGGGAAATATGGCTGTGTGAGAAACACTGTTCCAGTGAGATCTCATTAATATCTCAAATTATTCTGCTGTGACATTGAATACAGATTGAAAGTCTGCAATCAAAAAGCAATAACATGTTCATCTGGGACTGTTTGCTCCTGAATAAGTCCGTTAGTTGTGTTGATAAGCGAGCAGTGAGTGTGAAATGTCTTGAACACACTCCGTGAGCTGAGTAAAGTGTGTTTTGTGGGTTTAATTGTTTGCTTGTTTGATCTGTAAAGTCAGCAGAATAGTGGGAGAAATAACAGCAGCTCCGTCTCTGACTCTAGTTCAGTCCACTCTCCAATTTTGACTGAAGCTTTTTCGCTTTAGTCAAATAATAATGCTGTTAATTACGTATTGAATGGCATATAAAATCTCCATGCGTTTGGATCACAAAGTTTTAGCATAAACATAAACATGTACTGGTGTTTGTGAGTGAGAAACAACATTCTTCACATTGAGGGTTCAAAATGTCAAGATTTAAAGTAGTTTTCAGAGGTAGAGCATGTCCGGAATGACGCTTTGTGACGCTCACTGCTGTAAAACGTGTTTGTGTTCAGCTCAGAGGAAATGTTCAACCTTTAACACTGAGAGAATCTGTTTCTGAAAGCATAAATCAAAGCTTCATCATGTCGGACATCTTAAAACTGTGTTTGTTTGGTTTTCCTGAGGTGAATCTTTCAGAAACCGGTCCTTCTTCAGAAGATGTGTGTGCCCCAGGGGTGACTGGGTAATTACTCGTGAGTCATGAATCATGCTGGAGTATGTGCATTGAGATCATTCTGTTGTGGTTGTCGTCATTTAAATGCCAATTCTTTTTTTTGTTATGCATTTATGCATAATATTGGAGTACATCCTTGAGCACTGTGGTGCAGATCATGGTAACATGGTACTTTACCACAGTAATTTGTAATCTCTGCTGAGTCTCACTCTCTGATTGAGCTGTTAAACGTCTCTGCCCTATGGAGCGTGACCTTTGACCCCGCCGGCCCAGGGTTCACGTGGCTTTGAACCCACAGGCGATCGGGTGAGGGGATCCTGGGAATAAATGTAGGGTTAAAGGTTCAAGTGCTCTAGAAAACACTCTCCAAAGTGGCTCTTGAACATCTGAGGTTAAAGCCCTCCAGTGCTTCACATGATAGTTATGCATTTTACTGCAGTACTGTGCAGGGTTACTATTGTTTAACTAAAACTAATAAATAAAAATGAATAAATAGTATGTAGACATTTTTTAAATGACAAAAACACAACAAAATTGTTCAAATTTTACCTAAAATGAAAGTCAAAACACATAAACAATTAATCGAATTCAAACTATGAATTAGAAGCGACTGGACTCTGAGTCCGAGCTGAAGTCTGTGGGTCTGATGTGCTTGTCGCCTCTGAGGTCAGTGACACTAGCAGACAGTCTTTCCTGAATGTTTATTAGCATCTGATGATGCGTGCAAGATCAGTGAAGAATCAGTATCTACTTAACAAAACTAGATGTTTATAGTTTCTAAAGAAAATATGCCTGCTTTCTAGAGTGTTCTGGGAGGTTGCCAGGTTGATGCTTAGCACTTTTTAGGGTGTTTTGACTGGTTGCTAGGGTGTTGCTATGCAGTTCCTAAAGTGTCCTGGGAGTTTTCTAGTATGCTCTGAGTTGTTGCCAGGATGTTGCTAAGCAATTTCTATGGTCACTGGTTGCTATGCTGTTCCTAGAGTGTTCTTTGAGGTTGCTAGGATGTTACTAATCAGTTTCTAGGGTCATTGGTTGCTAGGGTGTTGCTATGCTGTTCCTAGAGTGTTCTTTGAGGTTGATGGGATGTTACTAATCAGCTTCTAGGGCCATTGGTTGCTAGGGTGTTGCTATGCTGTTCCTAGAGTGTTCTTTGAGGTTGTTGGGATGTTACTAATCAGCTTCTAGGGCCATTGGTTGCTAGGGTGTTGCTATGCTGTTCCTAGAGTGTTGTGGGAGGTTGATTTGGAGTTCTGAGCTGTTGGCGGGGTGTTGCTAAGCAGTTTCTATGTATTCTGGGTGGTTGTTTTGACAGTTTTAGGGCATTTGAAGAACCTCTCTTGGCACGTCTCACACTTTCCACACAGAGCTCTTGCTTTTGCTCTTCTAAAAAAATGTAACATTTAAAATGAGGAACAGACATTTTCCCATCCTCAGATGTGGGTCAGATGGCAAGGAGGGAGCAGCTGTCAATCAAACACTCGTATCCACGGAGAACCAAAACTCTGAGATGACTTCTTGACTTTCCAGGTGATGTCATGCATTTTCATGAGCGTTAGTCACCGCTGATCTGCGAGGAATCATCTCTGTAAACTAGAAAAATATGGGCTGACAGGAAAGATCCGATCTGACTGTGCTGATGTTAGAGATGTGTGTGAGATGTGGTTTGATACACGTTTGCTCTCTGGATGCTGTGTTTGATGAGTGTGTGTGAGTAATGTGTGCTTCCACAACAACTGAAATCTGCTGTGAATGAATGATATCAAGATCTGCCCACAGAAGCTTTCAGACTCATGGATTCTGTCATCATTTGTTTTCCCTCATGTCCATCTGAACTTGTACGCTGTTTTTTTTCTTTCTGAGTCATTCTTCATGCATTTACTAACACACACGTTTTGCACCATGACCTCAAGCCAAACACCCCTGGAATGCTTGAGGTCATGGTGCAAAGGACCCTGGGTTGAATTTACTCTGAACCATCCCTTTCATTTTATGAAGAATACTTTCTGTGCACCAAAAAAAACAAAATGTCAACTTTTTGAAGAAGAAGCCTTTTTTTTTACTTGGTCAAACATTATTAAAGTTAAAGCTTATTTAGCGATATCAGCCGAATGGCTTAGTGCAGGTGCTAATGGATCAAGGTTGATCAGTTTGCCCTTCTTCTTGTAATGCAAGTCTTCTTTGGTCAATGGTTGCTTGGTCAATGATTGACTCCGACTGCTGCTTCAGCATGACACGCGTGATGACATCCTCATCATTGCTCCTGGTGTCCTCAGCTGTTGACAGAAAAGACATGCAGGTGTGTAAGGTGTGTGTCAGCTCTGTCTGCTAAACGTAATAGTTCTGTAATTGTTCCATATGGATCAACAGCATTCATAGTTCCCATGTACCAGTAGGCCAGTCTCTCAGTCACACACACAATCACATGTAAACGTGATCTGGCCTTTGAGACATTAACAAATCCACCACCACTCTGTACAACAGAAGGGTGAGCTTTAACTTCCACACAGTGTACAGATTAAGGAATGGAACTAAATCAGAACAGCACAGGTGAACATCTTGATAAGAGGGAGCTTTTGAACTGTGTACATCAAAAAACACATGGCCGTTCCTGGTCAAGAGCTTTCCAAGTTCACAAATCAGTGATCACTGGTGCAAAATGGAAATCAGAGTGCCCAAGATAAAGAAGTATAATGGGAAAAAAAGTTTTAAACACATACAGTATGCCAAGTTCTTAGATATACTGTATGTAATCTTTGTATCCGTGTTGATTTCATATGGCTTTTATGTTCAACAAGAAGTTTAAATTTAACAAATGTCATGTGGTGTAACCATCAAGTAAAAACTAATAGCATATTTTCTTTATACCTTGATGAATGATAAAATATATTTTCAAGCTAAAAAGTTTTTTTTTTTACCATATAAATACCCTGCAATGTGTGACTTCACGCCCCAAAAACCTTAATTCAGATATAGGATACATGTATGGAAGCCCATTTCCGCCATAAAGCAATAATAATGAGATAAGAAGTCAATTATGGAATACAAATTTTAATTGTCAGGAAAAGTCACAATTACAAAAAGTTTTAATTAAAATATAAAAAGTCAATTATAACATAAAAAGATGAAATTAAAACAAAAAGTTATAGAAAAAAATCATAATTGTGACAAAACATTTAGGGCCCTATCTGGCACCCAGCGCAAGTGACTTTGTACACCGACGCATGTATCATTCCTATTTTGCACCCGCGCAAAGCGCGCTTTTCCCTCCACAGAAGCACGTCGCTAAACTAGGGAATGAACTTGCGCTCCCTGGGCGGTTCAGCGCAAAAAAGGAGGCGTGTTCCGGCGCAAACGTTCCTTCATGCTATTTTGATGGTTTAGAAAACAATTGCGCCACTAACCAGGAAAAAATAGTTTAAAGTCAGTGGCGCGTTGCGCATGTTATTCATATGCTATTTTAAGGGTGCATGCTTGGCCAGAATCAATGAAGTGTGTGCTCAACGCGCACTTTGATTCTCTCATCTACACAGAAGCAGCAGTTTTCATTTTTGCAAATCATACATTATTACAATAGATAGATAGATAGATAGACAATGTATTATAAAAGCATACATCTAGCTTACACATTTACCCAAATTATCATACGCCTGTTTAACCGAAGTTAATTTGGGTGGGTTTCTCTATTTCAATGTAACTTCTCTCTTTTACGGCCGTGACGAGAGCGTTGCTCTCCTTGGCTGTGAACCGCTCCTGGCGCGCGCCTGGCAAATCCGCCGTTACAATAGCAATCCGCTATGGAAAAAGCGCGTCTGCTCTTAAAGGGAATGTGAGATGTCGCTCTGATTGGTTTATTTCACGTTACGCCCAAACCACACCTATGAATAATGAAGCTACTTCAGACCAACCCATTTTAGATTTGCGCCTGGCGCAATAGTCATTTATCCCGCCGGGAAAATAGCAACAGCGCCGAGACCCGCCCACAAAGTTACTTGCGCTTTGCGCTTGACACTTGCGTTTCAGATCGTTAAAATAGGGCCCTTAGACTTTTTATCTAATAATTATGACTTGATACTTCACCAAAGCATGATTTTTTTCTTATGTGGCAGAAATGAGATTCCATGGTGATATGAGCTAGTGTCTTACCATCAAAAGAGTCCTGTTTCTGGGCCTCATGGAACTGAATGCATGTGTTGTACTGGGGTAGTTCCCTTTCGAGAGGTCTCTCGTATTGCTTACGGCTAGCTTACGCAATGGGAAAACTCCTTTTCTCGAGAATATTGAAGCCAAATCTTTAAAACGCAGTGCAGCTACACAACATAAACAGATGAACGGCGAGGACGGTCATTGGCTGTGCTGCGGCAACTGCACGAATCTAAGGCGAGGCAGCTCAGACGCACGAACCAATTCCAGGTTATAAAACCTCATAAATGTGGACGGCGAGGCCCAGCCTGTCACCACACAGATATCTTCAATGGGTATTCCACTTGACCAAGCCCAAGACGAGGCCATGCCTCTCGTGGAATGAGCTCTGACGCCTAAGGGGCAATGAAGGCCCTTAGACTCATAAGCCAGCGCGATAGCATCAACTATCCAGCGCGATAATCTCTGCTTTGAGACGGCGAGCCCCTTGGTGCGGCCACCAAAGCATACGAAAAGCTGTTCCGATTGTCTGAATGAGGCAGAGCGCTCCAGATAAACTCTGAGAGCCCTGATGGGACGGAGAAAATTTGCGTCTCTTTCATCCTCTGGTGAGGGAAGAGCTGGGAGTGAAAAACCTGTGCTCTGAACGGAGTCGAAAGCACTTTAGGAATATAACCATACCTTGGCTTGAGGACGGCTCTGGAGTCGTTAGGCCCAAACTCAAGGCAGGATGCTTCAGGTCAGCAGACCGAACGGCTCAAAACGGGGCACCCTTCAATGCTTCCAGGACCGTGGAGAGGTCCCAGATAGGCACAGAGGGGGGTCGCGGAGGGTTTAGCCTTCTTGCCCCTTTAAGGAAGCGCACGATGAGGTCGTTCCTTCCTAGTGATTGTCTGGCCACAAGACCGTGAGATGATGTTATGGCCGCCACAAGCGTGGAGGGGGTGCGACACACGTCTAAGAGGTCTTGCAAAAAAAACGAGTACACTTGGTACTTTGCATGAGTAAAGTCCAGGCTCCGTGCTGCACACCAGCCAGAGAGCACCCCCCATTTCTGAGCATAGAAGTGCCTAGTTGAGGGCGCTCTTGCTTCAGTGATGCTTTTTAGCATTAAGGGCCCATAAATCTCCGTCACGACTTATGAGCCCTTCATGTATGGCCCCTCAACGGGTACCCGGGTGTCTCCCAGATAGGGTGCTACAAACCATCACTGAAGCAAGAGCGCCCTCAACTAGGCACTTCTATGCTCAGAAATGGGTGGTGTTCTCTGGCTGGTGCGCAGCACGGAGCCTGGACCCCGACTCATGCAAAGTACCAAGTGTACTCGCTTTATTTGCAAGAGCTCTTGAACGCGGGTCGCACCCCCTCCACGCTCAAAGTATATGTGGCGGCCATAACATCATCTCATGCTCTTGTGGCCGGACAATCACTAGGAAGGAACGACCTCATCGTGCGCTTCCTTAAAGGGGCAAGAAGGCTAAACCCTCCGCGACCCCCCTCTGTGCCTATCTGGGACCTCTCCACGGTCCTGGAAGCATTGAAGGGTGTCCCGTTTTGAGCCGTTCGGTCTGCTGACCTGAAGCATCCTGCCTTGAGTTTGGACCTAACGACTCCAGAGCCATCCTCAAGCCAAGGTATGGTTATATTCCTAAAGTGCTCTCGACTCCGTTCAGAGCACAGGTTATTTCACTCCCAGCTCTTCCCTCACCAGAGGATGAAAGAGACGCAAATTTCCTCCGTCCCGTCAGGGCTCTCAGAGTTTATCTGGAGCGCTCTGCCTCATTCAGACAATCGGAACAGCTTTTCGTATGCTTTGGTGGCCGCACCAAGGGCCTCGCCGTCTCAAAGCAGAGATTATCGCGCTGGATAGTTGATGCTATCGCGCTGGCTTATGAGTCTAAGGGCCTTCATTGCCCCTTAGGCGTCAGAGCTCATTCCACGAGAGGCATGGCCTCGTCTTGGGCTTGGTCAAGTGGAATACCCATTGAAGATATCTGTGTGGTGACAGGCTGGGCCTCGCCGTCCACATTTATGAGGTTTTATAACCTGGAATTGGTTCGTGCGTCTGAGCCGCCTCGCCTTAGATTCGTGCAGTTGCCGCAGCACAGGCAATGACCGTCCTCGCCGTTCATCTGTTTATGTTGTGTAGCTGCACTGCGTTTTAAAGATTTGGCTTCAATATTCTCGAGAAAAGGAGTTTTCCCATAGCGTAAGCTAGCCGTAAGCAATACGAGAGACCTCTCGAAAGGGAACTACCCCAGTACAACACATGCATTCAGTTCCATGAGGCCCAGAAACAGGACTCTTTTGATGGTAAGACACTAGCTCATATCACCATGGAATCTCATTTCTGCCACATAAGAAAAAAATCATGCTTTGGTGAAATATCAAGTCATAATTATTAGATAAAAAGTCTAAGGGCCCTATTTTAACGATCTGAAACGCAAGTGTCAAGCGCAAAGCGCAAGTAACTTTGTGGGCGGGTCTCGGCGCTGTTGCTATTTTCCCGGCGGGATAAATGACTCTTGCGCCAGGCGCAAATCTAAAATGGGTTGGTCTGAAGTAGCTTCATTATTCATAGGTGTGGTTTGGGCGTAACGTGAAATAAACCAATCAGAGCGACATCTCACATTCCCTTTAAGAGCAGACGCGCTTTTTCCATAGCGGATTGCTATTGTAACGGCGGATTTGCCAGGCGCGCGCCAGGAGCGGTTCACAGCCAAGGAGAGCAACGCTCTCGTCACGGCCGTAAAAGAGAGAAGTTACATTGAAATAGAGAAACCCACCCAAATTAACTTCGGTTAAACAGGCGTATGATAATTTGGGTAAATGTGTAAGCTAGATGTATGCTTTTATAATACATTGTCTATCTATCTATCTATCTATCTATTGTAATAATGTATGATTTGCAAAAATGAAAACTGCTGCTTCTGTGTAGATGAGAGAATCAAAGTGCGCGTTGAGCACACACTTCATTGATTCTGGCCAAGCATGCACCCTTAAAATAGCATATGAATAACATGCGCAACGCGCCACTGACTTTAAACTATTTTTTCCTGGTTAGTGGCGCAATTGTTTTCTAAACCATCAAAATAGCATGAAGGAACGTTTGCGCCGGAACACGCCTCCTTTTTTGCGCTGAACCGCCCAGGGAGCGCAAGTTCATTCCCTAGTTTAGCGACGTGCTTCTGTGGAGGGAAAAGCGCGCTTTGCGCGGGTGCAAAATAGGAATGATACATGCGTCGATGTACAAAGTCACTTGCGCTGGGTGCCAGATAGGGCCCTAAATGTTTTGTCACAATTATGATTTTTTTCTATAACTTTTTGTTTTAATTTCATCTTTTTATGTTATAATTGACTTTTTATATTTTAATTAAAACTTTTTGTAATTGTGACTTTTCCTGACAATTAAAATTTGTATTCCATAATTGACTTCTTATCTCATTATTATTGCTTTATGGCGGAAATGGGCTTCCATACATGTATCCTATATCTGAATTAAGGTTTTTGGGGCGTGAAGTCACACATTGCAGGGTATTTATATGGTAAAAAAAAAAACTTTTTAGCTTGAAAATATATTTTATCATTCATCAAGGTATAAAGAAAATATGCTATTAGTTTTTACTTGATGGTTACACCACATGACATTTGTTAAATTTAACCTTCTTGTTGAACATAAAAGCCATATGAAATCAACACGGATACAAAGATTACATACAGTATATCTAAGAACTTGGCATACTGTATGTGTTTAAAACTTTTTTTCCCATTATACTTCTTTATCTTGGGCACTCTGATTTCCATTTTGCACCAGTGATCACTGGTTTGTGAACTTGGAAAGCTCTTGACCAGGAACTGGCATGTGTTTTTTGATGTACACAGTTGATATTATGTATCAGTCTCCAACGCGCGTTCACGAGAGCACCACGACGCATGCGCGACCTGCATGCATCTTCCTCTGCTTGTAGGTTATATGTCAGAACGCCAGCTGCTGCGTCATCACCACACACGTGGTGCTCTCATGAACGTGCGTCGGAGACTGATTCTTTTGTTTTGTTTTTTTAAATTGAGTAGAAACTGCATAAAAAAAATTCAGTAAAAAGTGTCCAGGGATGTTTTCTCTGTAGTTAGTGATTAAGGAAATGTTTTTACATTCAAATGATGCATGCATGAAATGTCTGAGCATTTCTGTTGGTCTCTGGCAGATGAAGGGTCCGACACCACAGCTGACTCCAGACTCAGAAGAACAAACACTGCAGCTGATGTCTGAGGCTGAGCAGAAACTGATGCTGCTGCAAAGATCTGGCAACCATCCTGAAGGAGATAGAGGAAGAGGAGGTGAGGAACAATGATTAGTCAAGTTGCTGTTATTGTAATTTTGGGTTGTTGAAGATTTGTAACTATTGAAACATTGACTGTTTTGTTTACTTTAGGAATATATGTCATATTTAACTTTTTTGGAAGTTGTCAAATAACGCTGACTAATATTACTAATATGTTGTTTATTTCATGCCCCTTTGCAGTTCCCTCGTCTCGGTTACTAACGTAACCTAGCTTACCTGGCTAGCTTACGCTATGAGAAAACTCCATTTCTCGAGAATATTGAAGCCAAATCTTTAAAACGCAGTGCAGCTGCACAGCATACACAGATAAACAGCGAGTACGGTCATTGGCTGTGCTGCGGCAACTGCACGAATCTATGGCGAGGCAGCTCAGACTCACGAACCAATTCCAGGTTATAAAACCTCATAAATGTGGACGGTGAGGCCCAGCCTGCCACCGCACATATCTTCAATGGGTATTCCACTTGACCAAGCCCAAGACGAGGCCATGCCTCTCGTGGAATGAGCTCTAACGCCTAAGGGGCAATGAAGGCCCTTAGACTCATAAGCCAGCGCGATAGCATCAACTATCCAGCGCGATAATCTCTGCTTTGAGACGGCGAGGCCCTTGGTGCGGCCACCAAAGCATACGAAAAGCTGTTCCGATTGTCTGAATGAGGCAGAGCGCTCCAGATAAACTCTGAGAGCCCTGACGGGACGGAGAAAATTTGCGTCTCTTTCATCCTCTGGTGAGGGAAGAGCTGGGAGTGAAATAACCTGTGCTCTGAACGGAGTCGAGAGCACTTTAGGAATATAACCATACCTTGGCTTGAGGATGGCTCTGGAGTCGTTAGGCCCAAACTCAAGGCAGGATGCTTCAGGTCCGCAGACCGAACGGCTCAAAACGGGGCACCCTTCAATGCTTCCAGGACCGTGGAGAGGTCCCAGATAGGCACAGAGGGGGGTCGCGGAGGGTTTAGCCTTCTTGCCCCTTTAAGGAAGCGCACGATGAGGTCGTTCTTTCCTAGTGATTGTCTGGCCACAAGAGAGTGAGATGATGTTATGGCCGCCATAAGCGTGGAGGGGGTGCGACCCGCGTCTTAGAGCTCTTGCAAAAAAAACGAGTACACTTGGTACTTCGCATGAGTAAAGTCCAGGCTCCGTGCTGCGCACCAGCCAGAGAGCACCACCCATTTCTGAGCATAGAAGTGCCTAGTTGAGGGCGCTCTTGCTTCAGTGATGCTTTTTAGCATGAAGGGCCCATAAATCTCCGTCACGACTTATGGGCCCTTCATGTATGGCCCCTCAACGGGTACCCGGGTGTCTCCCGGATAGGGTGCTACAAACCATCACTGAAGCAAGAGCGCCCTCAACTAGGCACTTCTATGCTCAGAAATGGGTGGTGTTCTCTGGCTGGTTCGCAGCACGGAGCCTGGACCCCGACTCATGCGAAGTACCAAGTGTACTCGGTTTATTTGCAAGAGCTCTTGAACGCGGGTCGCACCCCCTCCACGCTCAAAGTATATGTGGCGGCCATAACATCATCTCATGCTCTTGTGGCCGGACAATCACTAGGAAGGAACGACCTCATCGTGCGCTTCTTAAAGGGGCAAGGAGGCTAAACCCTCCGCGACCCCCCTCTGTGCCTATCTGGGACATCTCCACGGTCCTGGAAGCATTGAAGGGTGCCCTGTTTGAGCCGCTTCGGTCTGCGGACCTGAAGCACATCTCGCTCAAAACTGCTCTTTTTCTGGCGCTCGCTTCAGTCAAGAGAGTGGGTGATTTACATGTGCTATCAGTGAGCGCGTCCTGCCTTGAGTTTGGGCCTAACGACTCCAGAGCCGTCCTCAAGCCAAGGCATGGTTATATTCCTAAAGTGCTCTCGACTCCGTTCACAGCACAGGTTATTTCACTCGCAGCTCTTTCCTCACCAGAGGATGAAAGAGACGCGAATTTACTCTGTCCCGTCAGGGCTCTCAGAGTTTATCTGGAGCGTTCTGCCTCAGTCAGACAATCGGAACAGTTTTCGTATGCTTTGGCGGCCGCACCAAGGGGCTCGCCGTCTCAAAGCAGAGATTATCGCTCTGGATAGTTGATGCTATCGCGCTGGCTTATGAGTCTAAGGGCCTTCATTGCCCCTTAGGCGTCAGAGCTCATTCCACGAGAGGCATGGCCTCGTCTTGGGCTTGGTCAAGTGGAATACCCATTGAAGATATCTGTGCGGTGACAGGCTGGGCCTCGCCGTCCACATTTATGAGGTTTTATAACCTGGAATTGGTTTGTGCGTCTGAGCTGCCTCGCCATAGATTTGTGCAGTTGCCGCAGCACAGCCAATGACCGTACTCGCTGTTCATCTGTGTATGCTGTGCGGCTGCACTGCGTTTTAAAGATTTGGCTTCAATATTCTCGAGAAAAGGAGTTTTCCCATAGCGTAAGCTAGCCTTACGCAATTCTCGTTCCCTCATCTCAGGGAACCGAGGTTACGTTAGTAACCGAGATGAGGGAACTGCAAAGGGGCATGAAATAAACAACATATTAGTAATATTAGTCAGCGTTATTTTAGAACTTCCAAAAAAGTTAAATATGACATATATTCCTAAAGTAAACAAAACAGTCAATGTTTCACTAGTTACAAATCTTCAACAAGCCAAAATACAATAACAGCAACTTGACTAATCATTGTTCCTCACCTCCTCTTCCTCTATCTCCTTCAGGATGGTTGCATGATCTTTGGCCTGCAGTTCCTCCTTCAGCAGCATCAGTTTCTGCTCAACCTCAGACATCAGCTGCAGTGTTTGTTCTTCTGAGTCTGGAGTCAGCTGTGGTGTCGGACCCTTCATCTGCCAGAGACCAAGAGGAATGCTCAGACATTTCATGCATGCATCGTTTGAATGTAAAAACGTTTCCTTAATCACTAACTACAGAGAAAACATCCCTGGACACTTAATGAATTTTTCTTATGCAGTTTCTAAAAAATAAATAAAATAAAAAAACATTCTAAAACACCTATACTATGTATCAGTCTCCGATGCGCGTTCACGAGAGCACCACGACACGTGTGTGTGTGGTGATGACGCAGCAGCTGGCGTTCTGACATATAACCTACAAGCAGAGGAAGATGCACGCGAGGTCGCGCATGCGTCGTGGTGCTCTCGTGAATGTGCGTTGGAGACTGATACAGAAGGGAAGAAATTACTGAATAAAGTTGACATTTTGTTTTTTTTGGTGCACAGAAAGTATTCTTCATAAAATTAAAGGGATGGTTCAGAGTAAATTCAACCCAGGGTCCTTTGCACCATGA
This sequence comes from Leuciscus leuciscus, assembly GCF_965113295.1. NCBI lineage: Eukaryota > Metazoa > Chordata > Actinopteri > Cypriniformes > Leuciscidae > Leuciscus > Leuciscus leuciscus. The sequence continues at coordinate 31,018,364 of NC_138724.1, forward strand.
CCTCAAGCCAAACACCCCTGGAATGCTTGAGGTCATGGTGCAAAGGACCCTGGGTTGAATTTACTCTGAACCATCCCTTTAATTTCATGAAGAATACTTTCTGTGCACCAAAAAAACCAAAATGTCAACTTTTTGAAGAAGAAGCCTTTTTTTTCCCTTGGTCAAACATTATTAAAGTTAAAGCTTATTTAGCGATATCAGCCGAATGCTTAGTGCAGGTGATAATGGATCAAGGTTGATCAGTTTGCCCTTCTTCTTTGTAATGCAAGTCTTCTTTGGTCAATGGTTGCTTGGTCAATGATTGACTCCGACTGCTGCTTCAGCATGACACGCGTGATGACATCCTCATCATTGCTCCTGGTGTCCTCAGCTGTTGACAGAAAAGACATGCAGGTGTGTAAGGTGTGTGTCAGCTCTGTCTGCTAAACGTAATAGTTCTATTATTGTTCCATATGGATCAACAGCATTCATAGTTCCCATGTACCAGTAGGCCAGTCTCTCAGTCACACACACAATCACACGTAAACGTGATCTGGCCTTTGAGACATTAACAAATCCACCACCACTCTGTACAACAGAAGGGTGAGCTTTAACTTCCACACAGTGTACAGATTAAGGAATGGAACTAAATCAGAACAGCACAGGTGAACATCTTGATAAGAGGGAGCTTTTGAACTGTGTACATCAAAAAACACATGGCCGTTCCTGGTCAAGAGCTTTCCAAGTTCACAAATCAGTGATCACTGGTGCAAAATGAAAATCAGAGTGCCCAAGATAAAGAAGTATAATGGGAAAAAAAGTTTTAAACACATACAGTATGCCAAGATCTTAGATATACTGTATGTAATCTTTGTATCCGTGTTGATTTCAAATGGCTTTTATGTTCAACAAGAAGTTTAAATTTGACAAATGTCATGTGGTGTAACCATCAAGTAAAAACTAATAGCATATTTTATTTATACCTCGATGAATGATAAAATATATTTTTCAGGCTAAAAATAATTTGTAAATATATCAAGTAGGATTTTTTATTGAGGAGTTTTTTTTTACTATATAAATACCCTGATATGTGTGACTTCACGCCCCAAAAAGCTTAATTCAGATATAGGATGTATGGAAGCCCATTTCCGCCATTAAGCAATAATTATGAGATAAGAAGTCAGTTATGGCATAACAAATTTAAATGATCAAGAAAAGTCATAAGTATTACAAAGCGTTGAAATTATGAGATAAAAAGTCAATTATGGCATAAAAATTTAAATTGTCAGGAAAAGTCACAATTACAAAAAGTTTTAATTAAAATATAAAAAGTAAATTGTAACATAAAAAGATTAAATGAAAACAAAAAGTTATAGAAAAAAAATCATAATTGTGATAAAACATTTAGACTTTTTATCTCATAATTATGACTTGGTATTTCACCAAAGCATGATTTTTTTCTTATGTGGCAGAAATGAGATTCCATGGTGATATGAGCTAGTGTCTTACCATCAAAAGAGTCCTGTTTCTGGTCCTCACGCAACTGAATGCGCGTGTTATACTGGGGTAGATCTTCTGCTAACTTGGCAAGGAACTGCAAAGGGTCATGAAATAAACAACATATTAGTAATATTAGTAAGCGTTATTTTACAACTTCCAAAAAAGTAAAATATGACATATATTCCTAAAGTAAACAAAACAGTCAATGTTTCACTAGTTACAAATCTTCTACAAGCCAAAATACAATAACAGCAACTTGACTAATCATTGTTCCTCACCTCCTCTTCCTCTATCTCCTTCAGGATGGTTGCATGATCTTTGGCCTGCAGTTCCTCCTTCAGCAGCATCAGTTTCTGCTCAACCTCAGACATCAGCTGCAGTGTTTGTTCCTCTGAGTCTGGAGTCAGCTGTGGTGTCGGACCCTTCATCTGCCAGAGACCAAGAGGAATGCTCAGACATTTCATGCATGCATCGTTTGAATGTAAAAACGTTTCCTCAATCACTAACTACAGAGAAAACATCCCTGGACACTTAATGAATTTTTCTTATGCAGTTTCTACTAAATTTTACCAACAAAAAAAACAAAACATTCAAATACACTACCTATACTATGTATCAGTCTCCGACGCGTGTTCACGAGAGCATCACGACGCATGTGTGTGTGTGTGTGTGTGTGTGTGTGGAAATGACGCAGCAGCTGGCATTCTGACATATAACCTACAAGCAGAGGAAGATGCACGCGAGGTCGCGCATGCGTCGTGGTGCTCTCGTGAACGCGCGTCGGAGACTGATACAGAAGAGAAGAAATGACTGAATAAAGTTGACATTTAGTTTTTTTGGCGCACAAAAAGTATTCTCATCACTTCATAAAATTAGGGATTAGGGACTTTTATGGGCTTTTCCCAAATCACGGAAGTGACCTCGACTTCCGGGTTAGCGGTAGCACAAGCCATCAGGCAAATGTTATTTAAATAAACTCCTGATGTACTCACAAACTTTACAATGCCTTGTTTTATGAGTATAGAACCTATTTGTACTACTGTAGAAGTTTGGTACCACTGTACCAAACCATGGGGATATTTTGGGGATATTTAATTTAATTTTATCAATCAATAAATTCCTCTTGAAACAAACTTTGTTGTATTATTTTAATTTAATACTGTGAAGCTGCTTTGATACAATCTGTATTGTGAAAAGCGCTATACAAATAAACTTGACTTGACTTGACTGTAGAAGTTTGGTACCATTCCGGGCATTATTAGTGCGGTAATTTACGAGATAAAACCTTGGGTCCATTAGAGCCTGCACTAAGCCATTCGGCTGATATCTTTAAATAAGCTCTAACTTTAATAATGTTCGACCAAGAGAAAAAGGCTTCTTTTTAAAATTTTATAAAATAAAATAAAAAGGCCATGACCATGTTGGCTCGAGGTCATGGTGCAAAGGACCCTAGGTTGAATTTACCCTGAAACCAGGGGGTTTATGTATTTGACAAGATTCATTAGTACCAGTGGTATGTGCTGCAGATTTTCACTGAGGTGCTTCACTCCTGCTTTGGCAGCGTTCAGTGCATGTTTGAGTCCGTACAGACGATCTTTAGCTGCATCACGGCGCTGCTGCGTCTGCTCAAGCTGCTGCTGAAGCTCACAAACCTGCAGAGAGCTGACCGAGGACAATAATGTTATGTTACTATTCAGTCACAATAACAGAGAATGTGAAGTGATATCATATTCACACTGTCTACAATGTCTGCTCTTACCTTGAGAGTTCAGTTTCTCCTGAGAATTTCATATCCTGAAGCTGAGTTTGAAGCATATTCCTCTCTTCCTTCAGTGGAAGCAGCAAACTCTCATTTTCTGCCTTCATCTTCTCCAAACGTTCCTGTGTTTTTCTCCGAGAGATAAACAGGCCCACTAGTTCCTATTACAAGAGAAATCAGGAATACACATTGCTTAACACAAGAACAGAATAAACATTGCTTAACAAGGAGTAATCTATATACACTTGAAGGGGGGGGGGGGGGGGGGGGGGGGGGCATTACATATACTTCAATGTATATGTAATGAGTGATTATAATCAAGGTATTAATCAATATTTTTCCTTCTAAATATCAAATGAGTTAAATGACTTCTCTGGGGATTTTACTTTGTTATAGAAGTTACCAGTGTGATTACTGAAATGTTCTTTTCATGTATTCTTTAATGTCTGTGTTTGATATCTGAATGCAGTAACAGTGCTTGCTCATTTAGCCCGGCTTCCAGAAATGAAATATGGATTTGTTTTGTGTTTGAGAAAGGTCTTCAACGTGTTAAAACATATAGGGGTCATTGAAGCCAATAGTTTAAGGGACCATTTCTTTGTTAAAGCCTTACTTTCCAGTTAGACTAAAGTGTAGCTCTCCTTGAGAGAAAGAACGCATTATCTTGATGTTTTGAGAGGACTCTCCTGTTTATAGTTAGAGCCTGGCCAAATCCAACCTTAGAGAAGCTGTGTGTCGGTGTGTGTGTGTGTTAGTCTTCTTGGTTACAGGTTAAGGAACCACTGGCATTATTGGAGATTGACTGAGTTATTGTTCTGGACATGCTGGCGCCCAGCAATGCAGATCTGTGACCTGGAAGGTCACGATGCGTCTAACTTCAGGGTCTGAGTGTCAGCGGCATAATCGATAGAGATATGCTTCCGTCTATATGTATATGTGTGGAAAATTACTATGTTTATCTATTTCTTAGCCAATCAGAAACTGCAACCTGAGTAAAGGACGTAGCTTAGACCTTGGTGAAGGGAATAACTGCTGTGTGTGTGTGTGTGTGTGTGTGTGTGTGTGTGTGTGTGTGTGTGTGTGTGTGTGTGTGTGTGTGTGTGTGTGTAACTGTAAGTGGGGCGGCCTACGAACTACTGTGTGAGTCTTGAAGCTGAACTTCTGCTGATGAAACTGCAAACTATCTTCAGTAAAACTTTTCTTTAATTTATTATAATTCTGACTCCGGGGTCTTCTTTCAAACATCTGGTCCTTGTGTCCTAAACTGTTACCCCCCTAACACACTGAAAACAGTTGAATGTTGTGTTGTGTGTCCTCACCCGTGGGTCTGTGACTCCAGTGGCCTCTCTGATTTGCTGGAAAGCTTCCTCAAAAGGAGAGATGGCCTCCACTTCTTCTACTGCGTTGGCCTCGCTGCTCTTGGCCTCGCTGCTCAGCTCGTCGGGGAGCTATTTTTCAACATTGATAATAATAAGAAAGGTTACTTGAGCACCAAATCCATATTAGAATGATTTCTGAAGAATCATGTGACATTGAAGACTGTATATGATGCTGAAAATATAGCTTTGCATCACAGGCATAAATTATATACTTAAATAGAAAACAGTTATTTTAAATTGTAATAACATATTTCGCAACATTACTTTATTTCTCATCAAATAAATGCAGCTTTGGTGAGCATAAGAGACTTAATATCGTAATTATTCCAAGCTTTTGACCGGAAGTGTATATACTTATAAATAGTTGAATTGTCTATTTTATTTTATTGTTGTGAGCTTTGCAGCATGCTAACACAAAGCTCTATTAACATCAATTGCGAGTCCAGTCTCCTGTGCACTTCACATGAGAAGTGCTATTAGTATGACACACATATCTTTATGCTTATTAGAGTATTACATTGTTATCTGATGTGTGATGGATGATGCTCGCTCTTCTCTTCCTCTCCTTTGCCTGAGCAATCCTCTCCTCCTGCTGCTTCTTGTAGAGGGAGAGGATTTTCTCTCGCCTTCTGCGCTCTCTGCACACCTTCTTGTCCTGAAGCTGCAGCTCAGCCTAGACACACACACACACACACACACACACACACACACACACACATCTTAATGAAATAAGGCATTTATAGAGCGCTCTCCCCTCAACCACCACCAGTGTGCAGCATCCACTGTCAGAACAATGGCGCCAGTGCGCTCACCACACACCAGCTATAGGTGGAGAGGAGAGAGAGTGATAAAGCCAATTGAAAGCATGAGGATTCTTATTCGTAGGCCATGATTGATAAAGGCCAATGGAGGGAATTTGGGCAGGACACCGGAGTTACACCCCTACTCTTTACGAGAAGCATTACTTGCAAAACCTTTACCATGGCACACTTACACGTATGCTTGCTTTATTATCTCATTACATTTTTTGGTTACACTTTATTTTACGGTGTCATTGTTACAGTGTAATTATATATTTAAGTACTGAGTAATATTAATTAAGTGCATGTACTTACTATAGGGTTAGGATTAGGGTTTGGTTGAGGGTTAGTTGCATGTAATTATGCATAATTAACTGTTAATACTATTGTAAGTACATGTAACATATGTAACAAGGACACTGTAAAATAAAGTGTTACCCATTTTTTTATATCATTTATTAAATAAATAAATGATATAAAATGATATGCTTTGTCTTTACCATGGCTGCATCCTTTGAGAAGTGAGCGTCACCGTTCGTGACCTGCAGTTCTTTGAGCACTTGTGTCTGCCGGTGGATCTCTGCCTCCATCCTGTCCAGCCGTGGCTGAAATGTAAAACTGTCTCCCTGAAGAAACAAATAAGAGGATAATCATAAATGTTTATTTACCATGATGCTGTTCAAAAGATTGGGGTCGCTAAGAGTTTTAATCTTAAAGGGATTATTCACCCAAAACTGAAAATTCTGTCATTATTTACTCACCCTCATGTGGTTCCAAACCCATAAGACTTTCGTTCATCTTCGGAACACAAATGAAGATATTTTTCTGTCCCTCTATTGACAGCCTATGCAACCACCACTTTCAAGCCCCAGAAAGGGAATAAGTAATCACCGAAAAAGCACCGTGGCGCATGTGTGTTGTTGTTGCATGAACGCATGCTGGAGATTAATATTTTGTAAATAAGGTGGTAAATTATGTTTGTTTTTTTCGCAATATTTAATATTATTATATATTCGAATATTACGAATATTTCTTTTAAATATTTTTAAAAGATTACTTTAATGATGTCTATACTACCTTTCTGGGGCTTGAAAGTGGTAGTTGCGTAGCTGTCAATGGAGGGACAGAAAGCTTTCAGATTTCATAAACAAGATCTTAATTTGTGTTCCGAAGATGAAGAGTAATTAATGACAGAATTTTCAATTTTAGCTGAACTAACCCTTTAATGAAAGAAGTCTCTTATGCACACCTGTACAATTTAAAATAACTGTTTTGTATTTTAATCTATTTTATAATGTAATTTTTTCCTGTGATCAAAGCTGAATTTTCAGCAGCCATTCTTCATTCCCAGTGTCACATGATCCTTCAGAAATCATTCTAATATGCTGATTTGGTGCTCAAGAAACATTTATGATTATTATAAGAATAAGAATATATTTTTAATGGTATGGATGAGTGTCATTGGATAGCTTAAATTTTCAACATTAAATATATGGGGTATCATGCTTTATAATACACATCTGTGTGGGTTTATGTGTGTGTGCTGTGTCAGTCTGTACATGAACCAGTTCATCTGTTCTTTCTCAGATACCTGTAGTTTGTCCTTCTCTTTGAGGTATCCTCGCATTACGTTCTTTGCTTCATGACGTTTCAGCTGCGCTTCCTCCAATCTGTTTTCCAGAATGCGCAATTTCTATAAAACAAGCACACAAGTTCATTCATTTTCTTGCTTGAATTAACATATTTAATTGTGCTCATCCATACAGGGTGGCTAAACACTCTGCTTCCCACTAATCAAGACAGAGGGGAAGACGAAAGACTTGAGAGAAGGAAGAAGAGAATTTACAATGGAAGAATGACCACTTAGGGAAACTTATGGCAGAGTTCCCTTCTTTACTCTAATTCTCATTATGATGTGCAAAAAAATCGTATTCTCGTGAATTGTTTAGATTATATAATAATAATGGTGATTATAAAACTGTGGGCATGGTTTACAGTAATTACAGTAAGGAGAAATTGGGACAAAAATGATTTGACTGGAAAAAAAGGCTCAATATTCTTACTGCTTTTTTTCCTTTCGATTTTGGGAATTCTTAAATTGTAAGATTCACCAGTGTTTATTCAAAATAAAAATAAAAGACAATTTCTACCTTTTCCTCGTCTAGTTCCTGGTTGTCAGGCAGAGGCTTCATGCTCTCGTACTGGCGCTTCAACTCCTCCAAACGCTGCCTCTGTGTGTCAGTGATTTGTTTCATAGCATTCAGCTTCTTCGCTTTATCACAAACCTCCTTCTCCAGCACCGTCAGAGCCGACTGCACAACAAAAATGACTGTCAACCACAACTGATATGCAGGTGATTCTGTAACCACTGGATAGTACAAGTGAAAGAAGTGGAAAAAGGTTTTTAAATAACTGATATAAAGGTTCATTTAACCTCACCTTAACAGGCATGTTCCTAAATGATTCATTCTCCATCCCACGGTCTTGAAAAACATCCTTGGTTACTTGTTCCTCTCCCTGGAACAACCAAGACCAATATATGCATCAAATACATAAAGCTATAACGTGACTTAAATGATATGGATATGTTTTAACATTACATATGTGTGTGTGTGTTCATAATGTCTGACCTCAGCCAGTTTCTTGCGCATGTTTTCATTGGCATGTTTCAGCTGGAAGATGGATTCTCGGTTCCTCTCGATGACAGACTGAGAGCTTTCGAAATTTGCGTTTCTTTCTCTCTCTAGTGGACAGAGAGAAACATTCAGCGGCCATGCGAAGTTGGGTTTAATTAATGCAATATTAACTTTCTGTAGACAATTTGACTGAGCTCTTTATTCAATTTAAAAGTAATATAAATGTATTAAACAGCTATAGAAGCAACTTTGCTATATAATAACTCCAGGCTGACATTACAACACAACATTGCCATCCTTGAGAATACATAAGAGCAATAATAAGAAAACAATTGAAATACTCATTATTCCACTACTGCCGCAATATTACTGACTATTTAAGCAGGTTTTAAGTTAACGTTAACTGTTTCAGCTTAATTGGCGAAATCTGTAATAAAAAACTTAAGTTACCCAGAAGTAGAATTTTTCGCTGGAGCTCGGAAACATTTCGCTGAATAGCTTGCTTATTGATGCCAGGCATTATTTATAGCAGCTAGTTATTATTTTATAAAGGTTTAAATAAAGATTTCTGTCTCTAACTGTGTAACACCGCCAGTAAGTTAGTTTGAAACTCGTTTGTGTCTGAAACTCGATGTCGTTGCTTAGCAACTGAACCACAGCTGGACGTCGGCTCATGAATATTAATTAGTTACGTACCTTTACGCTCGAGAAAGTGAGAAGGTCCTCACTGCAGAACATGAAATCCATTGGGAGGAGTTGGATCCAGATCCAACTCCTCCCACTATATATACTTCGCCCCCACGCCCCACCACCAGATGAACCAGCATATCGGTGAAGGTGGTCGCCATTGTTTGCCCTCATCAATGTAAGTCTACATTTTGATTACTAATATAGTCGAGATAGATTAATAATTTAGTGTGCGTCTTTAAGTAATGATCACACTTAAATATATGTTAAAGTTTTGACAGTGTCCATACTTTTTGATAACGCCAAGACATGTTTAACTAGTCCGCTAAACTGCCAGCCATTAATGGTAAGTTAGGTCGTTTGTAGCGTTAACATTTGCACGCACGTGTAGAGGTGGCCTATCTATTTAGCTAAACTAATTAGCTTTGGATAATACTGCTGGTATGTTCATATGTTTATAGCTAGGGTAAGCTAACATGTGGTGTTGTCAGTCAGGACAGGTAGCTATCTAGTTAGCCAGGTTAGCCACGCTACTCACGAGGCAGGTTAGGCATCGCTAACTTGGCAAGACATAACCTTTGAAATGTATTTAACGTTCTTCATAGATGCACAGAACAGTGTTGCGACATGGGGAGATTGTCCTTCAGAGATGCCAGAGCTGTTGCTCTAATTATCATTGCCCGTTCTGCGGACCAAAAGTCTTCAAACCCACCACGGAACTTCACATGGTAAAGTATCAAGTCTCCAACCACTTATCGTTGGCAGTACAGCATCAAGGCAAGTTGGCATTGATTTTTTTTTATTCGAAGTCATTTGAACATTATTCATTATTATAAATGTTGGTAATGTTGATATTATTTTACTGACGTTATCGGTTGCTTATTAGCCTAATTTGTTTTATGTAAGTCTTATAGTGTTGTAATGCTTGAACAATTAAATAACATATTGTTGGCCTTTTTTAGCATGCTTCTTACATCAGTCTATTTCATAAGTAAAATAGTCATAATCCAAATAATACATCAATTGTTGATTTAATAAGTTATATCATACCCGCATTACCACGACTTATGCCATTATGACTCACGACATTAAAGGTGGTATCAGTGATTTCAGGCCCAAAAATATTTTTGTCACATTCATCTAATCTTTCCTAACGATCCGCTAGCTGCCCTCCCCATAAGCATGCCGTCTAAAAAACGCGTCTCTGTAGGCAGCCTAGGCTCTGAGATCTGCACACAAAAACAAATGGTTTAGCCAAACACTCAAAACCAAAACAAATAATGTTCCAACCAATCACAGACAGGGGGAGGGTGCTGTGAGGTTTTGTGCTCGTGCACGGCTGCAGAGCTAAAGAAAAAGCTGGCTCAAAACCTCACAACACCCTCCCCCTGTCTGTGATTGGTTGGAACATTATTTGTTTTGGTTTTGAGTGTTTGGCTAAACCATTTGTTTTTGTGTGCAGATCTCAGAGCCTAGGCTGCCTACAGAGACGCGTTTTTTAGACGGCATGCTTATGGGGAGGGCAGCTAGCGGATCGTTAGGAAAGATTAGATGAATGTGATACAAATATTTTTAGGCCTGAAATCACTGATACCACCTTTAAGTGTTATCCCTTTATTTACATTTCATATATATATTTTTTTTTTTTCCAGAATTCCTAATTGTCAAGTGCAACTTGCAGTGCAGAGAACAGGCACATTTTCACTGTTGTTACTGTTCAAAAACCGTCATAAGGAAAGTCCAGATTATAAAACATCTACAAGTATGTACAAAAAGACAAGTTCCACCCACAGAAACTGTTGAGACAGCTGCAATAATTGAACCAGTTGCCACCAGTGAACCAATTATTCCTTCAAATGAAGAAGAAGTTTCCTTTAAAGAATCAGCTGTGGCTGAAGGAGTCTCCTTGCCTGTAAAATTCCCGCCTGTTCTCAAAAATGTTCGTATTCAGAAAAAAGTGCAGTGCGTTCACTGTGGAGTAACCGTCAACAAGAAAAATCTAGATGTTCATGTTAAAAGAAAACACACTAAAAAGATCTGTGATGTTACAGAAAATCGTCACCTACCTTCACAGTGCATAGACCCAGTTAGTGGTATATATGCAGTTGAAAAGTCATTTTACAGACCATGTTCTGTAATCCATGTACAGAAAAATACCTCAGGTCCACATCCAGTTGTAATATGTGAAACAGATGAATGCAGTAGCAATGCAGAATTAGCCACCCGAAGTGGCTTTCAGCACTTTGAGTGTATACATATGAAGTCGTTGCAGTTCTGTCCCTGGCCTAACAGGACACCTGTTGTCCTTGAGGAAGATGTCCTATTAGACATGATAGCTGCAAATGTGTTTGGGGAACCGACAAAAACATCCTGCATGAATGCCAAGGCTGCAGCAAGTGCAGCTTGTGTTCCACTGACTGTTGAGGTGACTATTGGAGGTCCATCTACAAAAAAATACATTTCTGTGTATGAAAACAAAGTCTCATACTACAGTAGACTTGGTAGAGTCATTGCTTCCTATGACAGCACTCGCAACACGTGGCATTGTCCCTGTGCAAAGCCAAGAAGATCTTGTTTGCACAAAAACATAGCTAGGTGGCATCTCTTCCAGGTACACAGGCAGTTGTTTACATCCTCACCCATCGACAGACCTGCTCAGGGCCTAGCACAAGAACATGCCTTTCATGAAAGTACCAGATTGGAATATCCCCCCAGTGGTGAAGGTCTCAAACAGATGGTGTATTACTTGATGAAAAACAAAACTCTGCCAGCCGTACTCCCCCAGAAGTACATCACAGGCTCAATGACATTCCCAAACACCTTGTGCCAAAGGAGACTGTTTGCTCAGAATGTACAGGCAATGTGGTCCTAAGTGAGCCAGTGTTGATTACTTCCAAAGGAAAGTGTATAACGTACGCTGGCATTGTTGAGGGTAAGTCTGAGTAAAATCTAGCTAATTAGTGTAACATCACTATGTTAAGCTGTCTGAATGAATACTTTTTTTGTGATTAAATTTTTTTTTTTACAGGATTTTCTACCTACTACCGCATGTGCAGCAACTGTGGTCTAAAATACCGCTATCAAGAGTGGACTGATGGTCTTCACAATTTTGATGACCATTTGCTGATGTCATTACACATGTGTGTTGTCCTGCGCCATTCACTCCAGGTTTTCTGTTATTAAAGGTTTTAATTATATGGTGTTCTTTTAAATTATCTATATACTAATAACTAATCTTGTAAAAACAGACTCATCATGCCATTAGCAGAGCTGTTGAGGTTTTGGAGACCACAACACAACAGAAATTTCCACGTAAAGACAAAATCCTTCATGCGTACATGCATTTCGAAGCACTAACAGACCATGACTACGCATACTCCTGTGTTAAGTGTGGCTACCATCCAGCGGTTGTTGTGATGGATCTTCACAAAAAGGCGGCATTTAATATGCCTGGTAGGTCATATCAACATAAGAGCTACTTAATAATCTTAAAAATATTCTATAAACATTCTTATAAACATGTTCTTTGTTTCATTGAGAATTTTTATTACAGTGAGTGAGATTCCTGCTCCACCACCTGAGTATGACGGCAAGATCAATTTGAAAGACTTTTGGAGATCCGTGACTGCCGAAGTAGTTTGCCGGGGCCTATTGGGCAGTAAGGAGTTATTTTGTTAGAGTTAGACATACAAGTTTAACAAGTTGCATAATGGATAGCTACAATTGTTTTAAAATAATTGCATTAGACTAAATTGAGCAAGGGAAACTACTAACCAAATGTGTATATATTTTGTAGTTTTCACTGTTTTTACTTATTGAAAAAGAAAATTTTTTCAGGTGCCCGTCAAAATCCTTTTTTGGTGTCACCATCATACCACTACTGGGCTCCTTGGATTGGTCCCAACACCAGAAGAGAAGATGCAGTTTTAAATACTGAGTATGCCAAGATGCACGCCCCAAGACCAGCTACTGAAGATGCCGAACTTCAAGTTACACTAAGAGAGGCTAGAAGAAGTGCTTACCAATCTTAAGGTCATTTTGTTGTTTTGTTTTCTACATACATAAATCAATATATTGGATACTTTTTATTGCAACCTTGTATGTGCAGGTGGATGTGGTGCGGCGCCTTTGCAAGCAATGTGGTCTGGACCCATCAGGTTCCAAAATGGATCTTGTTCTAAGACTTAGACAGGAGATGAGAAACAGGTCATCTTATGACAAGGTTTTCCAGAAGGTTTGGGGGGCTTCAGGTAGGATTACTTTTGAGAAATATTTTAGTCCATGTAATGTGAATAGTGTTGTGTTCAACACGGTATTGCTTTCAATATAGTTTTCGTTTAAGACAGCTTAGAATTGTATATTTATTAGCGTAACCAAAACATATTTATTTTCTTTTTAGGGGGTTGGGCAGTCATCACATGCCCCTGTGGAGTTGTGTATTCCCTGAAGTTCCTTCTTCGGGCAGAGTCTCCGCGGGACTACGCAGATTGTCTTTTGTCTTTTAAACATTTCCCAAATATCAATATCTATGACTTTGCAAGGGGCTTAGCCACACACACTAACCTTAGGGAGCCAGAATGTATCCCTTTCAGACCTTATGAGGGACGACTAAAAGAGCCTACTCCAGAAAATATCAAACTAGCTGTTGAGGGTCAACTGAAAGTAAACCTCCTTTGGTTGAAGGAAAAAAAGGACAACGTGGATCCAGATTGTCACCCTGTTACAGGTTCAGCTGAACATTATGCACTTTACGATCTGTTTCATGAAAATAACACAAAAGATGCTCGAGATGCATTGCGTAAAATTCAGATAGTCCCAGAATTGGCAGGCTGGGTGAACAGTCAATGTGCTGAACAGCTTTTTTCTGACATGAGAAAAAACAATTACTCCCTCAACACACTCACTCCATCTGGACACATTTTCATGATGCGAAATATACTACAGCATTACAACACAAAACAAAATAAGAAGATACAAGATGGCATCAGAAAGATTGTACCACAAAATGCCCAGTTGCATTTAGATGTACATGGACAAATAATAATGGGTAACTCAGTTCATTTGTTTATACGTTTTTATTCCTGTCATGACTTTTCTGTGTTATATTACAATTTTCTTTTGATTGGTGCTACCCCAGTAGCCACAGCCTCAGATGGGACACCTGCAGCCACAGCCTCAGATGGGACACCTGCAGCCACAGCCTCAGATGGGACACCTACAGCCACAGCCTCAGATGGGGCACCTGCAGCCACAGCCTCAGATGGGACACCTGCAACCACAGCCTCAGATGGGACACCTGCAGCCACAGCCTCAGATGGGACACCTGCAGCCACAGCCTCAGATGGGACACCTGCAACCACAGCCTCAGATGGGACACCTGCAGCCACAGCCTCAGATGGGACACCTGCAGCCACAGCCTCAGATGGGACACCTGCAACCACAGCCTCAGATGGGACACCTGCAGCCACAGCCTCAGATGGGACACCTGCAGCCACAGCCTCAGATGGGACACCTGCAGCCACAGCCTCAGATGGGACACCTGCAGCCACAGCCTCAGATGGGGCACCTGCAGCCACAGCCTCAGATGGGACACCTACAGCCACAGCCTCAGATGGGACACCTGCAGCCACAGCCTCAGATGGGACACCTGCAGCCACAGCCTCAGATGGGACACCTGCAGCCACAGCCTCAGATGGGGCACCTGCAGCCACAGCCTCAGATGGGACACCTACAGCCACAGCCTCAGATGGGACACCTGCAGCCACAGCCTCAGATGGGACACCTGCAGCCACAGCCTCAGATGGGACACCTGCAGCCACAGCCTCAGATGGGACACCTGCAGCCACAGCCTCAGATGGGACACCTGCAGCCACAGCCTCAGATGGGACACCTGCAGCCACAGCCTCAGATGGGACACCTGCAGCCACAGCCTCAGATGGGACACCTGCAGCCACAGCCTCAGATGGGACACCTGCAGCCACAGCCTCAGATGGGACACCTGGATCCGTGGCTAGGCTGATGCATGCAGAAAGGGAAATAAAAGACTTCCGGCGCTGGGAAGGCCCGGAAACTTTGGTAAATTTCCTTTTGACAGTCTCCAATGGACCTTTTGATTGTCATGATTTCACCAACACTTGTTCGTGCTCCACAAAATAACTCAATTGTGGGGTCGGGGAAATTGTGGAGAGTGCTGATATGTATTTTTCATTTTCCAGCATGACTGATTATTGCTTGGTCCTAATTCTATTCCATATTTTTCCCTTCTAAAAACACATATTTTGCCAATAAATATATTTTATTTATATATTTTATAAACAAAATGTTTTCCCCAAAAGTAAAATACTAGGAACAGTATGTGAGTATTCTAATCTGATTAATCAAAGAAATAGTCCAGTTTCCCAAAGCCAACTATGGTCTCCAGTTCTGTCATTAACAATAGAGTTCAGTGGAAATTACGATCATAGTCGGCCAACGATGCTTTAGGGAAACGCACCCCAGATGTAGTAAATCCACCCAGTGTTCTGATTGGCTGAGGCGTTAGGTCACATGGGTCGTCCATCGCTACACCAGTTAACCCCGTCATTCCCCCGCGGTCTGGAAGCAATCATGACCTCTCAGAAATCAGAGGAAGAACACGTAACACACACAACACCAGTGGTGTAACACAGACGTCCCGTGATCATGCGCTTGTGTGTGTGTGTGTGTGTGTGTGTGTGTGTGTGTGTGTGTGTGTGTGTGTGTGTGTGTGTGCAGTGCTCGGTGAGCTGTGGCGCTGGCGTTCAGTCCCGCGAGGTCTTCTGCAGGTTAAAGGTCAGAGGTCGCGTCAGGGATGACCTGTGTGACGAGCGTGTGCGTCCCGTGTCGATCCGCTCCTGCTTCCTCTCCGGGTGTCACACACACAGCTGGACGGCTCACGGGTGGCGGGACGTGAGTAACACATGCAGAAACGTCACGGGTCACACACACGTTACACTCGTGCTGATACTCTGTGTCTGGACCTGGTTAAGGGGATTTCCCAGCCTCATCAGCTGACATTTAAAAAAAAAATATTTTTTTTCATTATTATTATTATTATAATTTTTTTATTTTATTTTTTACATTTAATCTTTTTTAAATAAAAAATATATAGTAAATGGATTCATAGGACTTTTACTGCACATAAGATGCTTTTGTAAAACATTTTTGATTTAAAACAACTGTGTGCGCAGTGTGAAAATTGTTTCCACATTATTTTCAATGTAGAGAAAGATGAAGAAAATCAAGAATAAAAGTCCCATTTCAAACCAAAATATTGTAAAATTTGCATAAAGGAAACAAAGTCTGTTTTTAGGAGCTTTCTGCCTGATCTTGCTGGTCCTGAAACAGGAGATGTGATCCGTGTCTCTCAGCTGAGGGTGTGTGTGATAAGATCATCTCCAGAACAACAGCTCAGACTTCAGACAGTCTCATATAAAACACAGCGGATTGATGTTTCTGCTGGTTATGGTTATGGAGGAGCTGTCGTCTGACATCTAATCTGCTTGATTTGTTTCTATCTGACCTTTGACCTCAAACATGGCTCTCCTGTGTGTGTGTGTGTGTGTGTGTGTGTGTGTGTGTGTGTGTGAGAGAGAGCTGAGATGGTGCAACAGAGCCCTCTCCTGGAGGATCTCAACACTTCATCCTTAAATACCAGCAGATTTAAATGGGAATTATTCAGTTTAGTGTTCTGACTTCTTAGCCAATCACAGGAGTTGAGGGCCGGACTATCTGTTTGACTGACAGATAAAATAATATAATAATAATAATAATATGCTTCCCCAACCACACACAGCCTAGGTTACAGCAGAAATATGTTTCATGCAGAGAAAGTTATTACAGTTTGATGAAAGATTTTTCTTTGTGTGTGTGTGTGTGTGTGTCCAGTGTAACGCCACCTGTGGACGAGGCGTGAGGTCCAGGTCAGTGATTTGTCTGGACGGAGGGATGAACGTGGTTCCTGAACGTGTGTGTGACGCCTCAGCCAAACCTCACACACACGAGCCGTGCCACAGCGCCACCTGTCAGCACGTGTGGGTCACTGCAGCCTGGAGTCAGGTGTGTGTGTGTGTGTGTGTGTCAATCACACTGAGCTTCTGCTCAGCACAAATATTGATGTATGATGACAGTTTGGAGTTTCACATTAAATAAATTCCCAAAAAATAAGTAAAATAAATAAATAACTGAAACTCTTCCGTCACATAAAAAAATAAATACATAAATAAATATTAAAATAATGCAATTTCTTCACTTGCTTTTCCAATCCAAGTACATTAAAAATGAATTAATAAATAATGATATTGCTTCACTTGCTACTCCAATTCATACAAAAAAAACAAAATAAATAAATATTAGAATAAGTATTAGTATTAGTAAACATTTCTTCACTTGCTGTTCAAATTAATAAAAAAATAAAATAAATAAATACATACATAAATGAATTAATTTACTTATTGTGCCATTTCACATAAAATATAAATAATGCATTAATATTTATTAAAATAATGACATTTCTTCACTTGTTTCTCAAATTCATATTAAAAATCCAAATAATAACGAAATCTTAAAAAATAACGAAATGTATAAATAGAAAAAAAAAAGAAAAAATAGATAATGAAATTTATTTACATGTGCCTCCAATAAATAAATAGCTTCACTTGTTGTTAAAATTCCACTTAATTGTTTTACATAAATAATAAACTAAATGAATTATTAATTAAATTCCTTCATTTTCTGCTCCAATTCATATTTAAAAAAATAAAAAAATAATAAATGTTCAAATAACTAAATTTCACACAAAACGCACAACAAATAATAAATAATTGAATATAAAAGTAATGGAATTCCTTAATTTGCTTTGTCAAAGTCACATAAATTTAAATCATAAATAAATATTAAAATAATGAAATCCCTTCACTTGCTGCTGCAATTTACATAAATAAATGAATAATTAATTGGTTAATTAGTTAATAGTTAATAAAGTTAGTTAAATAATAATATTTAATCAGTTCATTATATAATAAAATAATAGTAATACAAATAATTATAAAAATTCCTGGTAACACTTTACAATAAGGTTCATTAGTTAACATGAACTGAGAATGAACTGCACTTCTACAGCATTAATTAATCTTAGTTAATATTAATTTAAACATTTAATAATATGTTATAACAATCAAAGGTTGTATTTGTTAACATTAGTCAATGCACTGTGAACTAACATGAACAAACAATGAACAGCTGGATTTTTATTAACTAATATTAACAAAGATTAAACTTGTCTCAGATAATGTTCCTTTTGTTTTGTTCTGTGAAAAATATAAATAAAAAGTTCTAAAAAATAAATAAAACTAATAATAATGTAACATGTATTGCTGATTGTTAGTTCATGTCAGTTAATACATTATCTAATGTTAACTACTGTAAAGGGTTATGCTTTATTTTCAGGTGTCATTGTTACAGTGTAATTATATATTTAAAGGACAAGTTCGGTATTTTACACTTAAAGCCCTGTTTACAGATCGTATCTGATGAAATAGAATGGTTAAGATAAAATAAACCTAAAATTCTCGGGACAGCAGCATGTGTCCAAACATGCTGCTGTCCCGAGAATTTTAGGTTTATTTCCCCCCCCCCCCCACAATGGTTGTCTATATGCACTGGAAGATTCCGTCCTAAAAACACATTAAACTTTCGTTTACAAAGACGTGAAACTCACCGAGTGGTCAGGGGGTGTTCACTGATATGTTCCATCAAAAATCGCTGAAAAAGATGCATTCCAACAGGTTTTATCGTAGTTTTTGTCCAACTCCATTGACTTAATAGGACGTGCTGTGAGACCGCAGCACCTTTACGGTATTACTCCGCCGCTTCTTCTTCTGCTTCTTCTGTTTATTCAATGAAATGCCCGTGGTTTGCTTGCAATTGGCAAAGGTGCATTATCGCCACCAACTGGGCTGGAGTGTCTATTATTCAAGCTCTCAACGGAAGAATCACGGGTGTGAAGCGTTTGGCAAAATAGGTCCACAAAAGCGAAATAAACCTAAAATTCTCGGTACAGGAGCATGTGTCCAAATTTTAATCTTAACCGTTTTATTTCATCAGATACGATCTGTAAACAGGGCTTTAAGTGTAAAATACCGAACTTGTCCTTTAAGTACTGAGTAATATTAAGCAACTACATGTACTTACTATTAGGGTTAGGGTAGGATTTGGATTTGGTTAAGGGTTGGTTGCATGTAATTATGCATAATTTACTGTTATTACTATGGTAAGTACAATATACTGTATGTAACAAGGACACTGTAAAATAAAGTAAAGTGTTACCAAATTCATACACATACACATTATAATGGTCTCCCAGTGTTTTTGTATGATGAGGAGTGTGGTTGATGTGTGTTCAGTGTTCGGTGAGCTGCGGCTCTGGACTCCAGCGCCGGGCGGTTCGTTGCTCTGCCCTGACCTCTGACCTCCGGCTGACCTCTGACCTGCAGTCGTTCTCTCAGTGTAGCGAGCGCCGGCCAACCGACAGCAGACCCTGTCGACTCCCAGCCTGTCCATCAGCTGGAGCCTGGAGCGCCGGCCCCTGGAGTCAGGTGAGGGCCCGTGATGGGTAACTCATTACAAGTCACTTGAGTTAAGTAATCAGATTACTTTTTCAAGTCACTTGAGTTAAGTAATCAGATTACTTTTTCAAGTCACTTGAGTTACATAATCAGATTACTTTTTCAAGTAACTAGTAAAGTAACGCATTACTTTTTCAATTTACAACAAAATATCTAAGTTACTTTTTCAAATAAGTAACGCTAGTTACTTTTTCACATGTATTGACTGACAGCTCTCCTGTCCCCATGTTGAGAGAAATGTGTTGTGTGTGAACAAGATGGTTATTGTAGTTCTAGACTAAATGTGAACATGCATTTACTCAGTATCATTTATTCAATATTCATCAAAATGAATAAAAACAGTCAAATTAAATTTCAGAATTTTATGCAAAATGTTTATAATTAACAATATTAAATTACACAAATATACTTTATGTATTTAATCTCACTTTATCAACCAATGTCTTTGCTGCTGACCTTCAATCTAATTTAACCATACTAATAAGCAAAAATTACTTTAGATTAGATTTAGAAATATGAGTGTTGAACTTCCTTCTACTGTATCCTATTGTTCTTTAATCCAGAATAACAACAGCTGAAAGGTTTAAATATGCATCTACTGTACAGGAGTAAATATGTATTTCCTTCAGTCTGAGGCTTATTCATGTCACTTTTGGTGTGAAAGGGCCTTAACATTTGCCAAAAATAGAACTTTTTTGTTATTAAAAAACAAACAAGCAAGGTGAGAAAAAGTAACGGAAAAGTATTGTAATGCATTACTTTTCATAAAAAGTAACTAAGTTACTCGGTATTGTAACGCATTACTTTCCATAAAAAGTAACTAAGTAATGCAATATTGTAACGCATTTCTTTTCATAAAAGTTACTAAGTAACGCAATATTGTAACGCATTACTTTTCATAAAAGTTACTAAGTAACAGAATATTGTAACAATACTTTTCATAAAAGTTACTAAGTAACGCAATATTGTAACGCATTACTTTTCATAAAAAGTTACTAAGTAACAGAATATTGTAACGCATTACTTTCCATAAAAAGTAATTTAGTAACAGAATATTGTAACGCATTACTTTCCATAAAAGTAATTTGGTAACAGAATATTGTAACACATTCCTTTCCATAAAAAGTAACTTAGTAACAGAATATTGTAACACATTCCTTTCCATAAAAAGTAACTAAGTAATGCAATATTGTAATGCATTACTTTTCATAAAAAGGTACTAAGTAACGGAATATTGTAACATTACTTTTTATAAAAGTTACTAAGTAATGCAATATTGTAACACATTACTTTCCATAAAAAGTAACTAAGTAACGCAATATTGTAACGTATTACTTTTCATAAAAAGTAACTAAGTAACAGAATATTGTAACGCATTACTTTTCATAAAAAGTTACTAAGTAATGGAATATTGTAACACATTACTTTCCATAAAAAGTAACTAAGCAATAGAATATTGTAACGCATTACTTTTCATAAAAAGTAATTAAGTAAAGCAATTTTGTAACCGTTTACTTTTCCTAAAAAGTTACTAAGTAACGCAGTTAATTACTTTTTTGGGAGTAACGCAATATTGTAATGCAACACATAAGCTGGCTCTCTGTGTGCTATGGGCCTGACGTGTGTTGTGTTGTGTCTCAGTGCTCTCAGACGTGTGGCGCTGGAGTAATGCGGAGGACGGTGGAGTGTGTCGGCGCTGTGACCTGCTCATCGTCCAGCCGACCTGAGTCTAGCGCCACCTGCAGGCAGACGGACTGTGAGTGTGTGTGTGTGTGTGTGAGAGAGAGAGAGAGTGTGTGAGTAAGTCTAGCGCCACCTGCAGGCAGACCGACTGTGAGTGTGTGTGAGAGAGAGAGAGAGAGAGAGAGAGAGAGAGAGTATGTGTGTGTAGGTAAGTCTAGCGCCACTTGCAGGCAGACGGACTGTGAGTGTGTGAGAGAGAGAGAGAGAGTGTTAGTAAGTCTAGCGCCACCTGCAGGCAAACGGACTGTGAGTGTGTGTGTGTGAGAGAGAGAGAGAGAGTGTGTGAGTAAGTAAGTCTAACGCCACCTGCAGGCAGACCGATTGTGTGTGTGTGTGTGTGTGTGTGTGTGTGTGTGTGTGTGTGTGTGTGTGTGAGAGAGAGAGAGAGAGAGAGAGAGAGAGTGTGTGTGTAAGTAAGTCTAGTGCCACCTGCAGGCAGACGAACTGTGAGTGTGTGTGATTGTGTGTGTGTGTGTGTGAGAGAGAGAGAGAGAGAGAGAGAGAGAGAGAGAGAGAGAGTGTGTGTGTAAGTAAGTCTGTGTGTGTGTGTGCTCAGGTGAACTCCTCTCCAGCTGCCGGCAGCTCCAGGTGAAGGGAGGCGTCAGGAGAGACGGAGAACATCACATCACAGTTCGCTCTAGAATCCTGCGTGTTTACTGTGCCGAGATGCACAGCGCTTTCCCGAAGGAGTACGTGACGCTGCGCAGCGGACAGACCGACAACTATTCAGAGGTGTACGGGTACAGGTAAACACTCCTGAGAAACACTGAGCACTAAACACACTACAGTACTGACTCACACACACCTGAGAAACACTGAACACTAAACACACTACAGTACTGACTCACACACACCTGAGAAACACTGAGCACTAAACACACTACAGTTCTGACTCACACATACCTGAGAAACACTGAACACTAAACACACTACAGTACTGACTCAAACACACCTGAGAAACACTGAACACTAAACACACTACAGTACTGACTCACACACACCTGAGAAACACTGAGCACTAAACACACTACAGTACTGACTCACACACACCTGAGAAACACTGAACACACTACAGTACTGACTCACACACACCTGAGAAACACTGAACACAATACAGTACTGACTCACACACACCTGAGAAACACTGAACACACTACAGTACTGACTCACACACACCTGAGAAACACTGAACACACTACAGTACTGACTCACACACACCTGAGAAACACTGAACACACTACAGTACTGACTCACACACACCTGAGAAACACTGAACACACTACAGTACTGACTCACACACACCTGAGTAACACTGAACACACTACAGTACTGACTCACACACATCTGAGAAACACTGAACACACTACAGTGCTGACTCACACACACCTGAGAAACACTGAACACACTACAGTACTGACTCACACACACCTGAGAAACACTGAACACACTACAGTACTGACTCACACACACCTGAGAAACACTGAACACTAAACACACTACAGTACTGACTCACACACACCTGAGAAACACTGAACACACTACAGTACTGACTCACACACACCTGAGAAACACTGAACACACTACAGTACTGACTCACACACACCTGAGAAACACTAAACACACTACAGTACTGACTCACACACACCTGAGAAACACTGAACACACTACAGTGCTGACTCACACACACCTGAGAAACACTGAACACACTACAGTACTGACTCACACACACCTGAGAAACACTGAACACTAAACACACTACAGTGCTGACTCACACACACCTGAGAAACACTGAACACACTACAGTACTGACTCACACACACCTGAGAAACACTGAACACACTACAGTGCTGACTCACACACACCTGAGAAACACTGAACACACTACAGTACTGACTCACACACACCTGAGAAACACTGAACACACTACAGTACTGACTCACACACACCTGAGAAACACTGAACACTAAACACACTACAGTGCTGACTCACACACACCTGAGAAACACTGAACACACTACAGTACTGACTCACACACACCTGAGAAACACTGAACACACTACAGTACTGACTCACACACACCTGAGAAACACTAAACACACTACAGTACTGACTCACACACACCTGAGAAACACTGAACACACTACAGTGCTGACTCACACACACCTGAGAAACACTGAACACACTACAGTACTGACTCACACACACCTGAGAAACACTGAACACTAAACACACTACAGTGCTGACTCACACACACCTGAGAAACACTGAACACACTACAGTACTGACTCACACACACCTGAGAAACACTGAACACACTACAGTACTGACTCACACACACCTGAGAAACACTGAGCACTAAACACACTACAGTACTGACTCACACACACCTGAGAAACACTGAACACTGAACACACTACAGTACTGACTCACACACACCTGAGAAACACTGAACACTAAACACACTACAGTACTGACTCACACACACCTGAGAAACACTGAGCACTAAACACACTACAGTACTGACTCACACACACCTGAGAAACACTGAACACTAAACACACTACAGTACTGACTCACACACACCTGAGAAACACTGAACACAATACAGTACTGACTCACACACACCTGAGAAACACTGAACACACTACAGTACTGACTCACACACACCTGAGAAACACTGAACACACTACAGTACTGACTCACACACACCTGAGAAACACTGAACACACTACAGTACTGACTCACACACACCTGAGAAACACTGAACACTAGGGTTGGGCGGTATTACGGTAATATCGGATACCGCGGGATCTTAAAATAGCACCGGTATCAGTTTCAATACCGTCATTACCGGCACTTATATAGCCTATAATATATATAATTTATTTATTGCCTAAAAACTGCTTAAGTGTGGTTGCAGTTTGCCAATATTTC
The DNA here is from genome assembly GCF_965113295.1 of Leuciscus leuciscus. Lineage (NCBI taxonomy): Eukaryota > Metazoa > Chordata > Actinopteri > Cypriniformes > Leuciscidae > Leuciscus > Leuciscus leuciscus. Next base: position 31,042,424 of record NC_138724.1, read on the forward strand.
TGGTTCCAACCGCATGAGAAGGGAGAGGCGGTAAATACAAGAGATGTAAACACCTCTAACCTAATGTCGTATCTCCGAAACAACCGCCCACTCACTGCTGCCAGGATGCATTTTGTTCTCGAGTTCATTAAATAAGCGCATTAAGTTTCGTATTTGTTAAAATATTATAATGTTATTTTTTCCATCTTTGTTGATTATGAAAAGTGAACGGCACAAATAAGATGGTATGCATCGGGAGTCAGACGATTTGACCACTTCAATAAATTTCGTTTTGTAAAAGGCCTCTTTAAAACGAATTTCGTTTTGTATATATTGTTTCTTAATTTTAATACATTTTTCATCAACCAATTTCCTGGATAATCATGACATGATGGGCATGCCGCGGTCACTTGCATTGAAATCTCATAAATTAACCGAAACTCAGTGTAGGCTATGCCTCACAGACATGGCAAATATATATAAATAAAGCTTGAAATGTATTTAAACGAAACAATTCAAAACGAAAGAAATAGGCTACTCACTGATTAGGCTAAGTAATCCATGATGTGCATTTCTCTCTAGGCGCGTTCATACGGAGATGCGATCGTCAATTTCATTAAACGAAACCATTCAAAACGAAAATAAATAGACTAGCCTAACGTACTCTCTGTAATCCATGATGTGCATGTCTCTCTATAGCGTTCAGATGCCGATCGTCAATTTCTTTAAACGAAACAATTCAAAACGAAAAAAAAAAAGGCCACTCTCTGTGTAATGATGTGCATTTCTCTCTATAGGCGCGTTCACTACAGAGATGGCGATCGTCAACTTCCATCTTTGCAGAAAAGTTGTATTAATAAAAATCAATGGACACGTGTCACCGGATTACAGAGGCACTTTTTGCTTGTTGCACGCACACAGATATTATGTTGAATAATAGTGGGCTCCGGCTCATAATAACATGCCGTCGGCCGGACTCAGACACAACGTGCAGGGGTTGGGCTTGATTTTTTATTTATTTTTTGCCCGATCTATCTGGCATTCAGTTTCTGAACGGTGTAGGCACAGGCCAACAGTTTGGTGACGCCGTCTGAGCCCATTATGTCATAATTTTTAATTAGTCACGGTAATACCGTATATCCCGGTAAAATAGGGAGGAGGTTTGACGGTATCAAAATTTGAATACCGCCCAAGCCTACTGAACACACTACAGTACTGACTCACACACACCTGAGAAACACTGAACACAATACAGTACTGACTCACACACACCTGAGAAACACTGAACACACTACAGTACTGACTCACACACACCTGAGAAACACTGAACACACTACAGTACTGACTCACACACACCTGAGAAACACTGAACACACTACAGTACTGACTCACACACACCTGAGAAACACTGAACACTGAACACACTACAGTACTGACTCACACACACCTGAGAAACACTGAGCACTAAACACACTACAGTACTGACTCACACACACCTGAGAAACACTGAACACACTACAGTACTGACTCACACACACCTGAGAAACACTGAACACACTACAGTGCTGACTCACACACACCTGAGAAACACTGAACACACTACAGTACTGACTCACACACACCTGAGAAACACTGAGCACTAAACACACTACAGTACTGACTCACACACACCTGAGAAACACTGAACACACTACAGTACTGACTCACACACACCTGAGAAACACTGAGCACTAAACACACTACAGTACTGACTCACACACACCTGAGAAACACTGAGCACTAAACACACTACAGTACTGACTCACACACACCTGAGAAACACTGAACACTAAACACACTACAGTACTGACTCACACACACCTGAGAAACACTGAACACACTACAGTGCTGACTCACACACACCTGAGAAACACTGAACACACTACAGTGCTGACTCACACACACCTGAGAAACACTGAACACACTACAGTACTGACTCACACACACCTGAGAAACACTGAGCACTAAACACACTACAGTACTGACTCACACACACCTGAGAAACACTGAACACACTACAGTACTGACTCACACACACCTGAGAAACACTGAGCACTAAACACACTACAGTACTGACTCACACACACCTGAGAAACACTGAGCACTAAACACACTACAGTACTGACTCACACACACCTGAGAAACACTGAGCACTAAACACACTACAGTACTGACTCACACACACCTGAGAAACACTGAACACACTACAGTGCTGACTCACACACACCTGAGAAACACTGAACACACTACAGTGCTGACTCACACACACCTGAGAAACACTGAACACACTACAGTACTGACTCACACACACCTGAGAAACACTGAACACACTACAGTACTGACTCACACACACCTGAGAAACACTAAACACACTACAGTGCTGACTCACACACACCTGAGAAACTTTGAACACACTACAGTGCTGACTCACACACACCTGAGAAACACTGAACACACTACAGTGCTGACTCACACACACCTGAGAAACACTGAACACACTACAGTGCTGACTCACACACACCTGAGAAACACTGAACACACTACAGTGCTGACTCACACACACCTGAGAAACACTGAACACACTACAGTGCTGACTCACACACACCTGAGAAACACTGAACTCACTACAGTACTGACTCACACACACCTGAGAAACACTGAGCTCTAAACACACTACAGTACTGACTCACACACACCTGAGAAACACTGCGCTCTAAACACACTACAGTACTGACTCACACACACCTGAGAAACACTGAACACACTACAGTACTGACTCACACACACCTGAGAAACACTGAACACACTACAGTACTGACTCACACACACCTGAGAAACACTAAACACACTACAGTACTGACTCACACACACCTGAGAAACACTGAACACACCACAGTACTGACTCACACACACCTGAGAAACACTGAACACACTACAGTACTGACTCACACACACCTGAGAAACACTGAACACACTACAGTACTGACTCACACACACCTGAGAAACACTAAACACACTACAGTACTGACTCACACACACCTAAGAAACACTGAACACACTACAGTACTGACTCACACACACCTGAGAAACACTGAACACACTACAGTACTGACTCACAAACACCTGAGAAACACTGAACACACTACAGTACTGACTCACACACACCTGAGAAACACTGAACACACTACAGTACTGACTCACACACACCTGAGAAACACTGAACACACTACAGTACTGACTCACACACACCTGAGTAACACTGAACACACTACAGTACTGACTCACAAACACCTGAGAAACACTGAACACACTACAGTACTGACTCACACACACCTGAGAAACACTGAACACACTACAGTACTGACTCACACACACCTGAGAAACACTGAACACACTACAGTACTGACTCACACACACCTGAGAAACACTAAACACACTACAGTACTGACTCACACACACCTGAGAAACACTGAACACTAAACACACTACAGTACTGACTCACACACACCTGAGACACACTGAACACTAAACACACTACAGTACTGACTCACACACACCTGAGAAACACTGAGCACTAAACACACTACAGTACTGACTCACACACACCTGAGAAACACTGAGCACTAAACACACTACAGTACTGACTCACACACACCTGAGAAACACTGAACACTAAACACACTACAGTACTGACTCACACACACCTGAGAAACACTGAGCTCTAAACACACTACAGTACTGACTCACACATAGGGCTGGGTATCGTTCAAAATCTTTCGATCCGATGCCAATTTCGATACCTCAGTTTCGATACCGGTTCCTAACGATACTTTTTTCGATACCATATGTTTTAAAATCCATTTCAACATCAACAAAAATACATTAAACACAAAACTTTTATTTTTCACCTCAATTAAAACACTTCTCACTCAGGGTAACATTATTAATAAAACTAAAATTAACAAAAAAGATCAATCTTTTCACCACAACAAGAACATATTATAAATAATAAATAAATAAACAAATGGCATTGTGTACAGGCTAATATTGAACCAAGTGAAATGCAAAGGAATGTAAAAAAAAAACTTTTTAGTGCAAAATCAAACTGCATTTGTGATTAACCGGCCGCTCAGCAGTTTTTCTTCAGAAAAATCAACATGTCGGCTTTTTCTGGTAACAGACAGGCCCGCTCCTGGCTAATGGTGTCCCCAGCAGTGGAAAATGTACGCTCTGAGGGCGTCGATGAGGCTTGTACACAGAGGTACCTGGCTGCCAAGCTAGATAGCATTGGCAGTGTGTCCTTCATACTCCACCACCAAGTCGCTGGATTCACTGTGGAGAGTGTACACGGCAAACCTCTGTAGAGCTGTATCTCCTCCTGAATCTTCTCTGAGGTGCTGGTCATGCTCTTGGCTCTTATTTCTATCGCCATGTCTTCATCTGCAAAAATCTCCTCAAGGGCAGAAAGCTTTGCCCGCTTCTACAAACAGAAAAGATAAAAACAAAATAGGGCAACATTACTGTCTGGGTAGCCGGACTCAAACATACATACATATTAATTTTCTTCTAAAAATGAAACAGGAAGAAACAGGATGTCCGTATATATTTACCTGTGTTGCTACTGGCGCTGCACAAGCTTCATCAGATAAGTCATCATCACTTACTGCCTCTTCATTGTCTTCTTCGGGCTGGAAACACAGGTATCATGTACATTGATTTGATTTACAATGGAAGAGGAGACAGATTACCAGTAATAAGAATATTAAACACACCTGATGTGTGGTGGCCCTACTAATCAGCTCCTTCTCTACTCTGTCCCACACTGCATCTGCGGCTGCCACTCTTGACTTAAATCTTGGGTCTAAGGCCGTGCTTTCCTCCAAAAACTGCTGAATGCACTCCTCCTGCAAGACAAGAACATAGTATATAGAAGTTAGGTTTCTGAGTATACCTTATGAAAACAATTGACAAATCAAGATTATTTATGATACTCACTTGGTATCTTTTTGAAAGATCACCCCAGATTTTTTCTTTGATGCACTTAGTAAATGTGGAGTCCTCTGCACTTATGGTGAAGTGGTGCTCAAGTTTCCCCAAGATGGGCAGAATCTGACCCAATGTTGGAATTCTTTCAGCGGACATGCAAAGTGTTGAAGTATACATTAGCTTCATGACTTTAACAAACTCCTCTGCTTTTCTGAAGTCATCATCAGTAACTCGCTCCAGTCTGAAAAATGTCCACATAGTTTTATTAACAAGAACTTCTTAACAAAAGATATTTAGCACTGATAGTGTAGTGATACTAGAACAAGCCAATTCAAATACCTGTCCTTCTCCATTGTCCTCTTTAACCGAGCGTCCATGGCAGCTGCCTGGATGGCAGGGAACTGCTCGAGGAACCTCTCTACCATTAGAAAGAGACTATTCCACCTGGTCTTAACATCCAAGATGACTGCATGTTCTGGAAGGCCTACAGAGAGAGAGAGAGACAGCTGGGTCAAATTGGTTATCCATTTGGGGAAACAGTTTAATAAACAATTTAATCAAGACAAGTTAAGTTTAGCGTATTTTGATTTCTACTTACCGAGAAGTTTCTGCTTTTCCTTTAAAACAGGTTTAGCCAGGCTAGATCTCTTCAACCAGACCACCATTGCACGGATCCTTCCTGCCCACCTTGAAACGGAGGGCACATTATACAGTTTTTGAGCAGCAATGTTTAGTGTGTGAGCAAAGCAGCAAATCTTTATTATGCTCATCTTTTTCACTGCCACATCCATGTTTGCTGCATTGTCTACAGTGATGGCTACAACTTTGTGCTTTATTTCAAATTCATCCAGAATGTCTCCTATTTCCTCTGCTATGACTTCCCCTGTCTGGGACGTGTAGACTGCCCTTGTATGGAGTACGTTCTCCTTCATGGAACCTTCTTTCACATAGTGGACTGTAACGGTCAAATAGTGGTCTTGAGCCACACTGGTCCACCCATCAGCAGTCACCGCCACATCAGCCACAACTTGCAACTTTCTCTTCAGATTTCCTATTTCTACAGCATACCATGCAGGAATAAGTGTATTTGACAGCATTTCTCTGCTGGGGGACTGATACTGGGGGTTTAAGGTGCTTATCATCTCCCTATAATTGACATTAGAGCACAAAATAAAACATTAACAATGTAATGGTTTCATTTTTTTTTTTACTGACAATAACAGTAAAAATGTCAACAGTAAATATGTCATCCAGGCTAAAAGAAGCTATATTGGCAAACTACCTTTAAAAAAACTCCCTTTATATCAATAGCTTGCTCACCTCCACCATGGGGCCTCCACTGTCGAAAAAGGTAGCAAACCTTTAACAATAAACCCTGTGACTGCTCTGTGGCACTGATCTCGTCTTTGCTCTGACATTTTCCCTCTTGCTGCGGCTGCCAGTGTGAAGGGATTGGCACTTTCTGGTATTGTCTTCCTATTCCTAACATCAGGGTGGACCGGTGCAGAGGCTAATATGAAGGGGAAATAGACAGCGCTAACGCTACAGCAACCGACTAGCAGCACAAGCTAACATACATAAAGTGGTAGTCAACGTTATGGGGAGGCATTCGGTTTAAGTAGTGAAATTACACTTATCTGTCAAGTTTTTCTAAAATGTGTAACCTTAATGTTACGTTGGAAAAACAAAGATGTTGCCTGGTCAAAGAATAATGTTATACTAGCTAAGTAAACGCAACTCAGAGTTGCATCCACACATTCAAACCACTCGCGTCAGCATAAACAATTACTTTAACTTCTGTTCGCTAAAAAAGGTTATCTTTCTTACCTGCTACAATCCCAGAAATGCCAGATGATGTTGACGGGGGCGGGTTTGACTGCGATGAGGTGCAAGGCTCCTCTGGTTCCATCTTTTTACAGTCGAATACCGTGCAACTTTCAGCCTTAATATTGATCCCGTGCATGGTCAAGTGCTTTATTAAATTGGTGGTATTGCCGCCTTTGCTTGAAATCCTCTTATCGCATATGTTGCACTTCGCTGACTCGGCATCCACTTTTATAAAGTGTAGCCACACTTTAGACCTCTTTGGCATTGTAAAACGACGCGGTAGAACACATGAGAGAAAACAACTACACGTGTGTCAGAAATCCACCCCGTCACGTGGTGGTGGACAGCCAATCGCCGGCGCTTTAGGTCCTTACATGAAGAATGCTACAGGCTCACACAGACACAGCCGCTTGGCTTTTGGAACCGAAATTTGGCACCGAAAGATAAATAATTTTTCGATACTCATAGTATCGGAGTTTTTCGTTCGATACCATAAAAGTATCGATGTTCGGTGCCCAGCCCTACTCACACACACCTGAGAAACACTGAACACACTACAGTTCTGACTCACACACACCTGAGAAACACTGAACACTAAACACACAACAGTACTGACTCACACACACCTGAGAAACACTGAACACACTACAGTACTGACTCACACACACCTGAGAAACACTGAACACACTACAGTACTGACTCACACACACCTGAGAAACACTGAACACACTACAGTACTGACTCACACACACCTGAGAAACACTGAACACACTACAGTACTGACTCACACACACCTGAGAAACACTGAACACACTACAGTACTGACTCACACACACCTGAGAAACACTGAGCACTAAACACACTACAGTACTGACTCACACACACCTGAGAAACACTGAACACACTACAGTGCTGACTCACACACACCTGAGAAACACTGAGCTCTAAACACACTACAGTGCTGACTCACACACACCTGAGAAACACTGAGCACTAAACACACTACAGTACTGACTCACACACACCTGAGAAACACTGAACACACTACAGTTCTGACTCACACACACCTGAGAAACACTGAACACTAAACACACTACAGTACTGACTCACACACACCTGAGAAACACTGAGCTCTAAACACACTACAGTACTGACTCACACACACCTGAGAAACACTGAGCACTAAACACACTACAGTACTGACTCACACACACCTGAGAAACACTGAACACTGAACACACTACAGTACTGACTCACACACACCTGAGAAACACTGAACACTAAACACACTACAGTACTGACTCACACACACCTGAGAAACACTGAACACTGAACACACTACAGTACTGACTCACACACACCTGAGAAACACTGAACACACTACAGTACTGACTCACACACACCTGAGAAACACTGAGCACTAAACACACTACAGTACTGACTCACACACACCTGAGAAACACTGAACACACTACAGTACTGACTCACACACACCTGAGAAACACTGAACACTAAACACACTACAGTACTGACTCACACACACCTGAGAAACACTGAGCACTAAACACACTACAGTACTGACTCACACACACCTGAGAAACACTGAGCACTAAACACACTACAGTACTGACTCACACACACCTGAGAAACACTGAACACACTACAGTACTGACTCACACACACCTGAGAAACACTGAACACTAAACACACTACAGTACTGACTCACACACACCTGAGAAACACTGAGCACTAAACACACTACAGTACTGACTCACACACACCTGAGGAACACTGAGCACTAAACACACTACAGTGCTGACTCACACACACCTGAGAAACACTGAACACACTACAGTACTGACTCACACACACCTGAGAAACACTGAACACTAAACACACTACAGTGCTGACTCACACACACCTGAGAAACACTGAACACACTACAGTACTGACTCACACACACCTGAGAAACACTGAACACTAAACACACTACAGTGCTGACTCACACACACCTGAGAAACACTGAACACACTACAGTACTGACTCACACACACCTGAGAAACACTGAACACTAAACACACTACAGTACTGACTCACACACACCTGAGAAACACTGAGCACTAAACACACTACAGTACTGACTCACACACACCTGAGGAACACTGAACACACTACAGTACTGACTCACACACACCTGAGAAACACTGAGCACTAAACACACTACAGTACTGACTCACACACACCTGAGAAACACTGAGCACTAAACACACTACAGTACTGACTCACACACACCTGAGAAACACTGAACACTAAACACACTACAGTACTGACTCACACACACCTGAGAAACACTGAGCACTAAACACACTACAGTACTGACTCACACACACCTGAGAAACACTGAGCACTAAACACACTACAGTACTGACTCACACACACCTGAGAAACACTGAGCTCTAAACACACTACAGTACTGACTCACACACACCTGAGAAACACTGAACACTAAACAAACTACAGTACTGACTCACACACACCTGAGAAACACTGAACACACTACAGTACTGACTCACACACACCTGAGAAACACTGAACACACTACAGTACTGACTCACACACACCTGAGAAACACTGAACACTAAACACACTACAGTACTGACTCACACACACCTGAGAAACACTGAACACTAAACACACTACAGTACTGACTCACACACACCTGAGAAACACTGAGCACTTAACACACTACAGTACTGACTCACACACACCTGAGAAACACTGAACACAATACAGTACTGACTCACACACACCTGAGAAACACTAAACACACTACAGTACTGACTCACACACACCTGAGAAACACTGAGCACTAAACACACTACAGTACTGACTCACACACACCTGAGAAACACTGAACACACTACAGTACTGACTCACACACACCTGAGAAACACTGAACACACTACAGTACTGACTCACACACACCTGAGAAACACTGAACACACTACAGTACTGACTCACACACACCTGAGAAACACTGAGCACTAAACACACTACAGTACTGACTCACACACACCTGAGAAACACTGAGCACTAAACACACTACAGTGCTGACTCACACACACCTGAGAAACACTGAGCACTAAACACACTACAGTGCTGACTCACACACACCTGAGAAACACTGAGCACTAAACACACTACAGTACTGACTCACACACACCTGAGAAACACTGAGCTCTAAACACACTACAGTACTGACTCACACACACCTGAGAAACACTGAACACTAAACACACTACAGTACTGACTCACACACACCTGAGAAACACTGAACACTAAACACACTACAGTACTGACTCACACACACCTGAGAAACACTGAACACACTACAGTACTGACTCACACACACCTGAGAAATACTGAGCACTAAACACACTACAGTACTGACTCACTCACACCTGAGAAACACTGAACACACTACAGTACTGACTCACACACACCTGAGAAACACTGAGCACTAAACACACTACAGTACTGACTCACACACACCTGAGAAACACTGAACACACTACAGTACTGACTCACACACACCTGAGAAACACTGAACACAATACAGTACTGACTCACACACACCTGAGAAACACTGAACACACTACAGTACTGGCTCACACACACCTGAGAAACACTGAACACACTACAGTACTGACTCACACACACCTGAGAAACACTGAACACACTACAGTACTGACTCACACACACCTGAGAAACACTGAACACACTACAGTACTGACTCACACACACCTGAGAAACACTGAACACACTACAGTACTGACTCACACACACCTGAGAAACACTAAACACACTACAGTACTGACTCACACACACCTGAGAAACACTGAACACTAAACACACTACAGTACTGACTCACACACACCTGAGAAACACTGAACACTAAACACACTACAGTTCTGACTCACACACACCTGAGAAACACTGAGCTCTAAACACACTACAGTACTGACTCACACACACCTGAGAAACACTGAACACTAAACACACTACAGTACTGACTCACACACACCTGAGAAACACTGAACACACTACAGTACTGACTCACACACACCTGAGAAACACTGAGCACTAAACACACTACAGTACTGACTCACACACACCTGAGAAACACTGAACACACTACAGTTCTGACTCACACACACCTGAGAAACACTGAACACTAAACACACTACAGTACTGACTCACACACACCTGAGAAACACTGAGCTCTAAACACACTACAGTACTGACTCACACACACCTGAGAAACACTGAACACTGAACACACTACAGTACTGACTCACACACACCTGAGAAACACTGAACACTAAACACACTACAGTACTGACTCACACACACCTGAGAAACACTGAACACTAAACAAACTACAGTACTGACTCACACACACCTGAGAAACACTGAGCACTAAACACACTACAGTACTGACTCACACACACCTGAGAAACACTGAGCTCTAAACACACTACAGTACTGACTCACACACACCTGAGAAACACTGAGCTCTAAACACACTACAGTACTGACTCACACACACCTGAGAAACACTGAACACTAAACACACTACAGTACTGACTCACACACACCTGAGAAACACTGAGCACTAAACACACTACAGTACTGACTCACACACACCTGAGAAACACTGAGCTCTAAACACACTACAGTACTGACTCACACACACCTGAGAAACACTGAGCACTAAACACACTACAGTACTGACTCACATAGGGCTGTAGCTATCGATTATTTTAGTAATCGAGTATTCTACGGATTATTCCATCGATTAATCGAGTAATCGGATAAAAAATTGTGGTAATAAAAATAGATCCAAGTGAACAACAGCCTTTAAAATTACTTAAAGACAAATAGGTAACACTTTACAATATGGTTTGTTAGTTACTCAGAATGAACAATATTTATTTCTACAGCATTTATTAATCTTAGTTCATGTTAATTTCAACATTTGCTAATACATAATTAAAATTAATGGTTGTATTTGTTAACATTAATGTAATGAACTAACATGAACAAACAATGAACAGCTTTATTTGTATGAACAAATGTTAGTTACAGATGTAGCTTATTGTTCATTGTTAGTTCATGTTGATTAATACATTAATGTTAACTAATGAGCCTTATTGTAGTGTTACCCAAATAACAATAACAAGCAATAATTATTGGTTCAAATAAAGTATCAAAGTAATCATATGGGTTTTATTGAACAACGCTGTTAAAATACACCATGTAAAATATATGATAACTAATAAACATAACATTTAATTCAAATGTCAACTTAATCTTTCATATTTGGTCACTTCTGTACGATAGAAATGCAACAGCTGCCGTAATTTCTTGAAAAGAACATGCAAGCAGTGCAAGGGTTAAACTTTTATTTTGAAATCGCGATGAACAACAATTCGCACATGAGAATATATGCGATTGCGAATATATTTCTGAATATATTCAGAAACATACTTATGTATTCTCCTGTGTTGGCGAAGATTTATAAATGAGCTGCATTACGAATCTTGTGAAACGGCGCAGACTGCGTGCAGATGAACGTTATAAGCCACACAAACTCACAGCATGCAAAGATGGAGTTTGAGAAACCCGAGACGCTCCACGCATATAAATGATGACAGTAAGTTACTATGAAACACGCGTCCGGGGTTTTGCGTTCCCAAATGGACATTATTGGAAACTTAAACAAACAGCACATGCAGAGACTGAGTATACGTGTGGAGCAGCGTTTACTGTGAACGGAGCTGAGGTAGGCCTATTTTTAACACAATCTGCACGCATGTAAATAATTCAACCGTCATGCTTCTCTGTGGGAGAAAAAAAACAGCGCATATATTTATTTAACTTAATCTTAGCCTTTGTGATTTCACAATATCATGATTGTAAACAGTTAAATATATCGCGTAGCCTTAGAAAACTGTGTAATGCGGTTCATGGACTCTCGTCTGTGGAATGCGCCACTTCCGGTATTTTGCCGGTTACTCGACACGGGTAAATTGCAATCGAGGATTTTTTTAAATCGAGTACTCGACTTTAATCGAGGAATCGTTACAGCCCTAGACTCACACACACCTGAGAAACACTGAACACTAAACACACTACAGTACTGACTCACACACACCTGAGAAACACTGAACACTAAACACACTACAGTACTGACTCACACACACCTGAGAAACACTGAGCACTAAACACACTACAGTACTGACTCACACACACCTGAGAAACACTGAGCTCTAAACACACTACAGTACTGACTCACACACACCTGAGAAACACTGAACACTAAACACACTACAGTACTGACTCACACACACTTGAGAAACACTGAGCTCTAAACACACTACAGTACTGACTCACACACACCTGAGAAACACTGAACACTAAACACACTACAGTACTGACTCACACACACCTGAGAAACACTGAACACTAAACACACTACAGTACTGACTCACACACACCTGAGAAACACTGAACACACTACAGTACTGACTCACACACACCTGAGAAACACTGAACACTAAACACACTACAGTGCTGACTCACACACACCTGAGAAACACTGAACACTAAACAAACTACAGTACTGACTCACACACACCTGAGAAACACTGAGCACTAAACACACTACAGTACTGACTCACACACACCTGAGAAACACTGAACACTAAACACACTACAGTACTGACTCACACACACCTGAGAAACACTGAACACTAAACAAACTACAGTACTGACTCACACACACCTGAGAAACACTGAGCACTAAACACACTACAGTACTGACTCACACACACCTGAGAAACACTGAACACTAAACACACTACAGTACTGACTCACACACACCTGAGAAACACTGAACACACTACAGTACTGACTCACACACACCTGAGAAACACTGAACACACTACAGTACTGACTCACACACACCTGAGAAACACTGAACACTAAACACACTACAGTACTGACTCACACACACCTGAGAAACACTGAACACTAAACACACTACAGTACTGACTCACACACACCTGAGAAACACTGAACACACTACAGTACTGACTCACACACACCTGAGAAACACTGAACACTAAACACACTACAGTACTGACTCACACACACCTGAGAAACACTGAGCACTAAACACACTACAGTACTGACTCACACACACCTGAGAAACACTGAACACTAAACACACTACAGTACTGACTCACACACACCTGAGAAACACTGAACACACTACAGTACTGACTCACACACACCTGAGAAACACTGAACACTAAACACACTACAGTACTGACTCACACACACCTGAGAAACACTGAACACTAAACAAACTACAGTACTGACTCACACACACCTGAGAAACACTGAGCACTAAACACACTACAGTACTGACTCACACACACCTGAGAAACACTGAGCTCTAAACACACTACAGTACTGACTCACACACACCTGAGAAACACTGAGCTCTAAACACACTACAGTACTGACTCACACACACCTGAGAAACACTGAGCACTAAACACACTACACTACTGACTCACACACACACCTGAGAAACACTGAACACACTACAGTACTGACTCACACACACCTGAGAAACACTGAACACACTACAGTACTGACTCACACACACCTGAGAAACACTGAACACTAAACACACTACAGTACTGATTCACACACACCTGAGAAACACTGAACACTAAACACACTACAGTACTGACTCACACACACCTGAGAAACACTGAACACACTACAGTACTGACTCACACACACCTGAGAAACACTGAACACACTACAGTACTGACTCACACACACCTGAGAAACACTAAACACACTACAGTACTGACTCACACACACCTGAAAAACACTGAACACACTACAGTACTGACTCACACACACCTGAGAAACACTGAACACACTACAGTACTGACTCACACACACCTGAGAAACACTGAACACACTACAGTACTGACTCACACACACCTGAGAAACACTGAACACACTACAGTACTGACTCACACACACCTGAGAAACACTGAACACACTACAGTACTGACTCACACACACCTGAGAAACACTGAACACACTACAGTACTGACTCACACACACCTGAGAAACACTGAGCTCTAAACACACTACAGTACTGACTCACACACACCTGAGAAACACTGAACACACTACAGTACTGACTCACACACACCTGAGAAACACTGAACACACTACAGTACTGACTCACACACACCTGAGAAACACTGAGCACTAAACACACTACAGTACTGACTCACACACACCTGAGAAACACTGAACACACTACAGTACTGACTCACACACACCTGAGAAACACTGAACACTAAACACACTACAGTACTGACTCACACACACCTGAGAAACACTGAGCTCTAAACACACTACAGTACTGACTCACACACACCTGAGAAACACTGAACACACTACAGTACTGACTCACACACACCTGAGAAACACTGAACACACTACAGTACTGACTCACACACACCTGAGAAACACTGAACACACTACAGTACTGACTCACACACACCTGAGAAACACTGAACACACTACAGTACTGACTCACACACACCTGAGAAACACTGAACACACTACAGTACTGACTCACACACACCTGAGAAACACTAAACACACTACAGTACTGACTCACACACACCTGAGTAACACTGAACACACTACAGTACTGACTCACACACACCTGAGAAACACTGAACACACTACAGTACTGACTCACACACACCTGAGAAACACTGAACACACTACAGTACTGACTCACACACACCTGAGAAACACTAAACACACTACAGTACTGACTCACACACACCTGAGTAACACTAAACACACTACAGTACTGACTCACACACACCTGAGAAACACTGAACACTAAACACACTACAGTACTGACTCACACACACCTGAGAAACACTGAGCTCTAAACACACTACAGTACTGACTCACACACACCTGAGAAACACTGAACACTAAACACACTACAGTACTGACTCACACACACCTGAGAAACACTGAACACTAAACACACTACAGTACTGACTCACACACACCTGAGAAACACTGAGCTCTAAACACACTACAGTACTGACTCACACACACCTGAGAAACACTGAACACTAAACACACTACAGTACTGACTCACACACACCTGAGAAACACTGAACACTAAACACACTACAGTACTGACTCACACAGGGCATATGATGTATATTTATAACAAACTAGTTAATAGATGAATAAATTATTTTTGCAATTATAATAAAACAAATAAAAATAAAGAATTATAAAAAAAATAAATATATATATATATATATATATATATATATATATATATTTCATAAATATATTAACCGGGTATCAAATCATCATATTAGAATGATTTCTGAAGGATCATGTGACACTGAAGACTGGAGTAATGATGTTGAAGTTGAACATTCAGCTTTGACCACAGGAATAAATTACATTATATTACTATATATTCACATAGAAAACAGCTGTTTTACATTATAATAATATTGCACAATTTTTACATTATTTCTGATAAAGTAACTGCAGTCTTGGTGAGCAGAAGAGACTCATTAAACCACATTTAAACATCTTAATTGTTCCAAACGTTTGACCACTACAGTATAATCAGCATGTCTGGATTCAACTCTCACACACATTTCTTCCCGTTTCTTCCGGTTTGTTCCCAGGCTCCAGAACCCGTTTGAGTGCCCGTATAACGGCAGCCGTCGACAGGACTGCGAGTGCAGGAACGATTACGCTTCGGCCGGATACACCGTCTTCCAGCGCGTCAGGCTCGATCTTCCCAGCATGCGCATCATCAGTGAGCTTTACCTCATACACACGTACAGTCAAACCAAAGTATTCCGATAATATGAAAAACAATGTGTGTATACATGAATAAATATAAAATAAAGTAATATACAGTCAAACCAAAGATTATTCAGACACCAGATATAACTTTTGACATGGTTTTACTAGTGTGTGTGCAGTGGGTCTTCCTAATTTCAAATGAAAAAATTAGAGCATTTATTGGCAGAAAATGACAACTAGTCAAAATAACAAAACAAAAAAAGATGCCATGTTTTCAGACCTCGAATAATGCGAAGTAAACACATTTATATTCAGCATTATTCCACCAAATATTGATTTCTGAAGTTAAAACATTAGTATATGAATAATATAAAAACAATAATATGAAAACGAATGTGTGTATACATAAATAAATGTATAATAAAGTAATATACAGTCAGAACAAACATTATTCAGACACCAGATATCATCTCTGATATTGTTTCACTAGTGTGATCAGGACACTATAGTTCATTTCTGTAAGTGAGGAGAGCAAAATAAAGTAAACTGAGACATATTATACACAATAACTCTTCATACAGGGACTACCAGTGACATTTGGGACCATAAATGATTCAGACACTTTGAGCTGATCATGTTTTGCTGAAGTGTTTTGTCTTTAATTGCTAATGCTCTTTTTACACACAGACTGAACAAAATGAAGCATTGCTTGGTCACTGGTTGAGCTAAACTGGTATTATCTAATTGTGTAGTTAAATTTAACAGCTGACAGATATTCAACATAATTCATGTGTGAGACAGTCTAACAGAAGGACGGACAAAACCAGTCAAATATCAACTGAGTTCTGCTCATATTTTATTACCGTTTTCTAAACTATAGTGAATAAACGGTGATAATGTGAGAAATGTTGAAGCTGTCTGAATAAAGTTTGGCTTGACTGTATACTGTAACACTTTACAATAAGGTCTGATTTGTTAATGTAATGCTTTAGCAATATATATTTACAGCATTATTAATCTATGTTAATGTTAGTTGATATAAAAACACTTGTTTATGAAATGTATTAACTAATATGAACTAGTACATGTGGACATGAACATTCAGATTAATTAATGCTGCAGGAGTTTTTGCTCATTGTTAACAAATGAAACCTTATTGTAAAGTGTTAGCAAATGCACTTCTGTAAACTGATTGTGTTTAATTGTGTTTAATGTCTGATTGTGTTTCAGCGACTGATGTGAAGTTCAGTCAGACTCTGTTTGGTCGCTCGGTCCCGTTTGCGTCCGCAGGAGACTGTTACAGCGCCGCTAAATGTCCTCAGGTACAGCATTATACTGAGACAAATCAGTCAGAACACACAGTTTCTCTGGCTGAGCAATGAATCAATGTCAATGTCTGGAAGAGGAAGCACACTAATGTTTAAGAGTCTCTTCTGCTGCAGTTACTTGATCAAAAATACAGTACAAATTGTGCAATATTATTATAATGTAAATCATCTGTTTTCTATGTGAATATACAGTAAAGTGTAATTTATTCCTGTGATCAAAGCTGAATGTTCAGCATCATTACTCCAGTCTTCAGTGTCACATGATCCTTCACAAATCACTCTAATATGATGATCTGATGATCAAGAAACATTTATGATTATTATCAGTGTTGAAAACAGTTCATATTTTAGTGGAAACTGATATGTTTTATTTCTCAGTATTCGTTGATAAATAGAAAGTTAAAAAGAACAGTATTTATTTGAAATAGAATCTTTTAACATTATAAATCTTAATGTCATTTTTGATCAATTTAATGCGTCCTTGATGAATAAACCCTCCTAAAAGAACAGCTGGTTGGTCTTAGCTGATCTTCCAGCTGGTTTTAGAGGGGTTTAAGCCACTTGACCATCTTAAACCAGTCAACCAGCCTAAACTGGAAAGCATTGATTACCCTGCTGAAAGAAAATAGCTAAAACCAGGTTGTATATGCTGTTTTAATCTAAAAGTAGTTGGTTTAAGCTGGTCTCCAAGCTGGCCAAGCTGGTTTTAGCTGGTTTAAGCTGGTCTCCCATGCTGGCCAAGCTGGTTTAAGCTGGTCTCCAGGCTGGCCAAGCTGGTTTAAGCTGGTTTAAGCTGGTCTCCCAACTTGATCAGCTAAAAAGTGTCTAAAACCAGCCTGAGAGACTAGCTAAAACCAGCCCATCAGCTTAGGCTGGGTTTGGCTTCTTTCTTTTTTCTTTTTTTTTTGTGGGGTAATTAATTAATTTTTAAATTGAACAGTAGTGCACATCATGTAACAGAAGTGAAATGGTCTGCGAATGTTTGTTTTAATTGTCTCTTCTTCTCTGATTGGTTAGGGTCAGTTTAGTATAAATCTCAGTGGAACGGGACTGAAGGTCGCAGAATCCACTAAATGGGTTTCTCAAGGCAACTACGTCACGCTCAAAGTTCACCGCTCAGAGGTGAGGAACCACCTGACGTTATTATACACCAGTACTATTGTTATAGTTACTCTTCTTCTTCTTCTTCTTCTTCTTCTTCCTCTTCCTCTTCCTCTTCTGCCTCTTCTTCTTCTTCTTCCTCTTCCTCTTCTGCCTCTTCTTCTTCTTCTTCTTCTTCTTCTTCTTCCTCTTCTTCTTCTTCTACTCCTGAGTCTATGGCAGCCCACAGAACCGCTGGTGGGAAATGTATTAAATTTGGCACACTGATAGAGGACAGACTGAACATTAACCACCGCAAATTTGGAGTCTCTGACTCAATCCCTCTAGCGCCACCTACTGTCTGATTTTGCACTTGTGTTTATGATAATAACTTTTGAGCCGTAAGGGCTAGAAACAAAATGATTGTTTTCCACTGATTCCTCGGCTCATGACATACATTTTTCAGCCATTTTAAATTTTCCACAAAAAAAACCTCCTAGACAGTTTGTCCGATTTTCACCAAAATTGGCACAGATCATCTTCAGACCATGCTGGCAAAAAGTTATTAAAATCTTTCTGATAAACCAAACCGTTCTCGAATAACGCGCCAACAAATTAAACAAAGAGCACGTCAAAATGGACGTAAGACTGTATCTTTGCAACGCTTTAGCGTATTGGGACGAATATTGGTACATGTTATCACAAGCATGACCTGAGGCAACGTGCAGAGTTTCAGCACAGCGCCACCTACTGGTCAGGAGATATGAAACAATAGCCATTTTTCATAGGGTTTGGCCAATATGGGCTAAAATGGCCAATATGGGAACATTGGGTATTACTTGGCTTTGTATGCTGCACTGAATCAAAAAATAAATAATAAAAAATAAATTAAAAAGTTATATAATTTCTGGGCAAACAGTTTTTTTTTTCATAACTTCTGAAAGGTTTTCGCAGAAATCATAAAACTGTTTTTTATTTTTTATTCAGTGCAGCAAACCAAGTCAAGTAATACCCAATTTTCCCATATTGCCATTTTGAATTTGTTGTAAAATGCTGTATGCTGTAAGACTGTGATTTTAACCAAATTCGGCTCAGATTATCTTCAGACCATGACAGCAAAAACGTATTAAAAATTTGTTAACCATTCTCAAATAATGCATCAGCAAATTTGATGGCATGATGCCAAGATAATTCACTAAATCAGTTTGGTAACAGCGCCATCTCATCATGCCTTTGCTGTGCTTGGCCCCTTAATGGTTGCTTGCGGCTATATTTATTATTATTGTTGTTGTTGTATGCAGTGACTTAATAATCTTTATTTTATTGTTTCTTTCCCGCGTCTTGCGCAGGACGGCAGCAGAATCTACGGGCGCTGTGGTGGTTTCTGTGGGAAATGTCTTCCTCATCCTCATACGGGACTTTCTGTCGAAATCCAGTGAGAGAATGGTCAATGTGACTTTGTCCTTCGTGTCCCAGTGAACAGAACGCGTCAGAAAATCTCACTTTGCGTCTCTCTTTAGCATCTGGCAGCTACGGTAAGCCTTCAGAAACCTTTTCGACGTCCCGAAAGTAACGAGAACCAAATAAGTGAGTCTCTCCAAGAACCAGAATGCAGAACGGATTTGTTTTTTTTAATGGAAAATCATGATTGATCTGGTCAGTCAAGATCCTGTTGAACCAAATGAAATTGTGATTGTTTGGTTGCAACAACAGTGTAAGAGGGTGTATCTTTATTTTTAGTCATAGCGAACGTTCAAATCCTTTATTTGGGCAGCGTTTTGACGTAAAGGGATTCATGAACAATTTCAAAATATTGTATAATTCAGTATATCTGCTGTTTGTCCTGATGGATATGAACTACTGCATGTAAAACACACTGTTAGCGAGTCGTTTAAGCGTAAAAGAGCCTGACGACAGCAATCAGCTTGATATGAAAATATAAATAATTGAATGTTTTGTATATTTGAACGTTTTACATTTAACATGGTTATGACAATCCAGAGAACACTGTGGATCAGCACTACTGAAATCTCTTCATCTTGACGATTGTCTTTAATGTAAAATGCCTGAAAATGTAAAAGATTGTCCTGGTTAATATATGATAGTTTTTAATAATATTTAATAGTATGCTGACATAATTTACGGTGCTAAGAGCAAACTGATCAAGCATGTGCTTTTGCTTTTTAAACGGTTACTAATCTGATTGAAAACAGAACAATGTGAAGCAATAATTAGATAAAACCAGCTGGGTTAAGCTGGTTTCAGGCATGAAAACTCCTCACCTTTCGGCGAAATTCGCCGTTTTAAAACCAAAATGGGTCACCTACGTGATTTGTGCAGATCCGATGAGAAAATATTTATGGGGTGGGAGGGGGGGTCGTGGTCGTGGCCAGCATTTACCCGCTATATCTCTATAGTTACCATAAACTTAGCAGCTTTAAAAAACCAATCATCATTCCTAATGCCGAAACCTGACAGCCAATCCGAGTCAGAGTAGGGCAGAATTGTTTTCAAAGTCTTTAACACCGCGAGTCTGATGACACACTGCCGAACAAAGAACCGCACGTCGGAAAGCAAGCCTGAGGTAAGTTAGCTTACAATGTTAACTGTCCTGTCAGATACAGATACAGCGATGTTGCCAATGTCATTATTTTTTTATTTTGACATAGAAGAGGGCGGGATAATATCGCGAGCGGGCGCGGGCGCCGCGAGCGCTGAGCGAGCAGGAACGAGTAGTGAGTTGTCGTCGAAAAAGATGGATAATGCAAAAAAGCTGTCGGGGGCTAAACATAGAAAAAGAAAGAGAGGAAAGGAGATGGCATGTCAATTGATGCGACAGCAGCTAAATAAGTGGATGGTGAAAGGCTACAGGTAGGATTTTGTTTTGTGTGACGTCCAGGCATGTAGTCTAATGCCATCGGGACTACCGGGAGATTCCCGGTGGGCCGACGTGCTTTTTGGGCCGATACATCTCATACTTTTTTGTTTCGTTTTTTGTCTTAACGGCCCATAAAACTCGTACATCGGCAGCCCATTCGTTTTGTTTTGCTTAATTGGCGGCGCTGGGTTAGTGCGTAATTAGTGTGTAATGCATTGGTCAATAAAAAGTCAGCGTTAGTTTTTTTTTCTGACACCCCATGTAACACGAAGATCAGCGGCCCATTTGGTTCTTTTCTTGATTGACACTGGGCTGGCCCAATCACATCTTTAATGTGAAGTATAGAAATATACTCTTTCAAGTATAGAAATTAGTACAAAACTAATTATGAAAGTTTCCTTTATTTTTCAGTGCATTTGTTTTACAATATATGGCTATTACTATCATGGGATTAATATTATAACTATTATTATGTAGTAGTAATGTAGACAGACACTAAAATAATTTTTCTTTGTTTAATTTGCACCAGATTGATGAATTTAACATTAAAAAGCACTATATATATATATATATATATATATATATATATAAGTTGATTGGATTGGATTTTTTGCTGCCGCATCCTTCTCACCTTTTTTACCCCTGACCTGTTTTCATGCCTGTGGTTTAGTTGAATAACTAATTGACAAGTTAGGAGACTCTAAAACCCATCTTTACTCAGATATAATGTCACAAAATTCAATTATTTGACACATTAAATGGCCTAGATTTAGTACTTTGTTCAGACGAGCTTCACTCCAGTTTTATTAGAAAGGAAGATTAAAGTATATCGAATTAAAATGGCATAACCCTACCTCTCATAATCATGCGTTTGTACGTTATTTATGTTTGACAATATTTATTCTGTAATTAAATGTACATATGTCATATTACGTCATGACAGGAAAGCGTAATTATGAAATATTGATCATTTTCTTTTGTCATTAACAAGAGGTTTACAGTGTAACGGTGCTGTTTTTATGTTTTTACTACTGAAATGACCTTTAACCTCCAGCAGGATGGTTAGTTTGACAGGTATTTTAACTCGGATGCTTCTTTACTGTATGCAAATACCTGAGAAGTATTTTTAATGCTTAAGTAGCAGTAGAATAAATCATTTGAACTTTAAGAGACTTTCCGCTTTCAACCAAAGTCTGCTTGATCGCGCGTAACGTATGCTAATATAAGTTGAAGGATATTGAGTTTGAGCCTGTGTTAACCTCCAGTGTAACGGATCATCTACGAGCAGCTAACCAACCTTTGACTATCATTGTGTTGATAGACAACTGAACTATATAAGGTCTGTATCAGAAATTAAAGGACTATATGATGCACTGTGTGCCAAGAGTCGTGTAGACGATATTTACACCTGTATATTAACAGTTCAGCTTTGTGAAATGTGTGTTTTTAATATTCATACTTGAAGTGTGAAGATTGACGTTTTGCATCTCGGTGGAATGAAAAACGAGGCTTGTTTTCCACTCGTTGCCCAAAGATATTTTCA
Organism: Leuciscus leuciscus; assembly: GCF_965113295.1. Lineage (NCBI taxonomy): Eukaryota > Metazoa > Chordata > Actinopteri > Cypriniformes > Leuciscidae > Leuciscus > Leuciscus leuciscus. The sequence continues at coordinate 31,066,047 of NC_138724.1, forward strand.
ATACAGTAATCCAGTGTTTTTTTTTTTTTTTATATAATGAAATCATCATCTTTGGTGCTACAGTAAAAATGTAATTGAGATTGTATTGATGTAATGGATTTACAGCACTGTACTAATGCTGATCGTCATAATAAAATGAAATATGTTCATTTTGGATGTTTTTTTATTGGAAAATTGTTGCATAAGATGAATGTAATTTGGCAATATAATATGCAGTTGCTCAGTGTTTATGTTCACTCTAAACCTTTTCAGTGTCGACAGATTTTTTTTATGGATTTTAACCAGCAAAAGATCAAATTCAACTTTTGCATCCCAAATCATTAGAAAGCGTTTACATTTGCAAGTATTTCTGTAAGTATATGGACACTTTATAGTTTTGTTAGGTATGTCATTCAACAAAATGAAACAAGAATTTTAAACGCAAGTCTATGTTGGTATTAATTTCTCTGGGTGTGTATCTGCAGTGACACGAGCGGCCAGCAGGGGGCAGTGTTGCAGCAATGAACCGCGAGCTCTTCACGTCACATGATTTAATGTTTTCTCATTCACATTCCAGAGAGAGAGAAAATGAGTGTCAGCTGCACTAGACATGAGAACATGTCAGACTCTGGTTCTGAGGCTGGCGGTCCATACGGAAATAATTTACGGTTGTTTGCCGCGATCCGTAACCCTTTCTTTGACGAGGTGAAGCGTTATCAATCACGCGCTGGAAAACTCAAACCCGCTCCGACAGGCAGAAGTGCTTACGAGTTATTCACACGTTACATACTGAATATTTGAATACCCAAGAACCCTCGAGATATTTCAGTAAAATCAATGTATAATCTGTACAAATAGTGGCGTCACTTTAATGTTCAGGTAGATTAACATTGATCGTGTGACCTGTCAGAATCAACCAATCACGTGAGTTTGGGGGCGGGTCTATCTACGTAATGAGCGGTTTTTTTTGTTTATATAAACTTTATTTTTATTTTTTTTATTTCTAGTTGGTGACATTCACATTGCCTCTGAGTCAACTTGAAAAGCTGTTTTCAACACTGCAAAATGATTTTACTCGACTTGTTTTCCAGTACAAATATCTAAACATTCTTAAATCAAGACACATTTACTTGGCAAAATTACTTCAGATATTTAACAATGTGACACATTCACTTGTGTTTCAGCTCGCCTGAACATGAAGACGTCCGATGATACGTGGAGACACACAGGCATGATGGGATTGATGTGTTTCTGTTCAGATAATCGTCCTCTAGCCTGAACAAGCTTTATTCTTCTCTCATCTTCACCCTGATGAGCCTCGACTCTCAGCGGCAAACGGCCTTTAAACTCACACAAAACATCCAAACTGATCATCAGGATGATCTTCCTCGCAGGAGTGTGTGTGATATTACAGATGGTCTCTGGTCGTGTGATGAATACACTCCTGATACACACTGAAGCACCAGAGGAACTCAGAGACCGCAGAGAAACAAGTCCATTTTTAACTTTTAGAAACCACTAAATTAAAAAGTATGTGTTTAAGTGATTGTGTGCGTGTGTGTGTGTGTGTGTGTGTGTGTGTGTGTGTGTGTGTGTGTGTGTGTGTGTGTGTGTGTGTCAGTGAGTGTGTGTGAGTGACTGTGAGAGAGTGTGTGAGTGTGTGTGTGTCAGTGAGTGTGAGAGAGTGTGTGAGTGTGTTTGTGTGTGTGTGTGTGTGTGTGTGTGTGTGTGTGTGTGTGTGTGTGTGTGTGTGTGTGTGTGTGTGTGTGTGTGAGTGAGAAAGAGAGAGAGAGTTGAGTGTGTGTGTGTGTGTGTGTCAGTTTGAGAGTGTGTGTACACACACAAACCCATGCTTATATATTTACATTACATTAACTTTTATGTTAGATGTGATTAATCGATTTGACAGCATGAATATATATATATATTCTTCTGAAATAATTAAATATAATTAATAAATATATGATTTTTTTTAACATATAGTTTAAAATTGTATATCTATTATTTCTTCTTTTGATGTCTGCGTCAGCGGGACAGTCCGAGTGCAGGACTGTGGTGTGAATGGTAAGATGGATTATGTTGGTTTAAATCAATCAGTAATGTTGCTGTGGTTTATTTCAGATGCTGGTGATGAGCTGATGATGTTATTGTGGATGAAATGATGTCCATGTGTCTGTATTTCTCCGTGTCGTCACAGGCAGGAGCAGCAGGGGCTGATGGGAAGTGATGGGAAGCTCACCTGGAATGTTTTGGTCAGCAGGTTAAATTAGTACCTTCAGTTTTGCACCTGGAGAGCAAAGCATGATGGGAATGTGGAGTGGAGAGTGGCGAGTTCATGCATGAGATAAACATGACTAACTCTCTTTCAGAAAGTCCTAAACAGGTAAAAAAATAAATAAAATAAAGTGTTTGTGTGTCATTATAATGAGCTTCATTTAAAAACTACACAAGTTTCTTATTCTTGTCTTTTTAAGTCATTTCCAGACTAGCATCAGACGCACAGCAGCGCTAGTCCTCGGTCTCCTGCGGTCTCCATGTGCCCAGGCTTTGTTTTATTAACCTCTGTTGTTTTCACGGGCCAGATTCTCAGCTGTGGACCGACTCAAATTGAATTATGGGAATATTTGTTCAGCTCACTGTCGATAAGGTCGACGCATTGATTCCTGTCCAGCCTCTGATTTTAATTTCCTGAACACATGATACGGTATCAAAGCCTCTCGTGTCAAGAGTCGTGTCAGACGCTCGGAGGTGTCCGGGATCGGGAACATCTGTGGAAGTGAGACACAAATGCCCTGGTGTTTAAAACATACAACAAATTATTTTTTAACAAAAGTTAAAAACTGTCACGTTGAACACCCGATCTTCTCTAACTGTAGCTGTATGTAAATGAGGAGGCGGGGCTTCACACTCGGCCCTGTGTGGAATGTATGTTTACTAGAGCTGGCAAATCCAATAATCGCGATTAATCGAATCTAATATAAAGTTTGTGTGTGTGTGTGTGTGTGTGTGTGTGTGTGTGTGTGTGTGTGTGTGTGTGTGTGAGTGTTTATACACACTTATATTATATATTTACCGACACTTATGTTAGATGTGATTAATCACGATTATTCGATTCTGTCAAACCGAATAATCGCGATTAATCACGTCTAATATAAAGTTTGTGAGTGAGTGTGTGTGTGTGTGTGTGTGTGTGTGTGTGTGTGTTTATACACACATATATTATATATTTACTGGCACTTACATTAGATGTGATTAATCACGATTATTCGATTCTGTCAACTCAAATAATCGCGATTAATCGCATCTAATATAACGTTTGTTTGAGTGTGTGTGTGTGTGTGTGTGTGTGTGTGTGTGTGTGTGTGTGTATACAATAAACACATGTATTATATATTTACCAACTCTTATGTTAGATGTGATTAATCACGATTATTCGATCCTGTCAAATCGAATAATCGCAATACATCACATTGACTATAAAGTATGTGTTTGTGTACAGTGCACAGTGTGTACATGTATGTATGTATGTGTATGTATGTATGCACACATGCTATATATGTACAAAATATTTACAAACATTTATGTTAGATGCGATTAATCGCGATTATTCGACTTGACAGCATTAATATTTGTCTTTTTTCATTTCTATTTACAGTCTGTTACTCAAAACATGAAACATCATATGAGTGAAAATAAGCTTGTTTGACAAATGTATCCACATTCATTCTGCCGATGTCTACAGCATTTATTAATCTTAATATGATCTTTTCCTAATTCATTTTTTTAAATCAAATGTTGTATCTGTTAACCTTATTTAATGCACTAGGACACAGATTAATAAATGTTGAAAAAACATATATTGCTCATTTTAAGTTCATATTAGCTAATGCATTAACCATTGCAAAGTGTTACCTTTACTGTAATAAAAAAGGGCGATACATTTGTGTTGAACCTTATCAATGCAAAGTCGTCACAAAAGAAGAATTTGTGCTAAAATGATATACATAAAACTCCCCTTTGCCTACAGTGGGATGGTGCTGTGTGGCCGAGTAGTTTTCAAACTCCACAAAAACACACGAGCCTAATGTATCCTGATGTTTTAAACTCCCTGTTCTCAGATCTGACAGACGAATGAGCGCGTGTGCATTAATGTACATAAACCTGAGCAGGAATATTTACTTGGCCTGGATAATTCATAAACACAGAGCTGGAGAGCGTATCCGTGCCAGCTTTAAACACACTTTAAACGCATCTTACACCCTAAAAGCATCATATATCGTCGGCACATTCCTCCCGCTCACACAGAACACATTTAACCGCGGGAGTTTTGATAAGGATGTACAAATCCTTCGCTTTTCAAGACAAATAGGTGGAGCTTCAGCCACACATCTCTGAAGCCCTGGAAAAGGCGACAGGGATTAGTTTAGTTTCTCCATTATACTGCTGTCACAGCGCGTTAGACGGCAACATCGGGCTCTTTCATGTGTGGATTTACTGCTGCCCGCGGCTGCTAATAGATTATTGCCTTCGCTAATCCATTCCTCTCTTTAATAGCTGGAGGAGGAATGCTGACGCTCCAGGAATCCAGACCGCCTTCAGAAATCAGATCATCAATCATGTTATAAAGGAAATGTGAGAGCTTTTGAGTGTATTCTGTGTGGTTGCTATGGCGTTGCTATGCAGTTACTATGGTGTTCACTTGGATATTTTGGTTGGTTGCTAGGGAGTAGCTATGCAGTTACTATGGTGTTCATCAGGTGGCCTAGGGGTATTTTGGTTGGTTGCTAGGGAGTTGCTCTGCAGTTACAGTTATGGTGTTCTAGGTGGCCTCTGGGATATTATGTTTTTTTTAGGGAGTTGCTATGCAGTTACTATGGTATTCTAGATGTTCACTAGGGTATTTTAGTTGGTTGCTAGGGGAGTTGCTATGCAGGTACTATGGTGTTCTAGATTTACATTTACATTTATGCATTTGGCAGACGCTTTTATCCAAAGCGACTTACATTGCATTATCCTATACATTTATACGTAGGCATGTGCAATCCCCTAGGATCGAACCCACAACCTTGCGTTGTTAACGCAATGCTCTTACCACTGAGCTACAGGAAAGATGGTCACTAGGATATTTTGAGTGGGTGCTAGGAATTTACCATGCAGTTGCAAAGCTATGATGTTCTAGGTGGCTACTAGGCTATTTTGGGTTGTCATCAGGGAGTTGCTATGCAGTTACTATGTTATTCTAGGTGTTCACTAGGGTATTTTAAGGTGGTTGCTATGCATTTACTATGGTGTTCTAGGTTGCAAGTAGGGTATTTTAGT
>NC_138724.1:31076344-31091344 GCF_965113295.1 Leuciscus leuciscus
GCCCTCATGTTTGTCATGTGTCTTTGTCAAGTATTGTTCCCTGTAACCACTGTTTGTGAGTCACTTTCATGTTCATGTCTTGTTTTGAGTTTTCATGCCACGCCATGTTTTTGTTTCATGTTTGGTTTTGTTTATAATAAACTGCACTTGGGTTCTCATTTACACTTGCCTTCAGTGGATCCATTACAGTTGTAAAAACTATTCCAGTTCTGGATCTTTCCTTCAGTGCCACGTAGAATGTGTTTGATCGTAAAAATACATTTGTATTGCGATAATGGAATGCAAAAGCTTTCCAATACTTCGCATACATCGCCTCTTTTGTCCACAAGAACAAAAAAGCCTCTAAAATCCCCAGAATTTATTGCACATATTATCATGCCAGAAGTTCTGGGGTTATTAGAGGCTATAACAGAAGAACCATAAAACTAGTTGTTTTCCAAAGCTACGACTCGTCTGAGCGGTTCGACAGGATCGGAGTGAACATGACGTCCTCTAGGCAACATAAATCAGACAATCCCTTGTTTCTCTGTGTCAAGTGAGCAGAAATCCGTACTATATGTGTTGTGTCTGTATATGAACTCTGAAGGGTTTTTATGGTGGTGTATAAACTGACGGAGCACATCAGTCTCATTTATGATAATAATACTGGTATAACATCCTCCCCGACACTCAGATCTTCACTCCAACTCAATTTTTTTTTTTTTATTGAAATGGTTTCATTTTATGTCTGCTTTTTACATCATAATTGGCTTTTTAAAGCTACACTGTGTCATTTTTTAGTTGATTCTTAGCAAAAAACACTTAGTTCTTTCAAAAATATATGTGCTCATTAATGTATATTTACTTCTTTCAAGTAATAAAGTATTCTCGTAAGTTTATAATCTGCCATTGAAAGTACATACGGGTGAGGGGTTCGAATGCCGGTCGCCATGTTGCCCCTCCATCTTGAAACTACATTAGCCAAAGAGGGACATACCTGTAAATTCAAGCTTCGCCTTTCGCGCTTTACACTCAGTGACACCGTGACGAATGCGAGGGGGAGATTACTCGCGACTGCCGGCAGATTTGAAAGATTGCTGATGGAGGATCACGCCTGTTTTCGAGGACATGTAGCAGAGTCGCCAAGGAAGCGAAAGAGAGAATTAAAACGTCAACGCGACAGGCAAATCAGCAAGACCAAAGTCAATATTGGAGTAACTTTTCCCAGATGGAAAGAGCTCATGAGGAGCAAAGATTTTAAAATGGACGCCGAAGTTGCCTGCTTTCTTCTCGACAGGTAATCCAGCCTATTTGTGTAAATTCAAAGTTTTATAGTTGCTTGTCTAACCATAGCATGGTTGTGCATAACGCCAGAACGACCTCTAGTATAACTTGAGTTACTTTTCCTCACTTCAATGGTGAAAAAGTATTGTTTACCTTGTAACATGTGCTGCGACGGATCACAGGTGATAGTTTTAAAGGCGCAATTGGACGAACTGGAAGTCGAACTGGAAGCCATGTTAATCTTGGAATAATACGGCCACCGTAGGAGTTAAAACGCCCTCGGAATTGAAAGGAACAGAAACTAATATTCACTGGGTAGTCATATACAATTTCACCGCTAGATGGGGGAAAATATCACACAGTGTAGCTTTAAGTCATATTTTTTTACTTTTTTTATGTCATAATTGACTTTTTAAGCTATAATTGACTTTTTGGGCCCTATCTCGCACCCAGCGCAATTGACTTTGTACACGACGCATGTATCATTCCTATTTCTCACCCGACGCACAGCGGACTTTTCCCTCCACAGACGCACGTCGGTAAATTAGGGAATGAACTTGCGCTCCCGGGGGCGGTTCAGGGAAAAGAGGAGGCGTGTTCCGGCGCAAACGTTCCCTGGTGCTATTTTGCAGTTTCAGAAAATAATCTTCAGTTTCAGATTATAAACTTAAGAGAATACTGAAACCCTTCAGAGTTTCAGAAAACAATTCCACCACTGACCAGGAGAAACCTCGTCTAAAGTCAGACTAGGCCATAATCAATGTAGCATGTGCACAACACACACACACTTGCTTCTCTCATCTACACACAGACGCAGCAGTTCACATTTTTAGAAAACCGTACATAATTACAAGAAACAATATTCCACACAAGGGAAATCATTGTTGTGTCCATGAATATGTGAAAAATAGGCATAAATCTAATGCTAATTTGGGTGTGTTTCTCCATCCCCAATGTCACTTCTCTGTGTTTTACAGCCCTGACGAGAACGTCGGTCTCCTCGGCTGTGAACCGCTCCTGGCAAATCCGCCGTTATAATAGCAATCCGCCATGGAACAAGCGCGCCTGCTCTTAAAGGGAATGTAAGATGTCGCTCTGATTGGTTTATTTCACGTTACGCCCAAACCACACATATGAGTAATGATAGGAGTAATGACTACTTCAGACCAACACATTTTAGATTTGCATCGGGCCGGGCGCAAGAGTCATTTATCCCGCCGGTATAATAGCAACAGCGCCGGAGATCCGCCCACAAAGTTACTTTGTGTTTCGCGTTTGATACTTGCGTTTCAGATCATTAAAATAGGGCCCGCTATGTCATATCTGACTTTTTAAGATATTATTGACTTTTTATGTCACAATTGACTTTTTAAGCAGTATCGCATTGCTCATTAATCCGTGTGTATGACATCCTCTTAAACTCTCTCTCTCTCTCTCTGCGTGAGCGATACACACACGTCTTCACACACACTTTGTGAAAGGCTGCAGTGACGTGTTGAAGGCCTCGAGCCAGAGTAAAGCTTTGGGAACTCACTAAACTTCTGCTGATCCCACAGATGGAGAGAGAGTTATCACTGAATGTGTGGCCGAATCCCGAGTTCAGCTCAAGGTCACGCTCACAACACAGTGGGAATCTGGTTATTCCTGCAATTACCTCAACTGTTACTGCACTGCGTTCCTACGAGACCTGAGGCTTCATCTAGAGATTGACTTTTTACTTTTACAACATACTTTTATTACATCGCATCGCACACTTTATTTTATTTAATTGCGTTGAATTAATGCAAGCACTTGAATGGCTTCATCTTAGTGCTTGACTTTCTGTTTTTAAACCTTTTTTATTTTATTCTATTTTATCTATTGCTTTGTATTGCATTGCATATTTTACTTTATTTTATTTTCTGCATTGAATTAATGCAATCAGTTCTAGTTTGAAACCTATTTTTATTTTTATTTAATTATTTTTTTTGCTCCGTATTACATTGCATATTTTACTTTATTTTATTAATGCAACCACTTGTATGGTTTTATTTTAGTGCTTGACTTTCTACTTTTACACCTCTTTATTTTAATTTTTTTTTATTTTATTTTATTTGAAATATTTTATGTATGTGTTGCATTGCATTAATGCTGCTGCTTGTCTAACTCATCAAAAACGCAATGTTACTCATTATTAATGTACAACACTAGTGTGCTGCCTACATAGGGAGCATGTTAAGTCATCATGTGCACGCTCTCCATGCGAAGAGTGTTACTAAAGTTAGTTAGACTTCCTGATGCGTGAAACACTGACTCTGTGAACATTGATCTGACTCAACCAATGACATGAGTTTGGGGGCGGGACTATCTGTTTGATTGACCAATGGTAGATGTCATTTTCTCGAATCCATTTGGTGCCACAGAAATGACACAGTGCACATGATCCTGATGATGAAGGTGTACAGTGAGTGTGTGTTCTGTCCCAGTGAACAGTGTGAAGGATCCTCATGTGAGAGCTGAATATAGAGCTGATCTTCCACACGCTTTGATTCGGCCAGCGCTTCACAGTCGCAGGTGAAGACGAGGTCAGGGATTATTATGGGACATTTGGAGGCTTACATTCAGACCGCTTGTTCAAATCCACCGTCAGCTGTGTTTCCCAGAAATCTCTCTCAAGCTCCTCTAAATACTGTACATACATCTGTAATGAAGTCCTGCTGGGTTTCCCTTCTTAAAGGGACAGTTCACACAAAAGATGGGCATGATGGTCTCCCGTAGCGAATATTAGTGCTGATGTTAATTAATTATAGTTAGTACTTGATTATATCTGGTCATCGTGTTATTCTATGGTCTGATTTTATTTTATTTTATTTTTTATTATTTAATATTTTATTTTATTATTTATTGCATATTTTACTTTATTTTATTGCGTTATTCAGGAATGTGTCTCAGGAGACGGCAGAAAATAGCAGCGGATTAAATGTTTGCTGGAACTGATCTGACTCTCTTATTATAGAGCAACACTCGGACCCGCCTGACCCGCACCGGAGTCATCAAAGGCAAAAACTACATTACATCAAAAATAAGGGTCCAAATTATGGCTTTCAGTCATAATTTATGCCATAATTCAGACTTTTTATGTCATAATTTCTATTTTTAAGTCATGATTGACTTTTTAAGTCATAATTGATTTTGATTTAATTTGATGATTTTTATTTATTTAATTGGTTTCATTTTATGTCAGCTTTTAATGTCATAATTGACTTTTTATGTCATAATTTTTGCTTTTTATGTAATAATTGACTTTTTATGATTTTATTTTATTTTATTATTTATTTCTTATTTTACTTTATTTTATTGCGTTATTTTATTTTATTGCGTATTTTACTTTATTGTCTCGCATTGAATTAATGCAAATACTTGAATGGCTTTATTTTTGTGCTTTAATTTCTACTTTTAAACCTAATATTGTTTTATTTAATTTTTCTGATGTGTATTAATATTATTATGTCTCTTATACTTCATTATGATTAGTCATTAAATGGTCTAATTATTTACTTTAATTTGATTATTTTGTCTTTATTTCAGTGTATTGCATAACATATTTTAGTGTTTTGCATTGATTTTCTGTAAGCACCTGAATAGCTTTATTTTTATAGAGCATGACTTTCTACTTTTGAACCTAATATTATTTTGTAATGTAATGGTTTAATGTAAGTCAGATGATCATTATTGCAAAATATTGCAATAAAACCCGTTTCAGGGTGAATTTTGCAATAATGAGCGTCTTGCAGAAATACAGTTGGAGTGTGTGTAAAGCTCTAAACTCAGACATGACAGTCTCAGTCACAGTTTTATGAGTTTTGAGAGGGTTTAGTGTGTTTTTGAGGGAAACGACCCCGTGACCTCTGACCTCAGTATCGCTGTATCTGTGACCCTCTTTAACCTCGTCTGTAACTCACACCAGGACATCGAGGAGCGCTTCACAGATCAGCGGAGGTCAGAGGTCAAGCTCCTGATTTCACTCACTAATTTGGATTGTGGTTTGCTGATTGGACGAGAACAGATGCTGATGGATATAGTGCTGGTTTTAATGGAGCTGTTTTCCCAGCATGCAGTGCTTTCACTGTAATCTGGAGATGCTGTGTTGTTCACTGCGTGCCTGAGATGTTATTCCTGAGTTCTGCGCTCGCTTTAATCGGGATCCTCAGGAATGTGTCTCAGGAGACGGCAGAAAATAGCAGCGGATTAAATGTTTGCTGGAACTGATCTGACTCTCTTATTATAGAGCAACACTCGGACCCGCCTGACCCGCACCGGAGTCATCAAAGGCAAAAACTACATTACATCAAAAATAAGGGTCCAAATGATGTCTTTCTGTCATAAATATGACTTGTTATGTCAAATTCAATTTATGTCATGACTTTCTATGTCATAATTTCAACTTTTAAGTCATAATTGATTTTGATTAAATTAAATTTGAAACATATTGATCAAATGTTTTTTTTATTTAATTGATTTCACTTTATGTCAGCTTTTTGTGTCATAATTGTAGCTTTTTTGTCATTACTTGTTAATTGACTTGTCATAATTTCAACTTTTATGTCATAATTGACTTTTTAAGTCATTATTGGTTTCGATGTTATTTTATTTTATTTATTTCATTTTGTCAGCTTATTTATTTATAATGAATTATTTATACTTAATTATTTCATAATTGTAACTTTTTTTGTCATAAATGACTGATGTCTGACTTTTTGTTATAATTTCAACTTTTTGTCATCATTGACTTGTCATAATTAAAAAAATGCATATCATAATTGTCTTCTGAAGTCATAATTATACACTTTTTATGTCATAATTGACTTTTTAAATCAGAATTTCAATGTTTAAAGTCGGCATGAAATCAAATTTGACAAATCTTCTTTTTATATGTAATATTGTAGTGTTTATTATAAATGATTTATCTGTGCACTTCATTATTTTTTTTAAATTCATTTACCCTTATAATCTTTAATCAAATACATTACCCTTCCCTCCCCCCTCGAAACGACCTCTCTTCTCTTTCGGTCACGTGCCATGGCGAAAGGGTGCGGCCAGAGCCCATGAGGGTGCGGCTATCGGTGTCTGTCTCGTTTTGAGTCAAGTCAAGTTATCAGTCAAGTTCACCCTCGAGAGCATCTCGAAGTGTCCGAATGGTAGGCTATCTATCTTATCTAAATCTAGTTATTTACTTATCGGACACGTCGAGATGCTCTCGATGGTGAACTTGACTGATAACTTGACTTGACTCATCTTGGTTCGCGGGAGGCTCATATAAATATGGGCTGATTCCTGCCTGCAAATTTAGCTGCTCGTCCTCGTTCTCGTCGCCGGGCTCCTCAATAAAAAATCCTTCATGGGAGGGTAACGGTGGGGAGTCCGGTGGAGAGAAATCCTACACAACTGAATGTAAACTGGCATTCAAATCTGCCTCCATTTTGTTTGCAACGCCCAACCTCCAACGATCCAATCAATTCCCGAAGGACGAAATCAAGCCCCGCCCTACATTTTTTTTCTAATTTCAGAAGCCGTTTCACGCGGATATACGTCACAACAAGGAAAAAATGACAATCTCAACTTCCGTTTCATGCCGACTTTAATGTCATAGTTGACTTTTTAAGTCATATTTTGACTTTTCATCTCATAGTTATGACTTGTATGTCATAATTTCGACTTTGCATTGTCATAATGAGGAGGACGAGGCACAGAGTTTCTGTTTCTCTGATGAGGCGTTTCATTACAGTCTATAAGACAAGATCTATGTATATTATAGATGAGAAACATCAGCAGGATATTAAACCACATATGGATAACGTTCCTTGTCCAACTAAAATGAATCAGAATTAACTGCACCAGTTTGGATAATTGCATATGATTCTTGAAGTCTCCTGAAGTCAGATGATGCTGTGATGAGGAACATTTACATCTTTATCAGATCTCTTCCATATTTCCTTTTTTTTTTTTTGGTGTGTTTAGGCTTCGCGCCAGTGGTACTTTCTTTTAGCCTGTCAGGAAAAGCATATTTTAGCTTTAGCTTATGAATATCATGTGTTAAGCCTGCATGCCTCAGCAGAACTTTACATATATTTCCTCTTTATTGGATAAGATCATTGGCTCTTTCTGAACAAATAACCGGACGGCTGGAGGTGGACCTGGTGATTCTGAAAGCTTTCAGTGTCCAGTGTGAGTGGAGATATGAAATGGAGAACACATGAGTGAAGCTGAGCGAGAGAATGGCAGTAAGTACAGTAAAACACTGTTCGCTGAAGGACTTTCCAAACACCGACACCTGGTTCCACTTACAGGACACACCAGAATCCACTTACCAAAGCCAATAAACGCTGTAATCCTGCAGAAATACAGGAATCAGCATTCCTGCGCTGAGGAACAGGAACAGATTCCCACTTTCCTTTAGGAGCCGTTGCAGAGCGACACAGAAGGATCTGGGAAGAAGGGCTCGAAACAGGCCAGAAAATGCTCAAAATACTAGAGAAAACTGTCCATTATGAAGGAATCATGTTCAATACAGCGCAAAAGATGATGTTCTTCCTCAGTATTTTTGTTTTGTTTTCCAGTACAAATATTCAATTAAATTCACGTTTATTTGTATCGCGCTTTTCACACACACATCGTTTCAGCTTTACAGAAAGTGCATGAGTCCACATTACAGTGATCTGTTATCAGAGGACACTGTCTAAGTTATGTATTTCAGAAATGTAGTAATTTAAACAATGTAGTAATTTAATGCAGAAACAACGAGCTCACTGAAGTAATGACTCATTGAATGAATACTAATGAATACTTGTTTGTTAACAAATGATTATGATATTTAGAAAGTGTGACATTGGTGTGTGTAGATTCAGATTTTGCGTCGTCTCACTTCACAAATATCTAAACACACAGACGACAGAAGATGTAGTGGATCGTGTGCAACAGCAACGGATTGATCATTTACAGTATATATGCATTAGAAATGTGCGTATTGATTATGATACAGCAGGCTTTATAGGGTTAAAGGTTTGGGGTCACGAGGGCCGCCGTAAACGTGTTATGAAAAGATGATTCCTCCAAAGGTCTGAGTGTTTGCCTTCAGGCACAGAACAGCAGCTCTTAAAAGGGTGTGTGTGTGTGTGTGTGTGTGTGTGTGTGTGTGTGTGTGTTTGGAGAGGCCGTATGTTGTGTAAATAGAGAGCAGGCGTTGGGTTAATCTGATGAATCTGATGAGGATTAAGAGCCGAGAGCTGTGGGCTCCTGTGGGCTCCTGACCCAATGCTTCGAGGGCCAGCTGTCAGGAGTCTGAAGCCTGTGGCCCCGACACACACACACACACACACACACACACACACACACACACACACACACACACACACAGCGGGACCAGCTCATGATGCACAGATCACAGCAGGCCTGGTGGAGTTAAAGGGGTAGTTCACACAAAAATGAAAATTGTGTCAGTAATTCCTCTCCCTCGTGTTGTTCAACCCCGTCAGACTGTCCTTCATCTTCAGAACACTAATGAAGATATTTCTGATGAAATCTGAGAGCTGAACTCTTAGGCGGCTGCATATATGGAGAAAACACACCTAACCCTAACAAATCCTAACAAAAGGTTCCTCAGCTGTAGTATTAGGTGTCCTTAATAACATACTAAAAGTTTACCAAAGTTTGACCACTAGAAAGGTGTAATTTTCAAGATGGCGTCCAAGATAAGCCCTTAACATGTCCTAACTCTAGCCAAGTAATCTTGGTGTCTAACCCCATGTTTTCTGGGTCTGTGAATCATTTGATTACACATGATTACATACTTATGGAACACATGATTTTGTGAGATTACTGTGAGGTTTTAGCTTTGTTTGGGGTGAACCAGAGATGTCATGTCATGTAAGTCCTACTCAGTACGTGTTTTTGGACACATACCCTTTCTTTTGCTAAAACACACACTTGACATTCAATGTTAAAGTTATTGCACCCAAAAGTAACTTAAATTGGAGTTGTATAACGTGGATCATAAACAGCTCTGAATTAGGCCTGTGTGTGAACCCTCCGAAATGGTCACTCATTTCAATTTGAATAAGGTAATACACATGTAATGCATCCTCTATAGATGTTTTTGAGTAGAAAGGTGGCATTATACTAACCAAGAAATGTGCCAACTCGAGACCACACGCCCTGATGTACATGACCAGTTTTTCTTTGTGTTTTGTTTTTGCTTTGCTCTTGGTATATAGACCTTTTGTCTTTCGTTTTGCTTTCTCATTTGATGTGATCTTTATTTTTCCAGCAGTCCCGGCTGATGTTCTTCAGCTGTGTCTCACACACATCACACTGTCAAGTGTGTGCAGATATTGTGAAGATTCAGCACATCTGTAGATCATTTTCTGTCAGTTTGATGTGAGTTGAGGCCTACAGCGTGAACACTTCTGCTGTGGTGTGCAGAATACATCCAAACAAGCACATAAATTATGTGGATTGTTGAGTGGAGGCTTAAGTTATAGACCAGATGAAGTCAAAACTCAGTCTGCCACAGTCTGACTAAAATACGAGAAGGTTTGCACTTTATCTGTGTGTGTGTAAAACATTTAAATGTGACATATTATGCCCCTTTTCATCAGATTTAATATAAATCTATGGTGTCCCCAAAATGTGTCTGTGAAATTTCAGCTCAAAATACCAGATCATTTATTATAGCTTGTCAAATTTGCCCCTTTTTGTGTGTCAGCAAAAACGCCTCGTTTTTGTGTGTGTCCCTTTAAGCAAATGAGCTTTAGCTCCGCCTCCGTTCAGAAGAGGGCGGAGTCTTTACTCGAGCTTCAGAAACTCCGGCAATAACAAAACAGGCGAACCTCACTCATCCAGAATCCCAGAATAACCAGTAGCGAGTGCAGCCTTACGGAGAGACTCAGGAACAGTTTCTGAATGTTAGTGGAGACATTTCTGTAGTTGTTGTGGAGTTACATTGATCATCTCATCATCATGTTTAACTTCTCCACAAGTGTCCACAGTTCCTGAGGTGTTTATAAGACAGCGGTGACATGTTCTGGTCAATAGTGTTCAGTGCTCGTCTGTGCTCAACCACAGAACAGTTTCAGGCTTTGCTGGATCTTCATCATTGCATTAGAACTGGTCTCTGTTGCCGCTTGTGAAACCAAATGTCGGCTGGTGTGTGTAAACGTGCAGATAAAGGCCCGGTAATATTATAATAAGATCCTCTTCATACGTCAGAAGGAGAGCGAAATCTGATCGGCTTATTTTTTTACATGCTTGCAGAGAAAGGCTCACCAGAACAAAGTTACTGGGTTTCATGTTTTCATGTTTTGTGGGTTGGCAGAAGCACCGGGACCTGATTATAGCACTTACACACGGAAAAGGTCAGATTTTCATGATCTGTCCCGTTTAAACTGAGAACTAACCAGTCACAGTGCTAAAGCAAATAGCGATGAATAATAAACTCCTCAGTGTTGAAATGAGTTCCCATTCAGTCATGTTCGATGTTATGTCGATATTGGCTCATACCTCACCACCTAACTGTATATTGATGTATTTGTGGTTGCTAGAATGTTCTGGTGGTTGCAAAGGTGTTTTGACCGGTTGCTGGGGTGTTGCCGTGTGGTTGCTAGAATGTTCTGGTGGTTGCAAAGGTGTTTTGACCGGTTGCTGGGGTGTTGCCGTGTGGTTGCTAGAATGTTCTGGTGGTTGCAAACAAAGTTGTTTTGACTGGTTGCTAGGGTGTTGCCGTGTGGTTGCAAAGGTGAAGTCTGCTGAGTTGAGGTTAGGCCTCTGTTTCACCCACCTTCTTTTTCCTTCTCCTGTAAGTTCATGATTAGCGACTGTTTTCCATCTGCTGTTGTAGATCAGATATCCACGGGTCCACATCACTGAGTCCATATAAGGCCAGAGAGCAGAACACAGGAGGACACAACTGACTGCTTTTCCGCTGCTGTATTTACATAGTGTGTGTGTGTGTGTGTGTGTGTGTGTGTGTGTGTGTGTGTGTGTGTGTGTGTGTGTGTGTGTGTTAGAGCAGTGTTTTCCAACCAACCTTTTTTCAGCCACGGCTCCTTTTGAAAATTGTATTAAAAAAAAATGTGTGGCACCCTACACTAGTGTTGTCATGATGCTACTTTGATACGATACCTTGAAATGATTTTCAATACACAGGGAAGAACCGCCTACTGTCAAACAGATATTTTTAATATTATCTATTTTTTTGTCCATCCATTAAAAGTCTGGAGGTTTCTCTTTCATGGGTAAATATCTTAATTTCTCCAAATATTCTTAATAAAAAGTATAGAATATAGAGCTATAAAATGATTGTAGATAAGATCATTTGATGATAAATGTTTGATTTTATATTGGTATCATGACTTTGGTGTCTTGGGCAGATCTGAGCACCATCCGCTGGAGAATCTCTTCTGAAACCATAGAGGAGACACATATTACAGGACTCTTTCTCTCAGAAGACTCTGTTTCTCCATTCAGTCTCACTGCTGTCTATGATGAACAACTGAAAGACGTCTCATTTGTGATATCCATATCTGAGCACACAGGGACTCAATAACCCTCTTTGTGTGTTTAATGATTCACGCTAGAGTTGAAATAAGCGTCTAGTGTAATAGTCTGAGGTCTAGACTCCTGCGTGCTGTACGACATGATGAATCCAGGCAATAATCTCACTGTATGCGTTGAGTTCATTCCTGCAGTTTTACACCAGTTCTCTCCCCACGGTCAAATATACATTTGATTGGTCATAAAGCTGTTAACCTACAGTTTTAAGGTTAATCAGTCTGGAAGAGGTGTCGTGTTTCTTTTCTTTCCTCCCTCAAAGAAAATAAATAATAAATAACCTTCATAAATCCTCGTGTCGCCCTGTGTAAACGTTTATTTTAAAGGAACAGGGCCTTCATTCAGCAGGAGTTCACCAGCGCTGCTCTCGCTGACCTCGACGTGATGCCGACTTCATGTAGAGCCCGTGCAGAAGACACTCGGGTTATTATTTACAGCCAGCTGATTGATACTTATATTTTAACAGTGAAACTGAGAAGACCGGAACGATAAAGTGAGCTGTTGCACTCTACATTCAGATCCAAACTTTAGTTTGTTGAAAAATTCTTATGCATGTTATTTACATACTTATGCAAATTATTTAAATTTCTTTGCAGAGTTAAGTACATCAACCCGTATACTAACACATTTAGTATTTTTGTTTGTTCTGGTGGTTGCAAAAAGTGTTTTAACTAGTTGCTAGGGTGTTGCTATGTGGCGGCATATGTGTTTTCACTGGTTGCTTGGGTGTTGCTATGTGGCTTCAAATGTGTTTTGACTGGTTGCTAGGGTGTTGCTATGTGGTTGTAAAGGTCTTTTGACTGGTTGCTATGTGGCTGCAAAGGTATTTTGACTGGTTGCTAGGGTGTTGCTATGTGGTTATTAGAGTGTTCTGGTGGTTGCAAATGTGTTTTGACTGGTTGCTAGGGTGTTGCTATGTGACGGCATAGGTGTTTTCACTGGTTGCTTGGGTGTTGCTATGTGGCTGCAAATATGTTTTGACTGGTTGCTAGGGTGTTGCTATGTGGTTGTAAAGGTCTTTTGACTGATTGCTATGTGGCTGCAAAGGTATTTTGACTGGTTGCTAGGGTGTTGCTATGTGGTTATTAAAGTGTTCTGGTGGTTGCAAATGTGTTTTGACTGGTTGCTAGGGTGTTGCTTTGTTGCTCCAAAAGTATTTTGACTTGCTGCTAGGGTGTTGCTATGTGGAAGCAAAAGTGTTTTTACTGGTTGCTAATGTATTGTTATGTGGCTGCAAAAGTGTTTTTACTGGTTGCTAGGGTGTTGCTATGTGGCTGCAAAGGTGTTTTGACTGGTTGCTAGGGTGTTGCTATGTTGCTCCAAAAGTGTTTTGACTTGCTTCTATGGTGTTGATATATGGATGCAAAAGTGTTTTGACTGGTTGCTAGGGTTTTTCTATGTGATTGTAAAGGGGCTTTGACTGGTTGCAAAACGTGTTGCTAGGGTGTTGCTATGTGGTTGCAAAAGTGTTTTGACTGGGTTCTATGGTCTTCTGAACAGAAAGATTATTATTATTATTATTATTATTAAACTAGGAAAGTCACATTGAGGTTAAAACCTCTTTTACAAGTAAAACTGCATTTTACAGTCAACTTTAGTTTGGTGAAAAGTTCTAATGCATGTTATTTATATGCTAAAGTTCAGCACAACTTCTTTTATATTAAGTATAGTTTAAGACCCGGTTGTGTCTGATTATTTCATTAGCACCGGCTAATTGACCCTCAGCAGTAACTAAAGAGTGGCTGTGTTTCCCAGAAGCGGTTCGTTTGTGGGGCTTTTAGCGTTTAATTGTCGGCCGTCAGTCTCTGCGGACTCTATTACAGTGATGTATGGAGTAATTCTTCCAACACACATCCATCAAGTCATGTGGCCATTAAAGCCTTCCCAGAATGCACTCTGTGAACACCGGAGGAGGGAAATATGGCTGTGTGAGAAACACTGTTCCAGTGAGATCTCATTAATATCTCAAATTATTCTGCTGTGACATTGAATACAGATTGAAAGTCTGCAATCAAAAAGCAATAACATGTTCATCTGGGACTGTTTGCTCCTGAATAAGTCCGTTAGTTGTGTTGATAAGCGAGCAGTGAGTGTGAAATGTCTTGAACACACTCCGTGAGCTGAGTAAAGTGTGTTTTGTGGGTTTAATTGTTTGCTTGTTTGATCTGTAAAGTCAGCAGAATAGTGGGAGAAATAACAGCAGCTCCGTCTCTGACTCTAGTTCAGTCCACTCTCCACTTTTGACTGAAGCTTTTTCGCTTTAGTCAAATAATAATGCTGTTAATTACGTATTGAATGGCATATAAAATCTCCATGCGTTTGGATCACAAAGTTTTAGCATAAACATAAACATGTACTGGTGTTTGTGAGTGAGAAACAACATTCTTCACATTGAGGGTTCAAAATGTCAAGATTTAAAGTAGTTTTCAGAGGTAGAGCATGTCCGGAATGACGCTTTGTGACGCTCACTGCTGTAAAACGTGTTTGTGTTCAGCTCAGAGGAAATGTTCAACCTTTAACACTGAGAGAATCTGTTTCTGAAAGCATAAATCAAAGCTTCATCATGTCGGACATCTTAAAACTGTGTTCGTTTGGTTTTCCTGAGGTGAATCTTTCAGAAACCGGTCCTTCTTCAGAAGATGTGTGTGCCCCAGGGGTGACTGGGTAATTACTCGTGAGTCATGAATCATGCTGGAATATGTGCATTGAGATCATTCTGTTGTGGTTGTCGTCATTTAAATGCCAATTCTTTTTTTTGTTATGCATTTATGCATAATATTGGAGTACATCCTTGAGCACTGTGGTGCAGATCATGGTAACATGGTACTTTACCACAGTAATTTGTAATCTCTGCTGAGTCTCACTCTCTGATTGAGCTGTTAAACGTCTCTGCCCTATGGAGCGTGACCTTTGACCCCGCCGGCCCAGGGTTCACGTGGCTTTGAACCCACAGGCGATCGGGTGAGGGGATCCTGGGAATAAATCTAGGGTTAAAGGTTCAAGTGCTCTAGAAAACACTCTCCAAAGTGGCTCTTGAACATCTGAGGTTAAAGCCCTCCAGTGCTTCACATGATAGTTATGCATTTTACTGCAGTACTGTGCAGGGTTACTATTGTTTAACTAAAACTAATAAATAAAAATGAATAAATAGTA
>NC_138724.1:31096344-31118844 GCF_965113295.1 Leuciscus leuciscus
CGCTGTCTTTCAAAAAACACATGAGAAACACATCTTGTCTCTCAGATCCAGAATCATTTCTGGCGTACAGAGAGAAATAAACGTAAAAAGTGCACGTGACGCCAAAGACACCCCTCTGGTCACCCTTGACCCTTACTTCATGCACTCTGCTTTTTGTCTCTGTCCGTCTCTGTCCTGATGCCGGCGGGTGAAGGAGTCGATGAGGTAAAGCGAGACACAGACGGGTTCAGTTACACAGGCGTGATTTTAATCTCTGTCCCGTTATTCTGCTGACAGACTGTGTCCTGTGTGATGGACGGCCCGTGTCTGATGGTTCTTCCTCCATCAATCTAGTCAAGTATCATTCATTTATACAGCACTTTAACAATATAAATGTTTCAAAGCAGCTTTACAGTTATAATAGGAGATTACAGTAACAGAGATTGTTTAGGCTTTACAGCAGCTCTAGAATAAAGTTATTGTCCAGCTAAAGTTAGTTTGATTGATTCACTTCTGTTGCAAAGATCATTAGTTATTAACTTAGCGGTCGCTAACACACACCGTTCTAACAGGAGAACCCTCAATGCTCTCCGGTGGCACAACAACAACAACAACAACATTTATTTATAAAGCACATTTAAACACACTATAGATTGATCCAAAGTGCTGTACATAGTACAAGGCAGGTCTACACTATCAATTATCATTACAGGTTTCCAAAAGCTAAAGAATAAAATGTGTTTTAAGAGTAGATTTAAAAATGTCCAGTGAAGGAGCAGACCTCACATGATAAGGAAGACGAGTCTGAAGCTTGGGCCGGGCCACAGAAAAGGCCTGATACCCCTTTGATTTGTAGCGACACCGAGACACACTTTAGATGAGGTGATTGAAAGATCTAAGAGCCCTAGCTGGACAATATGGCACAATAAGATCACTAATGTGTAATGTACCTTGGTGCACGGCCAGACAACGCCTTATATACAAACATAAGGATCTTAAAATCAACTCTGAATTTAATGGGAAGCCAGTGACGGGATAAAGCAGGAGAAATATGATGCCTCTTTCTAGACCCAGTCAAAAGTCTTGCAGTCGAGATGAAGATTGAGGAAGACCAGAATAAAGAGAGTTGCAATAATCTAATCGTGATGTTACAAATGCATGAATCGCAACTTCTAAATATTTGCTTGAAAGAAGGTTCTTCAACTTTGCAATAGATCTTAGAGCTTCCTTTGTCTAATTTGTTTATCAAAAAATAGTGAAGAGTCAAAGATCACTCCAAGGTTTTTGATTGGTTTGCGCACATTGGTTGAGAGAGGACCTAACTGGGCTTCCACAGCAGGATTAGAAACCCAGAATTAAAACCTCTGTTTTATCCTCATTTAACTGCAGAAAATTGTTTGTCTTCCACCTCTTGATATCATCTACACACTCCAATAACACATCAGATGAAGCAGTGGTGTCAAGCCTTACTGGAAGGTAAACCTGAGAATCATCTGCATAACTGTGATATGAAATGTTGTATTTATGAAAAATGAGGGCCAAGGGGAGCATATAAAGGGAAAACAATAAAGGTCCCAAAATGGACCCCAGGGGCACGCCACACAAGACAGTGTTTGGAGATCGAGAACGCAAACCTTGAAATGGTTTAGATGAAACAACAGCATGGAGAACTACATTTACACTAATGCATTTGGCAGACACTATTGTCCAAAGTGACTTACACTGCATTTCAAGGTCCTCATTTACACTCTTATCAGTTCTTGCTTTCCCTGGGAATCGAACCCATGACCATCTGATAAATACATGTAAATGTAAATTTACGCTCAAAGCAATTTAAAGCTAATCACGCCGAACTCGAAACGCTCAAATGTCAATATTGTGATCAAAAGTATTGATTATGGATCACAGTGTGAATAACTGGGCGAATTATCTAGCCTGTTTATATTCATGATTTACATGAAATCAATAAGCCGTCATTAATACATGCAGGGAAATGAAGAGGCCAACAACGACCCATGATGCATCAGGAGAGCCACGCTTACATCAGCAGATTCACATGCGGTTTACAGGGATTTTAAGCGATGCGCGAAACGACATATAGTTGTAAAATCAACTTTCTGAGGGGTTATGAGAATAAAGAGTCGACTAATGTGTTCCTCCGAAGGTCTAAATGAAATTACAGTGATTTACAGTCAAACCAGAAATTATTCAGACTCCAGATATCATTTTACATTTTTTTTTCAGGACACCATAGTTAATTTATGTAAGTGAGGAGAGCAAAATAAAGTAAACT
Source organism: Leuciscus leuciscus (assembly GCF_965113295.1). Lineage (NCBI taxonomy): Eukaryota > Metazoa > Chordata > Actinopteri > Cypriniformes > Leuciscidae > Leuciscus > Leuciscus leuciscus. The sequence continues at coordinate 31,098,617 of NC_138724.1, forward strand.
GTGACATATTATACCCAAAGATTCTTCATACAGAGACTACCAGTGACATTTATACAAATTTGGGACCAAAACTGTGATATTATATTTCATCCAGCTCTTGTAGAGTCGCGTCTGCTCACACATGTCACGTTACATCAGCTTCTCTGATTCATGAATATGCTAATGAGGGCATGAAGTCGTCCTGTTTTTTGGACAATGAGAGAAATCAACCGTAGCAAAACAAGCCTGTACATTAGCATCTTAATACAGGACTTCAGGGAGCACAGGCACACGGCCTTCATTAGCTCACAACAGCAACTGTTCATCGGGACATTGATCCGAGAGAGACACGAGATGACACAAGCTGAGGTCAGACTGATCCTGGATCTTAATCTGCTCATTATTACGAGTTGCTGAGTGTGTTTGCACAGCAGTGTTCACACACACAACACCATTAATGTCAGACTGGACACAATTAGCATGCTAGGGGTGTAGCCATACGGTTAGCAGTCTATAGTTGACTATAGTAAAGTGTTTGGTTACAGTAGTTTTGCTGTGGAGATGTTCAGTGGAGGATAGTGTATGGTATAATATCTACAAACACACACAGAGCACACTGTGACCCAGAGGTAGGGGAGGGATGCCCTTTATGTGCAGTAAAGGAAACCATTTTCCATTTGTTTTTTTAATTGTGGGAGATTGCAGACACTATTTTCTGAAGTAGAGAAGTTCAGCCAAACGTTGGGCATCGTTTTTACACCAGTGGGTTTTATTTATGGGCCAAAATATATTAGAAGTAAAAGGAAGAACTTGTTTTACTAAATGTCTTATTTGGACAGGCAAAAATGGTAATATGGTTGTGTGACGCAAAGGAAACATGAATGACACGGGGTCCACTGATGTTTGATCAGTTTTGAAAGGATTGATAAAAACACGTGTTAAAATAGAGTATGCTTATTATAAGCTAGTTGATAATCTTGAGACTTTTAAATGTAAATGGGAAGTAAATCAGTGTGTGTGTGTGAAGTTGATATTGATGGTAATTTGCAAGTTAATGTCAAAGGTGTATAAATTCTTTTTTTTTTCTTCTTTTTTTTAGCCTATGGTACATTTTTTTTTATGTCCATGTTATATTTATTGTCTGTTTTTAATCATCTTAGATTGTAAACAGTCAACAAAAGTGTATTTGTAAAAATGGAAAAAAAGGAGAGAAAAAATGGAAAAAAAATATATATATGAAGGAAAATATGTTTTTGTAAAATAAGAGACCCTAAAAGTCTCTCTCTCTCTCTCGCTGTCTCTCTCTCTCGCTGGCTCTCTCTCTCTCTCTCTCTCTCTCTCTCTCTCTCGCTGTCTCTCTCTCTCGCTGGCTCTCTCTCTCTCTCTCTCTCTCTCTCGCTGGTTCTCTCTCTCTCTCTCTCTCTCTCTCTCTGTCTCTCTATTTATGGGCCTACAGCAGGAAAAAAAAGAAGTTCATGTTTTATTATTTTTTTTATTTGGGCAAGCCAAAATGGCAATCTGGTTGTCACAAAGAAGAAAGTTGAATGATGGTGGATCAGCTGACGTGGTTGCAGTGTTACAGGGGTTAATACAATCCTGTATAAATATAGAGTTTAGCTATTACAAGTTGGTTAATGACTTAGATGTTTTCAGAGGTAAATGGGGCATAAAAACATTTATTTGTGATGCTGACACTGATGGATGTCTCCAAATGTATGCATGAGTGAGTTTTGATAGCAGAGGAAATGTAAGGAAAAGAGGGGAAATCTTTTTTTCTTTAATTTTTTTTGTTGCTATTTTATGTCTTGGTTTTCTGTGTTTGTTTTTTTAAATCGTACTCTGTTACTGACGTAACCTCGGTTCTCTCTAGAGAGGAAACGAGTACTGCGTAATATCTTACGCTAGGGGAAATCTCTTTTCCGCGAGATACTGAAGCCAAAAAATTATCCTTAATTTTGAAATAATGTAAAACGCGTTGCGGCAGCATGCAGACATAGGCGAGACAGCTCGCGCGCCTATTGGCTGCCCTGTGGCAACTGCAGCAGCCTATCGATAAGGCCCTATCGTGACGTCATCACCAATGGGGGCGCTTCGCGCCCCATACGTCACGTCCCGCCGAAACGGGCGTGGCCTGGGGCTATAAATATAGCATCGAAAGGCTAGCTTACCGGTTTTTCATCGCCGGAGCGAACCGGAGCGTGCGCAGGCACGGCAAGATACGCAGTACTCGTTTCCTCTCTAGAGAGAACCGAGGTTACGTTAGTAACCGAGTACGTTCTCTTACGAGAGGTACTCTCGTACTGCGTAATATCTTACGCTAGGGGAAACAGTGTAAAACGCCGTGCATGCTATGATCCAGCACCAAAGTCCCAAGGGCAGGTGCCCGGGCTCATGTAGTACATGATCATAAGTGACTCACAGAGAGCCCAGGAAGAGTGGCTAGAATAGCATCATTCCTGTAATGCAGCATCCTATAAGAACAGTTATAGTGATGGTATTTACTCAGTCAGGGCGACCCCGGCCTGGACTGATGAATATAGTGGGTCTTACACATTGCCCATAGAGCTGCGCGATCTAAACGAGCGTTGCTCGCGCTATTTCGGTATTCTGGGCCGGACGTACTCGGGGCAGACAGTACCGATTTTTAGACTGAAAGCAGCTTAGCTTGCAGAGCGGGAACCTCTAGGTTATAAAACCTTATAAATGTAGACGGGGAGGCCCAGCCTGCCGCCATACAGATATCTTGCAAGGCAATCCCACTAGACCAAGCCCACGACGAGGCCACGCCTCTCGTGGAGTGCGCTCTGACACCTAATGGGCACTGCAAGCCCTTGGAGGTGTAAGCCAGCGCTATAGCATCGACTATCCATCTGGATAGGCTCTGTTTCGAAACGGCGAGTCCCTTAGAACGTCCGTAGAGTGAAACAAAGAGCTGCTCCGTCTGTCTGAAAACAGACGTGCGGGACACATAAGCCCTTAGCGCCCTGACTGGACAAAGGAAGCTGGCGTCCTTCTCCTCGTTAGAGACCGGCAGGGCAGACAGGGAAATTACCTGGGCCCTGAACGGCGTATTGAGGGATTTAGGGACGTACCCGTGCCTTGGTTTGAGTATGACTTTCGAGTCATTTGGCCCAAACTCCATACACGTCGCGCTCACTGAGAGCGCTTGTAAGTCCCCTATGCGCTTCACTGAAGCGAGAGCCAGAAGAAACACCGTTTTGAAAGACAAGTGTTTGATATCTACTGACTGGATAGGCTCAAATGGGGCACCCTTCATGGCCTCCAAGACCGTAGAAAGGTCCCATATGGGGACTGAGGGAGGTCTGGGAGGATTTAACCTCTTAGCTCCTCTAAGGAACCGAATGACCAGATCGTTCCTTCCTAGTGACTGACCAAGCGTTGGTTTGGAAAACGCTGCTATAGCCGCCACATAGACTTTGAGCGTGGATGGGGCTCTGCCTTCATCCAGTAGCTCTTGTAGGAAGGAGAGAACCTCCGTCACTCCACAGTCCAGGGGTGAAAAGCCGCGTGCTGTGCACCAGCTGGAGAACACTGACCATTTTGAGGAATAGAGCCGTCTCGTAGAGGGAGCTCTAGCCTGCATGATCGTGTTTAACACTCCCTCTGGGATATCAGAGGGTACCCGTTGATGGCCCACGCATGTAGGGACCAAAGCTCCGGGCGAGGATGCCAGATCGAGCCCCTGGCTTGAGAGAGGAGGTCCCTCCTCACTGGTATTGGCCATGGGGCAGTGCTCGTCAGCTGCATAAGAACTGGGAACCAAGCCTGGTTCTTCCAGAACGGAGCAACCAGTAACACTGAGCATCTGCTTTCCCTGATCCGCTCTAATACCTGAGGTAGGAGCGTGATGGGGGGAAAGGCATAGAGCGGGCAGCGGGGCCAGACGTGGGCCAGCGCATCCCTGCTCTTTGAGAAAAATTCCGGGCAGTGAGCGTTTTCTTGAGACGCAAACAGGTCTATCTTTGCTCTGCCGAATGTCTGCCACAGCAGTTGGACTGTCTGCGGATGCAGTGACCATTCTCCTGCTGGAACATTGTTCCTGGACAGTCTGTCTGGTCCCACATTCAGGTGGCCAGGCACATGCGCTGCTCTGAGCGAGCGCAAATTGTGCTGAGCCCATACCAGGAGGCGTTTCGCTAACCTGTATAGGTTTCGGGATGTGATGCCTCCCTGGCGATTTATGTAGGCTACCACTGACATGTTGTCCGAGCGGACCAAGACGTGGTGTCCTGCTATTTGGGGACGAAAGCGCCTCAGCGCGTTGTCGACTGCCATCATTTCCAGGCAGTTTATGTGCAGAAGCTTTTCCCGTTCTGACCACTGGCCGAAAAACGGTCTGCCCTCGAGCAGTGCTCCCCATCCCGAGGTGGAGGCGTCCGTGGACACCACCTTCACACTCGAGGAAGTCCCCAGGCTTACACCTGACTGGTACCAGTCGGTCGCTCTCCAGGGTATCAGTGCTGAGACGCATTCCTGATCGACCTTGAGACGAAAGAGACCTGAAGTCCATGCTCGACGCGGTACTCGCGCTTGTAGCCAGAACTGCAGTGGGCGCATGCGAAGCAGACCCAGCTGGAGAACTGTGGATGCTGCTGCCATGAGACCGAGCATCCTTTGAAACTTCCTTAGCGGGACTATAGTGCCGCGGCGGAAGGTTTCTGTCATGCGCTGAATAGTCAATCTGCGCTGTAGCGATATTTGAGCTGTCATTGACAGCGAGTCCAGTTCTGTGCCCAGAAAAGATATTCTCTGACTGGGAGACAGTGAACTTTTCGCCCAGTTGACTTTGAGACCCAGATTCTCGAGATGTTCGAGTAAAATGGTTCTGTGTTCTATGAGCTCCGTATGTGACTGAGCTAGAACCAGCCAATCGTCCAAGTAGTTCAAAACTCGCATTCCCCGAAGTTTCAGGGGAGCGAGGGCTGCGTCCATACACTTCGTGAATGTACGGGGTGCTAGGGACAGGCCAAACGGTAGGACTGTGTATTGATAAGCCTGGCCCTCGAAGGCGAATCTCAAAAATCGCCTGTGACGTGACGCTATTTGTATTTGGAAATACGCGTCTTTCAGATCTATTGACACAAACCAGTCCCCGTGGCGAATTTGCGCGAGGATTTTCTTGGTTGTGAGCATTCTGAACCGGCGTTTTGAAAGCGCTACGTTCAGTTGTCTTAGATCTAGAATGGGTCTGAGACCCCCGTCTTTTTTCGGAACCAGAAAATATCTGCTGTATAGCCCCCCTTCGCTCTGAGCTTGAGATAAAGGCTCTATTGCCCCTTTGCTCAACAGTTTCGCAATTTCGGTACGAAGTACACTTGCTACTTCCTTTTCTACCGTGGTTTCGACTCGCACCGCACAACGGCGGGGACGTCGAGCGAACTGTAGCGAATAGCCTCTTTCTATAATGTTCAGCACCCATTCTGATACACCGGGAAGCTTTGCCCACGCATGTGCGTGCATAGCTAAGGGTTGAATGAGATCGGAGCTCTGGTCGTGACATAGTGGCGACCGGGGAGCTTCGGTATGCTGTATTATAGACACCGCATTTGCAGCGCTCGAGGCGGGGAGTGTTTTGATCACAGCGGGCGGTTCGCCCGCGCTCGGCTCTCTCACGGCAGGTAGCTGAGAGACGGCGAGCGTGGGGGAAACCGAGGGATTCGTCATGTCTGTGAGTGAATGTGGGCGCAGGACAGCGGGCACATTTGCACTGAAAACACCATCGACCTGAGTCGGTTGTATGTGTGTTGGTTTCGTTTTTACAGAAACCGAGAGACATGCAGCGTGTAGTGTTTGTGGGCACTGGGACGTGGGCACGTTCACTACATTCTGTGCGCAATCGACATGAGTCGATTTTATGTGCGCGAGCCCTGTGGAGCGGGCTGTGTCTGTGTGTAGGAATGGGCACTGGGCAGTGGGCATTTTTACTACACTCATAACACCGTCGGCCGTGGCCGGAATACCAGAAAATACGCTCTTTACAGGATTTATCTGGGTCGCCGTGAAAACGGCGTTTGTGTACAGGCAAGCGGGTAATGTAACCGACTTGTTTACTGCAGAGTACACTGGAACAGTCGCATGTAATGGAACTGGACGAGCGGGAAGTTTTGGTGGAAACCCGGCCGCAGCGGGGCTTGAACACCGTCGTTTTCCTAAGCTGGCTAGGAAGACTTTGAGGCCTCGGGCTTCATCTCAACCTTCGGCCGAGTCCCACGCTGTGGGGGGCGGCGGCCGGCAGAGCGAGAGCGTGGTCTCTGGTCCCGGGCCTGTCGACGCTGTGAAGCGGCGGCGGGGGGCGGTGGCTGCGAGCTGCGAGCAGACGGCTGTTTAGAGCGGCCTGATGCGGAGCTAGAGCGCTTTGGCAAAAAGTGCTTCATGGCCTGCGACGTCTTTTGTACCTCAGCGAATCTGTCCGCGAAATCTTTGACGGACGATCCAAAGAGGCCAGTAGCAGAAACGGGGGCGTCGAGGAACACAGAGCGCTCCGAGTCCGGCATTTCTGAAAGCGTCAGCCAGAGGTGTCTCTCAGCAACGGTGAGAGAGGCCATGTTCCGCCCTATGGCCTGTGCAGCGGATTTCGTAGCGCGGAGAGCGAGGTCCGTAGCGCTCCTTAAATCCGCCACGTTGACTGCTTCCGTGCCTTCCTCGTCCAGCTTTCGGAGAAGGTTAGCTTGGAAGATCTGGAGAGTGGCCATAGTGTGTAGCGCTGATGCAGCCTGCCCAGCGGCGGTGTAAGCGCGACTGTGCAGGGTGGAAGTAGCGCGGCAGGCTTTTGAAGGTAGCGCCGTCTTAGTCCGCCGTCCAGCAGAGGGCGGGCAAAGATGGGCTGCTACTGCCTCCTCCACTAGAGGGAGAGCGAGGTATCCTCTGTCTTTGGCACCGTCCACCACGGAGAATGCCGCCGAAGCAGAGGAACGTAGCCTGGCTGAAAAAGGGGCGCTCCAAGACTTTGCCAGTTCTTCATGAAGCTCAGGAAGAAACGGGGCGGGTCTTGAGGGCGTGGAAACGCGGTCCCCTTGCAGAAAACAGCCGTCCATACGGTTGCGTGTAGGCTCGGCGGGCGCGGACCACTCGAGGCCGAGGCTCTCTGTGGCCTGTGTGAGCAGACGCATCAGCTCAGCTTCAATGCTGGCCCGTTTTCCTGACGACTCGCGGGCAGAAGAAGGGGCGAGGTCCACAGAGCTCGCCCAATCCTCGCTGTCCGAAGCCAGGATAGAGCAGTTGTCCTCCTCGAAAACTGCCGCTTCTTCCTTGTCATCTCCGGCGGAAGCGGCGGCCACTGTCCGGGAGTGAGAGACTCGAGAGAAGCAGACGGCGAAGCTGGCAGGCGCACCGGCGAGCTTTTCTCGGTGGGAGGCTCAGGGATCCGCTGAGCACGGCGCTTTTTACGGCGCGGCGTCGAAGCGGGAGGTGCAGGCTCGTGGAAAGTTGCCATGCGAGTCCTCAGAGTCGCCATAGGCATAAGCTCGCAGTGAGGGCATCCGCCGTCAGCGAGCGCTAGAGCCGCATGTCCTTCACCCAGGCAGGAAACGCAGATGACATGGCGGTCCCCGTCGCTGAGTGGGGCTCGGCACGAGCCACAGGATGGACGAGACATCTTGAAAAAGACGCTCTGCTCTTTTAGAGAAGGAGTGTGAGTCGCGGCGGCGAACACACACAATGCAATAAAAGGATATAACGCCGGATAGCGTAGCAGGAACGGTGGTTGAAGGCGGCGCGGCCAGCGACTCCAGGTACCGAACTCGTCCCGCTGAAATGCTGTTTCCACGGCGCGGCTTCTTCTCTCTGGATCCAGCGATGCGTGAGCTCCGCTGAAGAGATGAAAAATCGGTAAGCTAGCCTTTCGATGCTATATTTATAGCCCCAGGCTACGCCCGTTTCGGCGGGACGTGACGTATGGGGCGCGAAGCGCCCCCATTGGTGATGACGTCACGATAGGGCCTTATCGATAGGCTGCTGCAGTTGCCGCAGGGCAGCCAATAGGCGCGCGAGCTGTCTCGCCTATGTCTGCATGCTGCAGCAACGCGTTTTACATTATTTCAAAATTAAGGATAATTTTTGGGCTTCAGTATCTCGCGGAAAAGAGATTTCCCCTAGCGTAAGATATTACGCAGTACGAGAGTACCTCTCGTAAGAGAACCATTGCTCTCATTCTAGTTGGTTTTAAAAGTTTTCTTATTTTTTTACTAATGTTTTAGTAAATAAAGTGATCTTAAAGTCAAACTCTCTCTCTCTCTCTCTCTCACTCTCTCTCTCCCTCTCTCTGTCTCTCTCTCTCTCTCTCTCTCTCCCCATCTCTCTCTCTGTCTCTCTCTCCCTCTCTCTCTCTGACTCTCTGTCTCTCTCTCTCCCCATCTCTCTCTCTGTCTCTCTCTCCCTCTCTGACTCTCTGTCTCTCTCTCTCTCTCTCCCCATCTCTCTCTCTCTCCCTCTCTCTCTCTCCCTCTCTCTCTCTCTCTCTCTCTCTCTCTCTCTCTCAGAATAATGCTCACGCCGAGGCTTTCGGCTCCAGTAAATCCAGTTATGTATGAGTCTCTGCAACCGTCCCTGTTCCAGAGGAATCCTCGCACCGGAACCGAGCTCTCGATGGGGTTTTACACTGCAGTTCCTCCCAGAGCTCAGTTTCATCAGAGCCCTTTAAATCACAGCCTGGAATTTACTCAACATACACACACAGTCTAACAAGAGAAGCTCAGATCCTCCGGGAAAGTTTATTTGTGGACGTCAAGGCCTGAAAAATGTTTGAAAGAAGCATTTCAGCAATTCCAGCTTTACCATTCATCATATAAACCAGAGCAGATTTATCAACCCTGACACATTCAGTGCATTAAACACACACACACACACACACACACACACACACACACACACACACACACACACACACACACACACACACACACACACACACACACACGCACACACACACACACACACACACACACACACACACACACACACACACACACACACACACACACACACACACCTCTGATCTGTCTTTAACAATAAACACACACTTACAAAACACAGTTATGACACCGTTTTACAGCTTGCCATATATTTCCAGTCATTATGGGATGGATATTCTGGCTCGTGTGACATTTTAACTCACATCAGGAGAACTGAATTATTGTTTTAATGCTTTCACTTCATCTTTTATGCCGCAAAATGAGAAGAAATGACTCACAGCATGAGTTTTAGGTATTTTAGGATACATTTATGAAGTGATTTTATGTTGACTTTAAAAGAAAGAGACACGAGGAAGCCCACCGGCCCGCTGGGAGTGTGTGTCGGGTCGAGGATCCGCTCCAGCGCTCGGAATTAATGGCAGAAACACCAGAAGGGTCTGAGAGAGAGACAGGAGAGAGAGACAGAAACAACAAAAACACTGATTCCTCAGTGTTTCTGTCTCGCTTTCCACATCGAATATATAAACATTCTTAAATCAAGATACATTTACTGGAGAAGAACAATGACTGAAGATATTATGTCTCGTTTTCTGTAAAAATGACCAAAATGAGGCGAGTTTGTGGGTAAAAAAAATAAAAATAAAAATAAAAAAATTAATGGGAAACAGAACATTAATGGGTTGTTCTGCACACAAACAACATCTGATCAACCAAATCTGGAACACATCTGGTTTAGATTTATGGCTTTGATTTTCTCACAGGTTTAGAGTAAATGTGTTTTGGAGAATATATATTTCATGTAAAAATTTTAAATAGTATTTTTGTGCATTTTTCATAACAATAAAAATACAATTCTACAACTTTTTTTAAGTTCACCTTTTTCACTTCAACAATAATCTGCCTAGCATCTTCTTCAAAAAGAGTTGCTCTAAAGCATTCAACATGTATGACCGTTTAAGTTGGAAATTTCAGCTCAAAAAGTAGTAAATGGATTATAACTACTGCATAAATATAATTTAGTACCAAAAAAAAAAAAAAGAATTGAAATAGAATAGAAATAGAAAATATGTTTTAAAAAAACTAAAATATAGATATATTTTACATTCATTTTATTTAAATATAACAAAAAAAAGACTGTTTAATGTTGCGAATGTTTAATAACTGGAAAACAAGACAAAATACAAAGAAAAATGTTTTGCAGATGCACAAATCAAAACCATTCTTAATATCTTATGCAGTCTTGCTTCTAAATAATCGTCTTGTTTTAAGTGCTTTTAGACGTTTTAAGTGAAAAACAAGACAGAAGTGTGGCATGTTCTGCAGTGCAGAGCATCATAATTCAGTCAGGCTTCAGTTTAGTCCATTAGAGCAATACAACTGGCCCGTTCTGAGCGAGCCGGACTCATGTGAGATCGTGTTGGTCTCACAGGCCCGGTATTGTGTCTTATATTCCTGCCACTCCTACCATCGCTCTCCACACGCCAGGAATCTGGCAGAGACTTCGGGATCAAAGCGGGGAATGCAGAACACAACCAGAACCATTGAGGAAATTTGTCCGGTGGAATTGAGAGCCGCTCGCCTGATGACATGAGGAAATCACTGAGAGAGAATAGGGTTTCACTTTATTTTAATGGTCCCTTTAACACATTCTGTTGACTATAAGTAACGTTGCACCTAACTCTCATTAGAGTATTAGTAGAGTATAAGTAGAGTATTAGTAGAGTATTTAGAGTGTTAGTAGAGTATTAGTAGAGCGTTAGTAGAGTGTTAGTAGAGTATTTAGAGTGTTAGTAGAGTATTAGTAGAGTGTTAGTAGAGTATTAGTAGAGTATTAGTAGTGTTAGTAGAGTATAAGTAGAATGTTAGTAGTGTTAGTAGAGTATTAGTAGAGTGTTAGTAGAGTATTAGTAGAGTGTTAGTAGAGTATTAGTAGTGTTAGTAGAGTGTTAGTAGAGTATTAGTAGAGTGTTAGAGTATTTAGAGTGTTAGTAGAGTATTAGTAGAGTGTTAGTAGAGTATTTAGTGTTAGTAAAGTGTTAGTAGAGTGTTAGTAGAGTATTAGTAGTGTTAGTAGAGTGTTAGTAGAGTATTAGTAGAGTATTAGTAGAGTATTAGTAGAGTGTTAGTAGAGTGTTAGTAGAGTATTTAGAGTGTTAGTAGAGTATTAGTAGCGTATTAGTAGTGTTAGTAGAGTATAAGAGGAGTGTTAGTAGAGTATTTAGAGTGTTAGTAGAGTATTAGTAGAGTGTTAGTACAGTATTAGTAGAGTGTTAGTAGATTATTAGTAGAGTGTTAGTAGAGTATTAGTAGTGTTAGTAGAGTGTTAGTAGAGTATTAGTAGAGTGTTAGAGTATTTAGAGTGTTAGTAGAGTATTAGTAGAGTGTTAGTAGAGTATTTAGTGTTAGTAAAGTGTTAGTAGAGTATAAGTAGAGTGTTAGTAGAGTATTAGTAGAGTGTTAGTAGAGTATTAGTAGAAGGTTAAGGGTAGAATACGTTGACATAGTTGCACAGTTACTGTATAATGTCTGTTGAGGAGCATCTCAATAAAGAGTTAGCAGATATTAAGCAGACAATACTAATACTCTAATGAGAGTTAGTTGACATGTAGTTGCAAAGTTACTGATAGTCAACTGAATGTTCAAATGGGACTATCATAATAAAGAGTTACCGAGAATATTTAGGCCTGAAATATTAGGTATTTGAATTGCTTATAAAATCTCCATCCATTTGGTTTTGCCATAAATACACTGTTAAACTGAATGTGATGCATATTTGTCAGGCATACATCCGTGAAACATGCAGGTCTGTAATCTTACTAATAAACTGAAGCGTTTTAAATACACAATAACCAGTTCTATATATTTATCATCAATAAATCCAATCGGTTTTAGTCTCATACCAAAGCATTCATGAACTACCAGGATTTCAGTTCAGATCTGTGTGGAACTGATCACTGTAAAGTTATCTACATGTAAAGCCGAGTAAACCTCTATACTAGAGAAAGATCATAAACGGTTCAGGGAAAAACCCCAGTTAAAATGCAGTTTTCGGAACGAATGCGTCCAGATAACTTTAGTTATAATCTGACATGTCTGTGCGTTTAAACCTTGACCTTTTCATGCACTCCAGTGTTTCTGACAGATTCTGAAACGAGCTCTGATTGAGGACAAAACACAGACGTTTAGATGTTTTAGTCCTTGATGTTGAGCTTGACGTCATGTCGAGTGAGTTTGTTTCCCAATTCCTTCCTGCAGAATGTAAAAGTTTGTTTTAGCCTCGTTTCACTCCAGACTCTTCAGACTTTCGTTCTCCAGGTCAGTTAGCAAACACGTCTCTCGTCATTCAGGGTCCAGACAGAAAACGCCATGTGACAGTCACAACAACACGTTCCTCACGGCCTGATGTCCTTAAATAGATGCTTTAAATCCTGCAGGACAATATAAAGACCTTATCCAGCGAACAGGGAACGTTCTCAAGGTTCTCAAAGTTACAAACAAACGTTCTTCCAGTAACAGTAATAATACATTCATTCAAAGTTTTCTGGTCTTTAATAATGTTCTCAGCATGACAGCATCATTTATACATCGTTCATGGAATGTTTTTTTATGAAATATCGCTACTTGTTTCAGAACATTCCGAGAACATTCAAAAGTAACGTTCCCATGATGTTTGAAGAATGATACAATGTAACTTTTGTTTTTAATTGACGTTTTAAACATTCACATAACATTTGTTTTCATAACCTAATGGCAACGTTAGCAAAACGTTCTTAGAACATATTTTCCAAGGATTGTTGGAAACCTGTGAAGTGCATGAGAATTTGGAGGGAAATGTGGTTAAATATCATGAGTATATGCCCAAAAATATGCTTCATTTTCAAATGTTATTTTCTGTTGATTTTGTATTTTACAATACATTATATTGTTTCAAAGCAGCTTTACACTGATAAAATAATGCAGCAAAGTTTCCAGAAGAAAATAGCATCACAGTCCAGCTTAAGTAAGTTCAGTGATGGTTCGTTTTTGTTGTAAAAAAGTTATTAATGTAGTTTGTTTATATATATATATATAGCTGCTCTGGAGAAAACCGTGATGTCATCGTCCAGCTCAGTTCAGTTCTCATATAATGCTGTCAATGCAATATTAAGATAAACAAATCTTCCTGAGATTGACTAACCCATTGAAGCATGAAAAACCAAAGTCAGTTTGAGAGAAACTCTGCACCAGTGCTGATATTGGATTAAAGCATGCAGGGCTTCATGCAGTAAAGCTGATAAAGTAGCGTAGGCATTAGCATGTTTGCTTTAGTAATAGAAACTCGTTGGTCAATCTGTGGTGTTTTACAGCAAACAAGCGTCCAGGACGGTCAGGCTTCGGGTCTGGGCTCTGATTGGCTGATGTTTGATGGTGGACTGGCGTTCGGCTCCTTCTGTTTGTTTGCCTTTCTTGCTTTGTTTGTTCTAGAGATTTCCTGAGTAAACTGAGTCCAACAGGATCGCTCTATTTTGGTGGAGAATTCGGTCAATTACATCAGATCTAGTGACCAGTTTATTTAATGGCCCTGGCTGAGCGAGGTTTGTTTTCCTGCTGGGCTTCACGCTAAATCAGAGTCAACATTCTGAGCTTCTGTTGTTCTCTTTTAACGGACAACACACTTTTTTTACATTTGTTAAGGTTATATGGAATAACAAATCACACTGGAAATTACAACACCATTATCCTTCAACCAAGAGCCAGTTTCACACCGGAAACCTCTAAGCTAATTATTGGAATGGATTAAAAAAAAAGAGGAAGAAGGGAAAAACAGCTTTATATTTCCATTTGAAGAGCAAAATCCATCTAGAGAAGAAGGGAGGAAAGTGTAGGAGAATCCCGGCAGGAGATGAAGAACTTGTGCCGGTTCTCCACGGAAAAACGCCATCTTTCCCTAATTAGCAAGAGTTTGTTGGAGCGCTTTCCCTGCGGGAGACGCACTGAGGTCTCAATCTGATTTAAAGGATTAAAGTCTGCGAGCACACGTCGAGACCTCAGGGTGGCGGAAGCTCTCGCTCACGCTTCACAATCCGGTGTGTCATTAGTGGGAATGTGCTGGACAGCTTCACGCTCCCGCTGACCCACCCATGCTAATCCTAACCGGCTAATTGGGTTAGTCTGAAAGGGAATTATTCTTCAGTGTAAATAAAATACTGTGGAAAGTTAGCTTACGGTTAAATGACTGAGACCTAAAAATAACCATTGGAGAACATAACCAGTGGAATAACTTATTAGTACATCAAAACTTTGCTGCAGAGTTATGGGAATGTTATTTTGTTTTAAAAACACATTTAAACTAAAAAGAACATGTAACATTCACAGAAAGGATGATAAGTATAATAAGGATATATGTCCACTGGTGTGGACGATAGTTATCGTTATAGTTATAATTACGTTACTGTAATCATTATAGTTATCTTTATCTTTATCGGTATCGTTATGGTTATCATTATAGTTATCTTAGTAGTTATCATTATACTTATTGTTATTGTTATAGTTATAGTTATCGTTATCGTTATAGTTATAGTTATTGTTATAGTTATCTTTACAGTTATAGTTATCTTTACAGTTATAGTTATCGTTCCAGTTATCGTTATAGTTATCGTTATTAGGGTCTTTCTCACCGGGTAGTTCTAGGAACGAGCCACCAGGGTGTTTCCCCGAGAACTAATGGTTCCCCTAGGAACGTTTTCCTGGTTGCATTCGCACCGCCAGTAGGAACTCTGAAGTGACGTAAGAACGGGACGGCACTGAGAACGACTGAGCTCACAGTGCTCACATTCTCCGTGTTCATTAGTGTACGATCTGTCTAATATGATATTAGATAGAACTGTTATACATAGAAAGTAGACAGTAATGAAGAGTTATTAGCGTATGCGTGTGTTTGATGTCCAGTGTTGATGAGCAGAAATACATAATCACGTTTCTCTTGATCCCTCAAAGTTGTGTTGGATTTTCTCCTCAGTGTAAAGGTTGAGAGCTCCATCTATCACTGTTTTCCATGTTCATAGAGTTAGTTTCTGGAGTAAATATATAGGCTATAATCTGTGTGTTTACACAGCTTTTTTAAAAATGGCGTGGTGTTTCGCGTGTGTTCGGCCAATCAGCGAACACTAACGTCACGGATAGTTCCTATAGTGCTGGTTTAGAGTAAATGAGTTCCTCCAAAAGGCGTTCCTAGAACTAAAATCGTTCCTAGATCCTGCGGTGCGAACACACCAAAATCCGGGAACTTCCGCCAATAGTTCTAGGAACTATGAAAAGGTTCCTCCGGTGTGAAAGCCTCCATATATATCTTTATAGTTATCGTTCCAGTTATTGTTATAGTCAAGTCAAGTATCGTTTTAGTTATCTCTATCGTTATCATTATTTTTGATGGTTATTGTTCCAGTTATTGTTAGTTATCTTTATAGCTATCGTTATAGTTATCATTATAGTCATCCTTACAGTTATCGTTATAGATATTGTTCTTGGCGTGAACGAGCCTTAAGTGAATCCAATGATATTGGTAAAGTGACAGAAAACAAAACTGCAGTGCTTATATGCTGGTGTGTTTGATATAGTTATAGTTATTGCTCTTAGTGTGAACAGCCCTGAAGAGTTGGTTCTCAAAAAAAAAAAAAAAAAAAAAAAAAAACCTAACGTTAGGGGAACATTCTGTCTTTGGTTGTTGTTGTTAATGTTGTGGTTTATGTATAAATTTGTTGCTAGTCCTTCTCTTGAAGCCTATAAATCTGAAGATAAATGACACAGTACGTGGAAAGTCCATTACAAAGCGCTGTAAGTGGAGGCCATTGCTAGTTTACAACTCAATCATGTTGTTGAAAGCATTTTTACGAGCCTCTGCCATAAATATTGGGGCAGATAAAGCGCAGATAAGCCTCAGATAAGAGTGAGTGTGAGGGGGCTAATGGGTTAGCATGTCTTCAGGCACGTAAATCAGGTCTGAAGATATGATATCTGTGATGACCCAACGCCTTTAAGAGCTCCTGCTGCTTATTTACTGCAAGCCTTCAGACCACGCAGGAATAACCTGCATTTCAAAACCATAATAGAAGTGTAATTTGGGAAGTTTGATTCTGTGCATCTTGTGACATTTAAGCTGAAGTCATGTAACATCCACCTGGTCCCGATCAAGCTGATTTAAAACTGTATACGGCAAACTTAAGATCAAGCAGCGTTTGATTGACAGGCTGAACCTGGTCTCACTTATCCACTGCAGACTAGAGGACCGGTCATCGGGTCACAAACTCCACTAAACCCCTCATACACGGCAAAAACATGAGTTTTCCAGCACAGATATCTAAACATTCTTAAATCAAGATACATTTGCTGGAGAAGCTAAATTAACAACGATATTAAATCTGTCCAGGGTCAGAAAAATAAACTACGGTTTCTGCATGAATGTTCTGGAAAATTCTGTCTTTGGTTGTTGTTGTTAATGTTGTGGTTTATGTAGAAATGTGTTGCTAGTCCTTCTCTGGAAGCCTATATAAATCTGAAGATAAATGACACAGTACAAGCTCTGCCAATAGGGTCAGAAAAATAAACTACGGTAAAGAGAATGTATGTTCCTGACCTCACTGACAAATATTTGTTCTGGTTTTTAACCATAAACACTAAATTTTTTACTTAATATCTTTATTTTGCTTCACCGTTTTGCATTTTGAAGTCATTTTGCTTCTCCGGTAGCTAAATGTATGTTGATTTAAGAATATTTCGAAATTTGTTCTGAAAAACAAGACTTAGTATAGAAAAAATACTTAGTAAGAAAAATATTTGGAAGGTTATAAAATTCAGAAAGTGCGCGCCTATTACGTTGCGTCTGTGAGCGCGTTGCGTCATGTGAGGCACGCGGACGCGCCGCGCGCAGGAGGTAAGCGAAACTCCCCAACACACACACACTCACACACACAGAGCTCTCACACAAACACGCTCGTTCCCCTCATCTGAGTGTGTTTCACCTCAGATATGCAGTTTAAAGCCCGGATCTGCAGTGACCGACGCCAATGAGCGCGAGCGCGGATCCGAATAACGAGGATAACGAGGATCTGAGCTGGAAACCGGATTGTTTTGGGTCGCTACTGGAGAAATATACGGGTAAGTTCTGATGTTTAGCGTTTCATACGTGTGTGAAAGACTTCTGCTCAGTTATAATGGATAGAATATACGCTTTTTGTAACATTTGCATTCAGAGACAAGCTTAGATTGATGTCTGATGTTATTATTAGGGGCGTTTAGTTGTGAAGTCTGGAAAAACTCTGGAAAAGCTCAAAGGAAAAGTGTCCCAAGAGCTTCTGGTCTATTTCTAAACTCATTATCCAGGTCGGTGTTACAGAAAAGGCCAGAGTTTGCTGTGAAGTTGTCAGAAACACAGAAGGGTTTCTTGCATGTGTGTTTGGACTCAGCTGTGCCTGTCACTTCAGTGACAACTGCTCCTTCCCAAACACTATCTTAATCCCAATCCCAAGGTTTCCATCAGATTCCTCAGGCGCTGTTCTTCGCTTTACTTCATTGATCTGTATCTCTGCCTCTTTCCAGACACCGTGGGAATAGATCAGGGGAAAAAGGACAGTTTGGTGTGTCATCATTTAGGCTCCTCATCCTCCGCTTGTTTCCGCCACGCAATACTAAAATAAAAAAGGTAATTGCGAGTAATTTTATCTCACAATTCAGATTTTTTTTCTCTCTCGCAGTTCTGAGTTTATATCTCTCAATTTGGATTTTCTTCAGAATTGCAAGACATGAACTTGAAACACTGAGAAAAAAGTCAGAATTGCAAACTCCAAGAAGAAAGAATTGTGAAATGAAACTCAGAATTAAAATAAAAGTCAGAATTGCGAGATTTAAACTCGGAATTAAGAGATTTGGGGGGGGGGTTGCGAGATAAAAAGTCACAATTGCCATTTTGGCAGAAACAAGCCTCCATACTTTCCAAACCTGTATGCTGGTATTTATTTATTATTGCTGAAACTTTATACAGCTCTTTTCCATTCAGTCCATAGTGAACCGCCACTGTCCGGCTGCAAAAAGCACAAAAACAGCATCGTAACATTCGTCCGTATGAACACTTTACCTGTTAGGATACTTCCGTGGTGTTTCTCTGTTATTTTTAGAAAGCTGATAGTCATGTTAGCCAATTCATTGCATGGAAAAATTGTCCATGAAGAATTTTCAAAATGCCTTGTTTTGTTTTCCACTGAAGAACTGCAGTCAGACCGGTTTGGAACGACGTGGCGGCGAGTAAACGATGATGTTTTACTTTGATAAGCACAGTTAGAGCTAGCAGGGAAGTTTACCATGGTACAGTAGGGGTTTATCTGCACTCATATGTCACGAAGCGTTTGCTGTGATGCCAGCTGGCAGAGTTCAGCCCCGCAGGGCCCCGCAAATGTCAACAGGACTCAGTTTCCATACGAAGAAACGCATTCACACACACTCTTTTGAGAGACAGATCCTCTCTTCACCCTCTTGATCCCAGATTGAGACGATTGAGGCCTGAAAGCATCAGGAGGAACTGGCATTGATGTGTGCTTGAAATGATGACTGGTCAATATATGATGTTTCTGAGCTCAGGTTTGGTGTTTTTGAGATGATCGTGAAGTAGTTTGAGATGATGATATTGAAGTAGTTTGAGATGATATTGAAGTAGTTTGAGATGATATTGAAGTGTTTGAGATGATATTGAAGTGTTTGAGATGATCGTGAAGTAGTTTTAGATGATATTGAAGTGTTTTAGATGATATTGAAGTAGTTTTAGATGATTGTGAAGTGTTTGAGATGATTGTGAAGTGTTTTAGATGATATTGAAGTAGTTTTAGATGATTGTGAAGTGTTTGAGATGATTGTGAAGTGTTTGAGATGATATTGAAGTAGTTTTAGATGATATTGAAGTGTTTTAGATGATCGTGAAGTAGTTTGAGATGATATTGAAGTAGTTTGAGATGATATTGAAGTAGTTTGAGATGATATTGAAGTAGTTTGAGATGATATTGAAGTGTTTGAAATGATCGTGAAGTAGTTTGAGATGATATTGAAGTGTTTGAGATGATATTGAAGTGTTTGAGATGATATTGAAGTGTTTGAGATGATATTGAAGTGTTTGAGATGATATTGAAGTGTTTTAGATGATATTGAAGTGTTTTAGATGATAGTGAAGTAGTTTGAGATGATAGTGAAGTAGTTTGAGATGATAGTGAAGTGTTTTAGATGATAGTGAAGTAGTTTGAGATGATAGTGAAGTGTTGGCGTCCTCTAGTGGTGCTGTGAGGACATGCATGATTATCCTTAATGTGTTTAATCTACTTTAGTGCGCTTTTCTTCTTATATGGAGTCATTTAGATCAGTGTTTCTTCAAAAGGTGTCCGAGGCCCCAACAAACTTACAATAAATGATCATTTAAACTCAATCGAAAAACCAAAAACAACAAAAATTCAAGATTGTTCTAATATTTTGTAGAAAATCATTCTAATATGATGATTTGCTGATCAAGAAACATTTCTCATTATTATCAATGTTGAAAACAGTTCTTTACATTTATATTTTCAGGATTTTGATGAATAGAAAGTTGAAAAGAACAGCATTTATCTGAAATTGAAGCTTTGTAACATTAAACTCTACCGTTCAACAGTTTGGGGTCGGTAAGAATTTTATTACATTTTTCGAGGGAAGTAAATCAAATAAATCAATACTTTTATTCATCAAGGATGAATTAAATTTATCAAAACTTACACTAAAGACATTTAAAATGTTACAAAAGCTTCTATTTCAGATAAACACTGTTCTTTTGAACTTTCTATTCATCAAAGAATCCGAAACAAAATTTACACCACTGTTTTCAACATTAATAATAATAATAAATGTTTCTTGATCATCATATTAGAATGATTTCGATCATTCTAATATGTGTTGATTTAAACTCAAATCAATCAAACATCGAAATCAATCAAATAATGAATATACAGTTTTGTAGTTGTGTGAAGATCTAAAACTAAAAAGAGAGTAAAAAAGTAAAATCATTGGCTGAACCCAAGAGAAAAACTTCTATAATTTGAGTAAGTTTCAGTCTGGAGCTCTGATTGAGTGTGTGCGTGTGTGTGTGTGACTCCAGTGTGTGTTGGTTTAGTGCCTGATACACACAGAGCCAGGTTTGTGTCCGGTGTGTGTGAGTGTAAACGCTGCGAATCCTCCGGCAGCTTTAGAGCCGCACGCGACTGAGCGACTCACAGCGAATAACAGCATCTTTCATGAGCGCAGGACACACACACACACACACACACACTGACT
>NC_138724.1:31123844-31283844 GCF_965113295.1 Leuciscus leuciscus
AAAATTATTTTAGTATATTTTAGTGTATCATATTATTTTTCATAAATTTACTTTTATGTGTATAATATGTATGCATTATGACAATGAGAACTGAAGGTAAATACTTAATTGTTATGTCAAATAATGTAAATCGGTGTAAAAAACATAATGGCTCTAAAACAGGTTTAATTTTCTTTAAAGGAACAGAATCTCATCAGATCGTGTTATTACTGTTTCAGGTGTTCAACAGGGGAACTAACCTGGAGGACTGTGTGTAAGTCACTGTCTGTGTTGTGTGAGTAAACCGTTACATTGTCACTAAACCGTCAGCAGCACAAAAGCCCACTCGACCTCGCTGCCCTCAGAGTGTGTGTGTGTGTGTGTGTGTGCGTGCAGACGGTCATTGTGTCGTTATAGTCTCCCTCTATAAAGCAGCTTCCTGCCCTTAAACACCCCGGGGTGCTGTGTGTGTGTGTGTGTGAGCTCATTCACTCATGCAACACTGTCAGCTAAAGTCATAGACCTGAACTGAACAGATGATTATGATGATGAATATGAGCAAAAGACATTAAAGTCTGACTTTAGTGTGTGATTTAGAGTTAGTGTAGATGTACATGTGATGGGTGACATTCAGGATGTTCAGTTTGTTTGTACGGTAACTCCAGCATTAATGACTAGATTGAGTTTTTAGTTTTTTATTCAATTAAATGAATATTTTATTCAGCAAGGACGCGCTAAATTGATAAAGTGTCAGTATAAGACATTTATAATGTTACAAAAGACATTTTATTTCAAATAAACACTGTTTTTTTTTTTTACTTTCTATTCATCAAAGAATCATGTAAAAATAAAATGTATGATGTTTCCACAAAAATATGACCGTTTTCGACATTGATAATAATCATAAATGTTTGTTGAGCATCAAATCCTCATATTAGAGTGATTTGTGAAGGATCATGTGACACTGAAGACTGGAGTAATGATGCTGAACATTCAGCTTTGACCACAGGAATAAATTACACTTATATATTCACATAGAAACAACAGTTTTAAATCATAATATAGATATTATTATTGTATCAAATAAATGCACTTCTTTTAAAAACATTTAAAAAAAACTCACGACCCTAAATTTTGGTTGTGAATATGAAATCAGTCTCAAACTCTGACGTGACAGTCGTCAGTGACATCAGATTGGACTCATCTGGATTTAATTATACGCAACAGAAGATGTTTGTGAGTGTGAGTGTGTGTGTGTGTGTGTGTGTGTGTGTGTGACCTGTGTTAGTCAGTGATAGTCTCTCTAAGTCAACATCAGGCCGGCGAGGGCTACAGCGGTTGACCTCTCGCTATTCTTTAGGCCTTTGCTTTTTACAGTAGGATAACAGCGCTTTATTGTTGTTTATGGCTGTTGCTTTGTCAGGCCTGTGTTCTGATAACGGCCATTGGCAGGTCATTAAAGTCCCAGAACAGCCTCTTTTATGATAAGGAGTGGACACAACTGAGGTCTATCTGGAACAATAGCTGTTAACAGTCATAAATAGCAGACAAACTCAGGGCCATCGCACCAGTCTGACCCTCAAAGCCAGATCCGCAAAGCATGCTGGGATATCTCCAGCCAATACGCACACTATGAGGTTCTTGGATGAATAGCATGGTAGAACGATGTTTAGCAGGAATCTATTACAGGAACACAGGCATCCATGTGATAATTGGCCCACATTAGGAGTCTGAATTTAGGACGCTGTCAAATATGGGTCAATCCCATGGGACTCGAGTCCTACACGTGCCCTCGAGATCATGTTACAGGAGTAGTTCACTGCAGAATTTAAATTTATGGATAATTTATTCTCCCCCACGTCATCCAAGATGTTCATGTCTGTCTTTCTTCAGTCGAGAAGAAATGAAGGTTTTTGAGGAAAACATTCCAGGGTTTTCCTCCATATAGTGTCTTCAATGGGGTCCAACGGGTTGAAGGTCCAGATGTGAGTTTCAGTGCAGCTTCAAAGTCTCGACACGATCCAGCCGAGGAATAAGACTCTTATCTAGACAAACCAGTAGGGCTGCTTGATTATGGAAAAAAATCATAATCACGATTATTTTGATCAGTATTGAAATCATGATTATGTAACACGATTATTTCACATGACTTTGGGAACGTGTTGCATTCATTAAAAAGACACCTTTCAACAATTCTTAAAAAATCGAAATTTGAACATTGATTATACTTTTTGAACTATTAAAATAAATAATATAACAGATAATACTTCAATGAGTATTTTAATCATTCCCGCAGGTCTACCACTTATAATGCGGGAAATTCCCCCACAAACATTGATTCACTTTAGCAAGTAGATTGTATGTGTAGCCTAAATGAATCCACACAGATTATAAAATCATTTTAAAACTTTCTCCAAGAAGCAATTTCACAAACGGCGTGAGTGTTCAGCGGCGCCGCGTCTTCTCTCTCTCCGTCTCTCAGCATGGGTTGGACAAGGCAAGCGTTGAAACTACACATTCGCATTTAGGAGTCGGGACATGACGGAATTGTCACTTGCACAATCGGGCCAGCATTGCATCGTAACTAAAGCTGATCATTTTCACTTCTTTTTAAGTTTTATCAGTTTAAACATTCAAGCTGAGAGAGTTTACGGCTTCGGGAGGGGCGGATGTGCGCGTGTCATTCAGAACACAAGACAAAATAAGAGTGTTCTTTAAAAACAGAACATGGCAAAATAATCGTTTTTACTCGATTGTACTATTTTGGTGATCGTTTGGAGCCAAAATTGAAATCAAAATCGAAATTAAATTAATTGCACAGCCTTACAAACAAACCAGCGGACATTTTATAGCAAAATAAACATTTATATACTTTTATCCACAAATGCTGGTATTGCACTCGCTGTGATGCGACACACATTACGTAATCAGGTTGAAAGGTCACACATGTTCCGGTTCAGAAATGTAGGGAGAAAAACTCCATCTCATTTTCTCCTCCAATTTCAAAATCGTCCGACGTCGTTGTTTTATCTTTAAATTTTTTTTGTAAATGGTGTTTGACTCAGTCTTTGCACGTTTGCTTTGTAAACACTGGGTCTGTTCTTACGCCTACATCCCGCGTGACCTTTCAACCTGATTACGTAATGTGTGTCGCATCACAGCGAGAGCAAGACCAGCATTAGTGGTTAAAAGTATATAAATGTTTATTTTTGTTCTAAAATGGCCGCTGGTTTGTCTAGATAAGACTCTTATTCCTCGGCTGGATCGTGTCGAGACTTTGAAGCTGCACTGAAACTCACATTTGGACCTTCAACCCGTTGGACCCCATTGAAGTCATTATATGGAGGAAAATTATGGAATGTTTTCCTCAAAAATCTTTTCAACTGAAGAAAGAAAGACATTGAACATCTCGGATGACGTGGGGCTGAGTCAATTATCCGTAAATTTGAATTTTAAAGTGAACTACTCGGTTAATGGCGTAGGATCTTCTGAACGGGGTCCCGAGTGCGTCAGGACATGCCGGGTCAAAACGGCCTTTCGGTTTTACAACCCGTGAGTTTCAGGCCAGGTGTGAGGAGCTGTTTGAACCGCTGTGACCGTGAGGGGGCCGGAGGGGTCAGATTTATGATCCTCTTGTGCTTAGAAAGGATCCCAGGTCAGGGATGTGTGACTTGTCCTGTTTTATATTGCACTGGAATCCTCGTTCAACCCTGAACTGTGAAACGAGAGCCACAACAGAGCATCAGCGTGATGGATTGGTCTATTTCCAGGGTCGTCCTGAAAACGAGGACAGATAGAGTACTCATCTGAAGGGGCTCTTCTCAAGGGGTTTTGGGAAACCATTGGTATTTTTGGCTCAGGAGTTTGTACAAATGACTTCATTCACATCCGTCAGTGTGTGCAGGGTGTGTCGGTCGCTGACCTGAGGCTCGACACACTACAGCTCATTTATAATAGTTACTTTCTTGCTCAGTATTTGTCTCGTTTTCCAGTACAAATATCAAAGGTCTTATATCAAGATACTTTTAATGGAATAGTTCACTTCAAAATCATCATTTACTCGCCCTTAAGTTGTTTCAAACATGTATGAGTTTCTTTCTTCTGCATAACAAAGATAAAGATATTGTGAAGAATGTCGGTGATCAAACAGTTGTTGGACCCCATTGACTTCCATAGTAGGAAGAAAATACAGTTACACTTTATTTTAAGGTGTCATTGTTACTGTGTAATTATATATTTAAGTACTGAGTAATATTAAACAACTACATGTACTACCTATAGGGTTAGGATTTGGTTGAGGGTTAGCATGCATAATTTACTGTTATTACTATGGTATGTAACATATGTAACAAGGACACTGTAAAATAAAGTTTTACCAAAAATACTATAGAAGTCAATGGGGTCCAACAACTGTTTGATCACCGACATTCTTCACAATATCTTCATCCGAGTTCAGCTGAAGAAAGAAACTCATACAGGTTTGAAACAACTTGAGGAAGCGAGCATAGTGAACTATTCCTTTAATAGAGATGCAAAATCACAAAGATCAAACACATCTATCTGCCAGTGGTGTCAGAAAAACCAGTTCAAGGTGAAAACCAGTTTGTCTTTTACTTTTTTCTCATTTTAAACATAACCTCACAAAAATACAGAGGAAGAGCAGCGCCCATCAAGATGAATATATTGCTCGGATTACTAACTAAATGAGACCAAAACTATGTTCCAGTGGTTGTTTGAAGCCTGTGAATGAAAGACGATGTGGTCGAAGTGAATCTTTCCAGTTTCTGAAACTGTGAATTCGTACAGAGGACCAAAAATATAGCATTTCTGAAAACAATTATCCATTTAGACTCCAAAGCGAGCTCTTTTACATCCACACTGTAGTTTTTCAGTAGGTTACTCAACGTTTGGTGATGCATGGAAAGCGAGTCCGGGGGTTTGTTTATCTTTCGGCGAGCCGCTAAAACCAGGGGGGCACAAATCCCCTCTTCCTCTTTGTTTCTGTCACACAAAGGGCTGTGCTTTGGTCCGGGTCCTGCTGTGTTTGCACCTCTGTGGCCTTGAACGCAACAATGGTGTTGTCCTCCAAAAAACCTCCATCCCATTACCAGCCCTTTTATTCAAGGCAGCGGTCGTAAAAAAGCTCTCGGAACAGTCGGCGTCTATTATAGGCTTCCTATATTTGTAGGGCACATTTCATGTTTTTTGGAAATAAGAGATTTATACTCTTATAAATATATACTCGGGTTTAAGAGCTGCAGTTGTTGTCCTGTTTTTTTTTCTCCCTGCCACTGTCGCCTTTTTTTTCTGCCTTTATCGCCATTGGCTTTTGGCTTGCTTAGTTAGGGACATTTAATTTAATATTTAATATTTAATTTATAATATTATTGATCTGCCTGCATTGACACTATTACATGAGAACTGAACTGAGCCGGACGATGACATTACGATATATATATTAGAGGTCTTCTCGGGTCCTAAAAACTGTACCCGACCCGAATCGACCCGAATCACTATTTACCCAAACCCGACGTGCATAAATTAATTTTTTTTAAAGAAAAACCCGACCCGAGACAGACCCGATAAAATTAGACCCGAGTCCGACCCGACCTGACGCCATTTCCTTTAGAACCCGACTGGACCCGAACGTAAACGGCATTTACATTGTGCACAGCCTGCAGCCCTGCGTTTCTCAAAAATGCACTTAACATAGACGCGCAAGTAGGCCTACACGCTGAAGTGCTGAAATGTCAATCACACATCACGGTAACCCATTACATCCTATAAAATTTGGCATAATGTTATTTACCGGACCATACGATGATTAACATTAGAACCACCACAGGGTAAAATTTACCGATGGCTGTTTTTCAAATGTAGCCTATAACAGATTTTCAATAAAATATCCAAAGTCTCCCAGTCATTGACTTTTACTAAAATTTTGTTATTTAGCCTACAATCCCGTTGTTAAAAAGTTGTTTAGATAAAACCAGATTAAAAACAAGGCATTAGAACCGCCACAGCAGGTCAAATACCATGTAGGCATATGTCTTTATTTTTGCAACTTTTCTTTATTTGAGCAACGTGTCTGCTTACTGTAAACAGTCACACAACGCACGTTCAAAATAAGATGTTTTAGCCTACTCATAAATGTTCAAACTTTGGATTAATTATTAAAACAATTTTTGCAATTTTTATCGTTTATTGTTTGCTGCTATTTATTCAAGTCTGCCAGTTTCCTGAAGAAAATTCCGATCTATGATGTAGCCTAATGAATAAAAAAATTTTTTTGATTACCCCAAGTTTATTGGGGTTGTTCACTTATTCAAATTATAAATTATATAACTAAGCAAATTAATAACTGAGTAAATAAATGCGGAGGCAACCGTGCTTATAGCCCATTGCACGTAGAAGCGCGGATTCGCTCTCTCACTTAGAAAAAGTGAGAGAACGGTGTCATAGAGTTGTTTTAAATAATGCAATTTTGTTAAATGCCCAACATAGTTTGGGTCTTCTCGGGTCCATTTGGAATAAGCATATTTATTTTAAATTACCCGAGACCCGAGGCCACTAATACCGAACCCGACCCGTGTCCGAGACATTCGTCTGAGTTTTGGACCCGAAACCGCTCGGGTCTCGGGTCGGACCTCGGGTTTTCGGATCCAAGTAGACCCGTGAAGACCTCTAAAATATATATATATATATATATATATATATATATATATATATATATATATATATATATATATATATAAATGAACTAAATTAATAACTTTTTACAGCATAAACGAAACATCACTGAACTTACTTAAGCTGGACTGTGATGCTAATTTCGTCTGGAAACAAACTTTGTTGCACTATTTTCCTGTTATCTCTGTAAAGCTGCTTTGAAATGATCTGTATTGTAAAAAGCGCTGTATAAATAAAGGTGACTCGACTGTTTGGTACGACGAGATCATTGGCCAGTTAACCGAGCTGTTGAATCTGACACTTTTTTTTTTGCACACCCCCAAGGGAAGTTTCCATTTCATGAGCACAAAGTTGTTGGTTTGTGGTGAAATGATTGAGGTAAGAACAAAGACCACCCTGGGTAGACGAATGGAGTTTCATAACTTCCTCCATCATCCTTCATTCAGGAAACCGGGAGCCTCGTCCTCCTGGACGGAGAACAAACTCTGAGCTTTTGTTTGTTTAAACAACAGGAAGGTCTTCACCTTTGGCACATTCCTCAGGAAATGAAGGCGAGATGAGGTAAACTGTCTCTCTAGGCAGGACACTGAGGTTTTTGGGGTCACTACTTGGGCGCATAAGGCGTTCATAAAGGGTAAATTTGGTTGCACTCATTTTCCAACTGTAGACATTTGTTTTTCTGTCAAAAAAACTTGTTCCTTTGGGTCTCCTGGTGGTTCTTGCATTCTGAGTTCAGATCAGAAGTAACTTCAGAATCAGCCTTCCTAGTGTTTCAATGCCAATGAAAGACAAAAAGTGTGTATTTCCCCAAACGGCACGCATGCTAAAAGCAAAACACCCATACGGAAGTGGATTGGCTCTGATAGTGACGGCCTTTTTGATTTGCATGGTAAACGCTCTGTAAGTACCATGTGGAGTCTTTCAGGCATTGTGGTCTGGATCTGCTGACATCATTGTTGACTTGAGACGTGAAAGAGTGACGTTTGACTGAAACTTCATTTAATGCATGGAGGGTTGCAACTCGCTTCAGTTTTATCACTTTTTCTTAAGGAGCCACTTACATTATCTTTATTAGGAAAACTTTTTTTGCAGTCTATATTGGCTGTTTGGGTGCACTGCATTTATGGAATTCCTGATTGAAAGGCGGCATCTCAGAACAAATACTTAAATATTACAATATTATGAATTATTTTCAATGCAAAAATTGATTTTCTCACTCGTTTACCAGTTCAAATATCTAAACATTCTTAAATCAAATCATTTATCTGAGGTGCAAAATGACATAGAAAGAAATGTGTAAAAAATTAGGCGAGTTTGTTTAAAACAGGAAGAAAAAATATATATATCACTGGGGTCAGAATTTTTTTTACTTAATTAAAAGGGAAAACTAGATTTTTTTTCTGACTGCATACTAAATGTATCTTGATTTTAAGAATGTTTAAATATTTGTGCTGGAAAACAAGACAGAAACACTGAAGAAGTCAACGTTTAATATGAAATTTAACACTATTTTGCATTTTATCCCATTTTTAGGTTTTAAAACTAAATTCTACCCTAAAAAAAAAAAAAAAAAAAAAAGATTTGTTGATGTTGTGAATAAACCGATTATTGTAAAAAGTTTTATTGTAGAAAATACTTCAAAATGTAACATTTAATTCAATGTTATTTGGTGTATTTTTGTGAGCAATTTCCGAGTGAACATTTAAAAGTAGATCCTTTACTTTCAAAGTTAATCCTACACCAATTTCTTTCAGTGTATAAGACCAGATTGTGTTATCGGTAACGCTTTACAATAAGGTTCATTAGTTAACTACCTTAGTTAACATGAACTGAGAAAGAACAATACCTCTTCAGCATTCATTAATCTTAGGTAATATTAATTTCAACACTTACTAATACATTATTATTAAATCAAAGGTTGTATTTGTTAACATTAGTTAATGCACTGTGAACTAACATGAACAAACAATGAACAGCTGTGTTTTTTATTAAGTAACATTAACAAAGAATAATAAATACTGTAACAAATGTTTTGCTCATTGTTAGCTCACGCTAGTTAACTAATGAACCTTATTGTAAAGTGTTACCATGTTATCAATATTGATGTGAGGTTTGTATGTAAAAGAGTCCCAGTCGCTCGAGAACCCCGAGGAAGGGCTGGGTGTAACTGACCGTTGCTGTAAGTAATGTGAAGTGTGTTTGAAGTGAAGGGGGTTTGGTTTAGGAGCCACGCTGAGCTCGGGTTATCGGGGGAGTGGCTCCACAGGACTGCAGTAAATGGAAGAGCATCTGCTAGAGTTGTTCTCCACACACACACACACACTACTGTACTCGTCCTGCGCCGTCGGCTCACACGCGTGACAACGTCTGCTTTGGATTTAGATGGGATGAGGCTCACACTGAGGACATGTAGTCAAGGAATCACGGGACCTTTGGAGAACACAGTTTGATTCGATTTTCTTGAAGACGTTGCCGAGCGAGCAGGTATGGTTTGAAACTTTGAAACATTTAAAAGTCTTCTCTGCAGGGCCCTTTGGGTGCACATTCGACCTATATTTTGCTGTGTCACGTCCTACTTCTAGTTATATTTAGCTTTTATAAACTTCTCAGTTAATTGTAGGTGGTGCAGCACAGATTTGAAGACTGCGTGTGTTTAAAGGTCTGTTGAAAAGGAAAAAGGTGTCAGAGAGGTGTGTTGTGGGTAAATATCCGAAGCTTCTAGTCATCTGGCTCCAGCCGGTCAGAACGCAGGTGGTCTTTCTCTAATGTCTTCAGTGTGTTGGGACAAGCCTTGAAACCATTTGGTCCTGGAATAACACTCGAGTTCTTCAAAGTTTGGCCAAAAGTTTGGGAGGATCACCCAAACGCTCCAGAATGAGTCGACACTGCCTCCTTCCTGTTTATAATGTCTAGCATTCTCTGATATAACTTTATGGAAAACTTGTTTTTGTCTGATAACCATAGACTTGTCTCAATCTTGGCATTAGGGCATCATAAATATATTTTCAGATAACAGTTATATGTCTTTTGGAAGGTAAAAACTAGTAATCATAATTGGTAATCAGACTGATAACCATTTGCAATTGGTTGATTAACAAAATTGGTTGATTCAAATCTAATGTTCTAATGACAATCTTGTAAATGCAGACTAAATATTTAATGTTTTACAATATTTTGTTTGGAAATTTTGGGTGAATATAGAATTTTGAGTAGCCTGAATATTTGTTGTGTACATCTAATTTGCCATCATTAAAGTGCATCATGTATAATATGTCAGTATTATTTTGGCTCAACTCTTGTGATCTGTTGACAACTAGTAAAAACACTTTTGAGGGTTTTAGTTAAAGCTTTGAGGTAAGTTAGGTTCTAGTTTGGAGATTTGGACTTGTTTGTTTTAGAAGATTCAAAGATGCTTTTGTATTCAAGTGTTTTTGGAAGTGACATGTCAAAACAAACGATTGTATTTGTTGGATTGAAGTTTTATTACTGGCTCAACAGCCGTGGAGGGAAACTCCTCATTTGTGGAGCGCAGGACTCGCTCACATCGTCTGCCAGTTCTGCTGTTCTTAACATTAAATCCATAGACAGAATTCCAGCACTGATTCAGGTCTGGACTGGGCCAAATCAAACAGGTCCTGACGGGCCGGACTAATGGAGCGCCAACGGTGCCAGTGGATCTGCTGAACATTTCCACATTTACTGGGCTTAATGAAGGCTTGTTTTTACACACACACACACTATTCTCATTAACCACATAATATTTAATGCACCCATAATGAGTGTCATTCTGACTAATTTAGCTGAGGAAAAATGTGGTAGTTATGCAGTATTATGTTTAAAACGGTCACATTTACTGTCTCTAAAAGGTGGAATCTGTTGACCTAACTTCCACTATGCTCAGTTATCGAATTTAATCTGGTTTAACCCAGTTGATATTTCTGTGAGAATGGTTACGTCTCACATTTCCACACCAAAGTTGTGGAAATGGGCTATTAAGATGTAATTTGTTGGGTCTTGACCTGGTGTCCTCAGGACACTTATGCAAATTAATTTGTCAGAGATTTCATTTGCATGGTAGTATCATTTGGATTAGCCACGTTGAAGTTATGCATCATTTAATGTAGAAATAAAAGTGCTTAAAATGCATTTATTCACTTTAAGTCTTCATGAAATTGGTCCTTTGCTATGCTGAGGGTCCATTACCATATGAGTCTCTGGTAGTTACCCTTGTGTGATCACCCGGGGTCCATCCCCTCCCCAGGCAACTCGCCCTCCACCCATATCTGCCCCCCATTGAGGGCCCATTCAGGCCTCCCGTGGGTGGATCTAACAGATATGCATCTCAGACCTCCAAAGTCATGTTAACAAGCAGCTCTACAAGAGAGCAGGCTGTTAAACACTCTGGGCTCGAGGGCTTTTTCGGGGCGAGCTTTTTCAGACAGGAACTGCTTTCGGTTCCCCGAGGTCCCTGCGATTCACTCAGAGCCACTCAATCGTAAAATAGCTGTTTATTTTCGATGAAACATTACTGCAGTTTCTCTTCACTTCAGTTGTTGATTAGATCTGGAGTCTCAGGAAGTGATGCTGATGGCATCTAAGACAGAAATTAGCATACTTAAGGAGACTGTTTAGGAGAAAGGGTGTTGCCTCTTTGAGCTCCTTTCCTGTGTCAGCAACTTCCTTTGAAGAAAATATCATATACTAGTGGATTTTGCACCACCAGAACACGTGTAACATGGCAGGGAATGTCTCTCTTCTGATAGAATTACATAACCGAGTTAATGTTTGAGTAGTCTCTTACAGGAACTACAATGGTTCTTTTCTGAGAAGAGTTTGGGGTATTTGAACATCTAAAATTAAGTACTTTGGTGAAGAAGTCACAGTTTTAGACATTTTGGGCCTCTCTTGGATTGGGTTTGTCTGGGAGTCTTTATGATTTCAACTGAAGAGAATTTCAGGCCTGAACTAAAAGCCGTGTTTGGTCATTTCAGTTGTTCATCTATAGATGGGATTGTGATGGGTCGGGCACAGTTGCATTTACTTCAAAATCTCACACAAATCCCCCCCCCCACCACCACCACCACACACACACACATTGCGGCATTACTTTTATGAAAAAATAAGCACATATACCACTACAATGCAAAAAAAGTCCTGTCATTCTCTTTGGTGTGAAATATGATCTGACATTTCTTGGCACTTTTTGTGAGCTTCACCCTTTAATTGTTGATGCACATATTCTGTATGCATCTTCCCGTTCCAGTCTAAATTGCTGTACATGTGAAACTAACACCTGTCATTGGGTTCATTCCATCCATCTCACCTGTTTTCATTCCAAAAACAGCAGCTCCAGAGATCAAAGCATCAGATGATGCGTCACTCAGCAGGACGTGATGCGGTGTGGCAGGTTCTAAAACACTGTCCTCAACAAACAGCACAGGGGCTTGAAGAAAGACATGGTTTTCAAGCATTACCATATGGCTTTGTTATGCTTGGTGTCCTGAATGGACTTCAAAGGAGTGACAGGGAAGAACGCAAAAGATTTCAGTCCTCTGTCAGTTTGAGCTGAAAGAGTTCTGAACAGAGTCAAGTAAACTATGTCGTTGGGAAAAAATCCTATATGGCATGCATTAGTGCTCAACTTAACCAGAAGAGCGTCCCAATAGAAGGAAATGGAAAATACCAGAAAGCTTCCACGGTGATGATGAGTCAGGAAAATGCATTAAAATAAATTGACTGTAAAAGAGTTAGGATGGTTGAAGTTTGGAGGGAATGTCCGACCACATCACGGCAAAACTCGGCACAATAGCAGTAACAATAAAACTGCCATCGTTTTATGAGCAGAATCTATTTAACAGGCCTCCACCCTGGGCTGGAAGTCACTGTAACTGCCATGAAATGTTTTAGGACGCTGCATTATTCCAGTTGCGTTATTGTTCTCATCCCAATACAATGTATCTTACGAGGTGTTTTATCGTGTGGTTTCGTGATCCATGACACACTGTTCCCTCTTAACCACTCCAGGAGGTCTTTCTGATGAACCTCGAGAATTCGGGAAGTTTCCACGGTGCCGTGAGGCAGCTGGACATGGAGCCGAAGGTCAACAAGCTCACGTTCGGCTTCCAGCGGAGCTCCACCTCAGATGACGACTCGGGCTGTGCCTTGGAGGAATATGCTTGGGTGCCACCAGGACTTCGACCAGAGCAGGTAAACCAATCTCCAAAGTCTAGAACTTATTGGAATATTGCCTCCACAACGTAAAGCATTTAACAGAGAACTTGCATTAATGCACATGTAAGGTAGGAAATGGTTAGAAGGCAGCGTGAAGCCAAAATGGCAACATTGTTTTAAAAGGGGAAAACCGCAATAACAACCATGTTACAAAATGCAAAGCAGTCGCATGTCTTCAGTTTCAGGGAAAGAATCTGGTCTGTTATGGCTAAATAGTATCATGCAGTTCAAGATGTGATATCTTAACACAATGTGCAAGTTGTTATACAATAAATACACCAGATGTGATCTTTATTAAAATTCCAAACTGTTGGTCAATCATTCTGTCAGCAAAGCTAGTCACAGTCACTAAGATTTAGAGGACCTTACTGCATTTTTGCAGGCACAGCTAAACACTGTGAAGGAAGCACCCCACAGGCATTTTGGGAACAGGAAATGCTGCTTTTTATTTACAAACTACTTCATGGAAAATCTGCAAGTCATTATCTCAAGCTGCCAGACAAAAGGGCTTGAAATGATGAGGAAAAGCAGTTTGCTAACAGCCAAGCTCGCAGCCACAACTTTTTTTTTTCCTGGCATTGTCCGCAAAGGCAGTCCTCTCGTGCCTGGAGGCGCGCTGATGTGGCGCTGATTCCAGTCGGTGTCCCACACTTCCCCCGGCTGTCCTTAAGAGCACCCTTGAATAAAATCTGAAGTGATGGGTGAGGAAAAAGGTCTAAAGCAATTTGGAGACCCCTAAAATCACAGTGCAGCTTTTGTGTTAAATGCAAGAGCCAACTGTAATGCCTTTATAGCAGCCGTTCTGTGAATTGCCCTGCAGATTATAGGTGATCATTGTGGGGAAGAACACAAACACTCAGGAATAGTGTTGTTCAAGTGCCTAAGGCTCAGTACCAGAGGTAATATCAGCTTGAAATGAGGGGTGATTTATGGTGCTGCTGATCATCAGGTCTAAATGCCATTCCAGTAGACTGACTCAACAGCAGCAGGACTCTCTTTATGCAGGAAAAGACAAGCACAGTCCAGCTATTTATCTGGGGGCTGTTACGACCAGCACTCATAAAGAGTTCCCACTTCCATAGGTCACAGTGTCATAGAAGCACAATAGAGTACAGTAAAAACCTTTCCTCAGCCCAAAACTGGTGGCTCAAGTTTCAGAAAAGGTAATTTCATGGAAATGGCAATGTTGATAGATACACAGGAATGACTCAACCTGGTACACATGGCATTAACATTTGTCTCTGGAAATCTGATCATAAGTGCTCAGCTGAGAAAGATTGATTTAATTTAGGGCAGGGTCTCTGATCACGTGACCACCACCACCAACAAAAAAACACATTTCGGATCACTTAAGACAGACGTTGGGCTAGTCTAATGTAACTGCTTTTTTGACTTTGTGCATACTCTACATGGAGTGACTGACCTGATCCGTGTCCATCTCATTTCCAGGTCCAGCTCTACTTCTCTTGCCTACCTGAGGACAAAGTCCCTTATGTGAACAGCCCCGGGGAGAAATACCGCATCAAGCAGCTCCTGTACCAGCTACCTCCTCATGACAATGAGGTGAGTTTACAGAAACAAAGGAAATAGGACCTGCATCAGCAGCCATGAAAGCCCCTATTGTTTCCCCAGCATCGCTGCAGTCCAAAATGCCCACGCATCACATTTCAAAACCCCTTCAAATAGCTTTTTAACTGCAACGTGGTGTGGGTGTTTTTAGCTTCATGGGTTTAGAGCTTCACCACACTCCCTGCCATTACAGAAAGAAGCTTTGTCACTTCATATCTATGTGGGTGCTTGTACAATGAGACTTTTGAGCTGAAGATTAAATGATTCTGCTTGGGGAGACTCTTGATCTGGGTCACATAACAAACTCTTTTAATCATCACAACTTAAAACATGCATAGTTCGTGTTTTTCAGTTCGTGACTCTTAATTTTGCTCTTTAAATCAAGAGATGTTCCATTTTCCTGTG
Organism: Leuciscus leuciscus; assembly: GCF_965113295.1. Lineage (NCBI taxonomy): Eukaryota > Metazoa > Chordata > Actinopteri > Cypriniformes > Leuciscidae > Leuciscus > Leuciscus leuciscus. Next base: position 31,138,719 of record NC_138724.1, read on the forward strand.
TTAAGGTATCCCAAAACTAAAGTACTCAGCAAAATGTCCTAGCCATCTATAAGGGAACCTGCACACAAGAGTTTGTACAGTATCAGATAAGGCTTGGATTTTAATGGGGATGACCATAGAAGGTTTGCCAAACTGACGCACCATCATGCAAAGTTGAGAAAATGTTATCTTTGCAGCAGTGCACTCTGATGTAGACTTTTGTTGGATGCAGATGTGCTGTTGTAAACCAAATTCACTCTATTCCTGGTTGTCTTTCCACTCAAAACACATTGTATGCATTTGTTTTTGTCAAACTCTCCTTCAATGCTTTCTCTAGCGTGTAAGCACATTAAAAGGAATAGGCCTACTTTCTTTGCTCAAAAGACCCTGCATGTGGTCCACAAGGGCTTCTTTCCTAATAGTTTGACAGCAAACACGTTTTAAATGTCCCCCTCAGGTGCGATACTGCCAGTCTCTCAGTGAAGAAGAGAAGAAGGAGCTTCACATGTTTAGCGTGCAGAGAAAGAAAGAGGCCCTCGGGCGAGGAACTCTAAGACTGCTGCCAAGGACGATGCTTCATGCCATGTGTGAACACGTAGGTGTTTAAACTAAGCGTATTGCGATGCAAGAAGTGACTGTTTGAAGCTGATTGTTTTATTTAAACATCTTGCCTCTTCAGTGTGGAGAGAACGTCAGTGGAGGGGAGATGGTGGTGTTCGCTTCACGAGCGGGACCTAGTCAGTGTTGGCACCCATCGTGCTTCACATGTTCCACCTGCAATGAGCTCCTGGTTGATCTCATTTACTTCTACCAGGATGGGAAGGTCCACTGTGGACGACATCATGCTGAATTGCTAAAGCCACGCTGTTCCTCCTGTGATGAGGTGAGTTTAGTTTTTCAAAAAACACACTCATTGTATTGTGCATGAAACAAGGCATGTCACATCATGGATGCTCTTATTCATTTATTGGTGTCCTTACAGATTATTTTTGCCGACGAGTGCACAGAGGCAGAGGGTCGTCACTGGCATATGAAGCACTTTTCCTGCTTTGAATGCGAGACCATCCTGGGTGGTCAACGGTACATCATGAAGGATGGTCGGCCCTTCTGCTGCGGTTGCTTTGAGTCTCTGCACGCGGAATACTGTGAGGCCTGCGCCGAACACATCGGTAAGCCCAAATGTGTCCCTCTGATGTCTCAACATCATTTACCACAAAACCACGCTTCGCCTGCAAGAAGCTGACCTTTAACTCCTGTTTATTTTCCTCTAGGGGTGGACCATGCCCAAATGACGTATGATGGCCTTCACTGGCACGCCACAGATGCTTGTTTTAGCTGTGCTCAGTGCAAGAGCTCCTTGCTTGGTTGTCCCTTTTTACCCAGACAAGGCAGGATCTACTGTTCCAAGACCTGCAGTCTAGGGGAGGACGTCCACGCCTCGGATTCTTCCGATTCTGCCTTCCAGTCCGCAAGATCTCGGGAATCACGGCGCAGTGTGAAGATGGGACAAAGCAGCCGCTCCGCAGACCAATGTCGACAGTCTCTTCTCTTTTCACCTGCAGGCAATTACAAGTTCCCCGGACTCTCAGGGAACGCTGACGACACCTTGTCCAACAAGCTGTCACAGCTAAGCTTTGCAGACAACCACTTCTGGAGGAACAGGGAGGAGCAGGAAGATCCCGAGGACCACGAGGAATGGGCCGAGCATGAGGACTACATGACCCAGCTCCTTCTCAAGTTTGGTGAACATGGCATGTTCCAGCAGCCGGAGGACACTAGGCCAAACAACCTCTGGATGACTGACTCTGATGCCAAAAACAAGACTGAGCCCAGGATGCCAGGCAGTGGTGGGAATGGCAGTCTGGCCAGTAAAAAGTACAAGGCAGACATGTACTGGGCACAGTCCCAGGATGGACTAGGTGACTCTGCGTATGGGAGTCACCCTGGACCTGCAAGCAGCAGAAAGCTCCAGGAGCTCGATTTGGAGCATGGAGCCAGCTTTAAGCTTGAAGACAAACAGTGGTATAATGACTCATTGGAATGCATCACAGATGAACTTAAACAAGCAGAGCAGAACATCAGAGACTCAATGGACTCCTTGGCGCTCTCCAACATCACAGGTGAGACTAAAGGATTGATGTGCAAGTGATATTTGCTGAGTGCAAAGTATGTGAGGCAATTGGGGGGAAATCTGAGGAACGGATGTAGATAAATCTATCTAGTAAAACGTGTTCAATGTAGGCAAGAAGTTAAGTGTGTAATTTTGGTGGCAAACCGGAATTTGTAGAATTTAGCATTTTTGGAAGTCTGGGATGTGGTCATTGAAAATCAGGCACACCATGGCATTTAAATTTCTACTTATAGAGTATTGAATGTAATTTTTTGCACTGCTGTACAGTATAATTTGAACTTCTGTGATCCTTTCAGGCGCTTCAGTTGATGGGGATATAAAAGAGAAACAGTTGCTCTACTCGTTACAACAGTTCTCTGAGCTCGAACACTGTGAGAACACCAGCAACATGGGGACGCTGAATTCATCAGTGCTGCACAGAAGCACCAACTCCCTGAAGAGCCTGACCTCCGAGCTCGAGCGTGTGGAGGTTATTGAAGAGGAGGACCCCGAGCAGGAGGTCCCGCTCCCTGAGGAGAGGCCCAAACCACCTCACTTATCTGTCTTAAGAAGGTCCAAGTCCCAGTCCAAACCTCAGCAGGTAAAGTTCTCAGATGATGTTATAGATAACGGACGATACGATGGCCTGGAGGTGCGGCAGCCTCCCATGAGTGAACGTACTCGTAGACGAGCGTACCACTTCGACGAGCAAGATCAGCAGCGCCACCGGCATCACCACAGGCGAAGGAGGAGTCGTAAGTCTCGTTCGGACAATGCACTTCACTTGTTGCCCAAAGAAAAGGCCCGTATGTGCTTTAAGGAGGACCGTCGCCAGCACGAGCCGGGTCCGAACGCTCACTACAGACAGCCTCCCTATGCCCACGCTGACTCTGAATACGGTTTGCACAATCAGGGGGCAGAGAGATGTTTACGTCTTTATGGGGATGAAGACGACTGGTGCTCTACCTGCTCCTCTTCATCATCTGAATCAGAGGAGGAAGGCTTTTTCCTGGGCCAGCCTATTCCACAACCAAGACAACCTCGGTACCAATATTACGCTGATGAACTTCCCATTGGCACAAGGACAAAGTCCAAACAGAAGAGAGGACGGAAGGACAAAAACTGTATAATTTCATAGAATTGGCAAGGAAGTTTGAAACAGTTGATCTGCATCTTAATACGTCTTTTATCAAATGCCGTTATGGAGCTTGCTTTAAGCTGTTATTTGAAGTGGATTACATCTTGTTCAGGTTTCTCTGTCCAGGACATATTGCAGTGGTCTTGCCATACAGTGATGTTGTTGGTCAACGCAGTATTAAAACCATGCTTACTTGCTGCAATAATGCATATTACGTGACAAGTGATTATAGTCTTTGAAAGAACCAGAAGAATATAATATTTATAATAAAGCCGCTTTTTTAGAGACTAATGGAGAGAATAATTTAACTTTGCAAAAATGAATGTGTATATATTGTAAAATGTATGAGTTAAAGCTAATATTTTTATATCCCTGAGTTTCAAAAAGATTTTTTTTAAAAGAATGTTACTGAAAAAAAAGTACTAAAGAACAAAGGTTTGCAGCGACTCCACTTTTGTTAATCAGGGTTTTAAAAATAAAAATGTAATGCCACGGTCAGCAATTCTGCTCAATTTGTACTAAAACATTGACTACAAACATTGTACGTTACGTATTATCCAAAGCCTATTTGAGTGTCATTTTTATTAATGGGTCATACAGACAGATCACTGTAATCTGTATAAATGCAAACTGGAACGCAAGGCTAATAATAAAAAAATGAGATATATATACATAAATATATATACATATACATTTCGTGTCTACAATGTCTTTAAAGTTCACATTAATCCTTTCTGTAGTCCAACAGGATGTGTTCTTGTCTTATTGTGGATCTATCAACACATGGAGATTGACATTTTTGACCATTGCATCATGTTTTTTTATTGCCTTGTACCATGAGTGCCGCTTTTTTAAAGCTTTTAAATATCTTACACATATGTATATATGGTATATACATTCTAAACCTATATATATATATATATATATATACTTTGACAAAGGTAAGCTAGTTAAAAACAAACACTGAGGAAATAACAACACTTTAATGGCAAACATGTTGCTTCGTTAAACAAAACTATATCAAGTAACAGCAAAACTGCAACATTATTAATGGAGATGAAAACATGAGACGTAGAACTAAACTGCCAAACAAGTATGAGCAGTATTTGGAAATCAGCACGTGGATAGTTCAACACAATAAAAACGTGAACTATAGTTACACTTTAAAAGTGTGAACGTGAACAGTTAATCAAAAGCTTAAGACATGTAGCTGTGCTGAATAACATTTCAACTAGGTTGGTAAAAACCAGACAAACACTACTAGCATGTAGTGTGTTAATCTGAGTTGAGGGAGCGTGATAAAGCACTAGTTTATCAAGTTATGGATTTGGTTTGAGCAGTGCATTCACCTCAGAGATGAACTGGCTGAGGTTTTCCAAGCATTTCTCCCTGATGTCCACCAGGTTCTGTTTCAGCGCTGTCAGGAGCTTCTGTTCCAGAGTTGGGTCCTTGGATACAAGCATCTTCACCACCATTCCCAAAGTCTCGCAGTCCTGTTTGTACAACTGGGAAAAGACGAACAGCTGTTGGACTCATCTGAGCTCTTAACACAAAGTGAGGTACTTTAAAAACGATAAATCAGATTATTACTCGTCTGGAGTGTTAGTCGGGTCTGGAGACATTTCTGCGATAGACCTGCACAGAACCGGCATATTTTCAGCTGATTGTGGTTGAAAATCAGCGGGATTCTTTGGAGTAGATTAAATATGGTAACATTTTTTGTAGGTGAATTAAAATTTGGGAAATTTAGGGAGCTTTCTGGGAAATTCATTGGTTGCTTGTTCTGTGCAAGTCTATATTTGACTAATGCGAATTTAGCTGATCTATGAAAATGATAAACGGGACAAACTGTTTGTTGGCAGGAGATCTCTCTGGTTTCTCTAACATGAGCATTGCTTCTTAAGAGCTTGACAAAGCAGTCTCTCTGTGTACTATACGACACTTTGACCTCCGGCGAGTAAGTCATTTGGCTGTAAACTTAACAGCCGTGCGCTTGGAGGCCAGAGACTATGGGAAAATGTCCAGTAACAGGTGTGTGACAGTGTGTTTGCATGGAGACCTAAAGGCAGGAGAAGTGTTGAAGCTAGTTAGAACTGCAAAGTTATTTCACACCAGACTTTAAAGGCCAACAAATTCTCCCTGAGTTTAAAGATGTGCTTAAAAGGTTTATTATGCCCTGCACATGTCCCGAGTGTGACGTCCAAGACCAGCGGACGAGGTGCGATCGGCTTTTATTTGATCTGTGCTGTAGGAAAGGTCTGGAGTTCATGCACATTAACACATCCTTTCAGGTTTTAAAGGAGCGTTTCGGTTTAGCTCTATCAACTTCGACTCGTCTCTTGATTTAAATATGTGAATATTGTTCCGAATCACTTGCTTGTCTGTGTAAAGTTAGATACCGTACTTCATCTTCTTGATGAACTTACCCACAGCCATCTATTATACACTGTTATATTAGTAAACTCCATTCACGGGAATTGCCAACACAATCTCAAACTTTTTTACGCTTTGGCGAACTGGTGGCCACTTTAGATGATTTCGTACAATCTCATTTTTGTACAAATTGTATGATCTGCTCAGTTAGGGGTAGAGATTCATGCTTTTTTTGTAAAATAGTTACATTTTTCACCAGAAGTAAAGTACACTACAAAAAAAAATTTTTTTTGTCTCGTTTTCCAGCACAAATCTAAACATTCATTATGGAAGCTTGTTTCCGCCACAGAATAAAACATTTTAAAAGATAATTCTGACTTTATTTCTCAGAATTGCGAGATATAAAGTCAGAATTACGTGATATAAAGTTGCAATTGCGTCTTATAAAGTCAGAATTCGGACTTGTTTTCTCGCAATTGCGACTTTATATCACGCAATTCTGACTTTATAACACATAATTGCAAGTTTATATCTCGCAATTCTGACATCTTTTCTCAGAATTGTGAGATATAAACTCACAATTGTGATATAAAGTCCAATTCTAAGAATTGTTTTTTTTTACCTCAGAATAGTTTATATCTCACAATTCTGACTTTATAACACGCAATTGCGACTTTATATCATGCAATTCTGACTTTATATCTCCCAATTGCGTATTATAAAGTCAGAATTGCGTGAAATAAAGTTGCAGTTGCGAGGAAAAAAAGTCCGAATTCTGACTTTATAAGACACAATTGCAACTTTATATCACGTAATTCTGAGATAAAAAGTTAGAATTGTGAGATTAAAAAGTCGCAATTACCTTTTTTATTTTTCACTCTGTGGCAGAAACAAGCTTCCATATTCATCAAGATAAATTTACTGGAGAAGCAAAATGACTGAAGATTTTAAGTCTTGTTTCTGAGTTTGTGCGTGAAACAAGAACAGATATCTGCCAATGGAGTCAGAGAGAGAAACTTTAATTAACTTCATATGTCTCTTCATATTTTAAGGTTAAACTTGCTACTTTTTGATAATTTTTCCTTCATGTCTTCAGTCATTTTGCTTCTTCTCCAGTAAATGTTTTCCAGGAGAAATATCTAAACATTCTTAAATCAAGATACAAGACAAAAATATATATATTTTTGCAGTGTAGTCCCACCACTAAAAGAGCAATTAAGACTAAAAATACCAAATAAAAGAGAAAACGAAGGGCTGAGTGCCAATTATGTTCTGACACAAATGCCGTTGATGGAGCTGAACTTATATTGAATGTGAAATCATCTTTTAACAGGAAAAAAAAGTATGAGCGCTTCATTGTAAGAGAGCATGAGAAAAGCATAAAATTACAAGGCCTGATGGGTTAATCCTCTTTGACCAACATCATAAAGCATCCGCAGATTTGAGCCACATCTCAGAAACCGCTTTATAATCAAGAGCTTTTGGGTCTAGAGATGAATAATTCCACACAATCACCCTGGAGCTCTTCTGACATCTGAGCTCGAGCCAGTCGAGGATATTCCCTCAGAGAAACAATGTTCACGTTTATTCGGGAGCATTAGAGGAACTGGTTATTTTTGCTGGAAATTCAACCCCAGTTTTTAATGATAATTCCTAGAGAGAGAGAGAGATAGAATCTGTCTATTTGAACACAAAACTAAACAAGAGGAAAGGAAGCGAGGAGGATAAACATAAACCTGCTCTGGTACACAGACCCTTCGAAGATAGAGGTTTAGGTTCAAAGGTGAAGTCTAATCAGAGCCGCTCAGGACCGGAATTGGCCATTTATTCAGCGTTACGGTTGAGGACTCTGTCGCGGGTTAATCTGAACACCAGAGGAAAAGCAGAAGCGCTCAGATTACTGAAGTGGACGAGGTCTGGTTCCTCTTATCCACAGCGTTCAGGCGCTCGGGTCCAGTTTAAAAACAGCGCAGAGATTGGAGGAGTTCTGGGCTCACTCAAAGATGAGCCAAGAAGAACAAAGCGGCCTGAGAAAGAGAAGACATGACAGGAAGACGAAAGATATTCAGGGTTTGAGACCAATTATCTTAAATGTTAACGTGAAAGTGAATGCGGTCAATGTTCAAGGCTTGACCAGTGCATTATTCTGCTTGATAATGGTATGCTATATATGAATATATAGAATAGGTCGTCTTTAACGATTTAGCTACCTAAGCAAACATCTCTCACTAACCCAGGGGAACGTATAGTTACTTGTCTCAACTTGGTTAAACGCTGGAGATTCCCACAAGCACGTAATGAGCAGGTTTCCACCCGTCTGCCAGTTACGGCTTCAGACTCAATTAGAGGACATTTGTTCTGGGAGCCTGTGGCGATGTCTGAAGAGTTATTACACTTCCCAGATCCCAACGCAAATCCAGCGGGTTTCGGTGTTCTGGCGCATGACCGCATTCAAAACGCCGAATCCTGCCGAGTTCTCAGGAGCTCAAAGAGCGTCGGGAGGTTTCATGTCTCGCTGGCAAACCTGTGTGTGTGTGTGTGTGTGTGTGTGTGTGTGTGTGTGAGCGTCCTGAAGCTCGTCTGCTGTCAGAGCTCTTAGATTCAGAGATTGGCACATGTACACTATCAGTCAAAAGTTTGGGATCGGTAAGATTTTTAAGAAGTCTCTTCTGCTCACCAAGACTGCATTTAATTGATTAAAAAAAAACAAAAAATATATTTTTCCAATGTAAATCATCTTTTTCTATGTGAATAATATATAGTAAAGTGTAATTAATTTTTGTGATCAAAGCTGAATGTTCAGCATCATTACTCCAGTCTTCAGTGTCACATGATCCTTCAGAAATCACTCTAATATGATGATGTGATGCTCAAGAAACATTTATGATTATTATCAATGTTGAAAACAGTTGTTTACATTTTTATTTCAGGATTCTTTGATGAATATAAAGTTGAAAAGAACAGCATTTATCTGAAATATAAGCTTTTGTAAAATGAAACACGACCGTTCAACAGTTTGGGGTCAGTAAGAATTTATTATTTTATTTTGGGGGGGAAATAAATAAAATAAATCAATACTTTTATTCATCAAGAATGCATTAAATTGATCAAAAGTGACAGTAAAGACATTTATAATGTTACAAAAGATTCTATTTCAAATTTATTTTCTTTCTATTCATCAAAGAATCCTGAAAATAAATTGTTAACAACTGTTTTCAACATTGATAATAATCATAAATGTTTCTTGATCATCAGATCATCATATAGTAATGATGTAATGATGCTGAAAATGATCACAGGAATAAATTACATTTTAACATAAAAATTAAAATAGAAAACAGTCATTTTAAATTGTCATAATATTTAACAATATTACTGTTTATTTTTTTGTATTTTCGATCAAATAAACGCAGCCTTGGTGAGCAGGAGAGGCTTCTTTTAGAAACATGACAAATCTTACAGATCCCAAACTTTTATGACCCTGACGTTTCAGTGTTTCACTGTCATCTGTACTAGACACAGCTCTCTCTCTCCTCCAGTGTGAGACACTGATAGTATTTTCACCCACATTACGTCATTCTCCATCTCTTCGAAACAGCAGAATCACCAGCGATAATAAACACTCAACTTAAATTACAATCATTTCTTGAGCGTTACAGGATCTTGTAAACCCCAAAGTAAAGCCACAAGTAATTATAATAAAACAATGACATAAAAAAGAAAACAAAAAGCTTGTGTTCGTGACGTACAGAGGAAGTTCTCCACCCCAGAGAGGATCTGTATTTATAGTGGTGATATTTACCAGTGCATGCTGGGAAGGTTTGTTAAAGGGAGGAAAGGTTTGACCCCGGTGTGCTTTTGTTTGGCGTGGAAGGAGAGAGAGAAAGACGTGATGTGGAGGTCTGATAACAGGACCACACAAACAGGAGACCGAACTGTACAACACACTGGGAAAGCAATGGTCTGTGACACAGTACAAATCAAACACACAACTGTGGCAGCAAGTGAAGCGTCGTGCTCAAACACACACACTCCCAACAAGCGGAGGTCTGTCGCAATCACTGAGCGGGGGGCGATTATCTGAGGGCTGGAACACATTAGGGAATATTAGGAGGCATTTTATCACTGAGGGTCTAATAGGGCCGGGTGGATGTGTGTCGTTGAGGACCACTGGAGTGATGGATGGAGTCTGAGCTAAATCATTCCCAGCTCACGAGATGTGATGTGTTGTACAGTCAAACCAAACATTACTCAGACACCAGATATCATTTCACTAGTGTGATCAGGACACTATAGTTCATTTATGTAAGTGAGGAGAGCAGAATAAAGTAAACTGTGACATATTATACCCAATAACTCTTCATACAGTGACTACCAGTGACATTTATACAAATTTGGGACCAAAAATGATTGGGACACTTTGAGCTGATCATGTTTTGCTGAAGTGTTTTGTCTTTAATTGCTAATGCTCTTTTTACACACAGACTGAACAAAATGAAGCATTGCTTGGTCACTGGTTGAGCTAAACTGGTATTATCTAATTGTGTAGTTAAATTTAACAGCTGACAGATATTCAACATAATTCATGTGTGAGACAGTCTAACAGAAGGACGGACAAAACCAGTCAAATATCAACTGAGTTCTGCTCATATTTTAGTACCATTTTCTAAACTATAGTGAATAAACTGATAATGTGAGAAATGTTGAAGCTGTCTGATATATATTGTGGTTTGACTGTAGCTCACGTTTAGTTTTCTGTCTTAGAAACTCAAAAAGGAAGTGAGGAAATCATATCAAACATGGCGAACGCACCTTCTCGATGTCCTGAGCTCTGTTTTTGATGGCCTGAGCGCACTGTTCTTCCACTGTCGGCTCCTCCGGGTCTCCGCCCAAACCGGGAATCACATCCAGGTCGGAGAAGAATATCTGCAACACAGGAGATTTATTCCATTGAACACGCTGCTGTTCTGTGGCTTCTAGGATGTTTAATGAAAAAATGATGTTCTTCGTCAGTATTTTTGTCTTCTTTTCCAGTACAAATATCTTACTTTGTGCTTCAAGTTTGGTTAAGCTTAGACATTGCGTTTAGCAGCTATACGTCCAGGGCCGCGGGAAGTGGGGGTGCTGGGAGTGCTGCAGCACCCCCTGTTTTCACAGAATTGTAAATGCAACGCATATGTTTGTTCATTAAAATGTATTAATTTTTAGCATTTAGTCATTTATTTGTAATAAACACTTTAAGTGGGCTATTTAAAAATTGTTATTTATATGTTATATTATGTTTTTAAAACATAAGCGCAGAGTGTTACGTAATAGTCTATTGTGTGTGTGTCGAAAGAATTTGTCCGCAGCTGTAAAAAAATAAATAAAAAATAAAAACCCAGTCAAAAACCCCACTGTCAGTGTTTTGTAAGGAACAGGCAAATATGTCAAATATAGCAGGAGACATTTTAATTGTTTACTATTAAAGCAGTTATTTTTTATGTCAGTGTCGGCTAGACAGATGAAGTTGACGACTCGCGATCTTCGCAGCGCCAGAGAGAAATGCACATTTCATACGAATTACATAAGCAGCGCAGTCTGTTTTCTTTCGTTTTGAATTGTTCTGCTTAAAAGTAGACATTTCAAGCTATCTATATGTCTCAGGTCTGTGAGGCAATAGGCTACCTTATAGGCCTACGCTGAGTTTCGGTTCATTTATGAGACGAGCTCCAGGTTCGCCAGCGCCTCCGTGTCCTGATTATCTATTTTCTAATAGCCAAGTATATTTACTTCTTATTCATTAAATCCAGACAATTGGTTGACGAAACATCGATTAAAATTAAGATACAATTAATACAAAACAAAATTAAATTTAAAGACAGGCTTTGTGCTTTCAGTTTGAGGTCTCTGTGAAAGTTTTAAAACATTCTTTTAGTGCCGCTTTAGAGCGCTCACGTCCGTAACGGAGAACTGTCTGTAATTTTTTTTTTTTTTTGTGAAATAAATTTCTAAAAAAATGCGACTTAGTCCAGTGCGACTTAGGCTATATATGGTTTTTCTTCCTCGTGGCGCATTTTTTTACTGTTATGCGACTCCGGAGCGACTTATAAAATAGGCTACGGTAAGTTATTTATTCTTTTTGTGCAAATGTCCCATAAAGTGCCATCCTTTAAGGATTAATTTATGTCCCGTTGACCGGTCCATTGCATTACGAATAAAAGCAGAATCAATAAAGTCAAAAATGTGATGTGCAGAGTTTTATAGTCTTGATATTGTTTCTTATTCAAAAGTGGCGACGCCACAACAACGAGTGAACAAACGAGTGTATTCTATGGCAAAGATTGTTTCAGTCACTCAGTATGTATTTTAATAATGTTAAAATGGTGTAATATGTATGAATGTCATTATGTACTTATGCATTTGGTTGCGAGTGCAGTGCGTTTGCTGAGACTCCGCCCACACACTCTCCTGATTGGCTGTGATTTTGGATTGATTTGGTTGCGAGTACAGAGAGACTCTGCCCACACACTCTCCTGATTGGCTGTGATTTGTGATTGATTTGGTTGTGAGTGCAGTGCGCTTACAGAGAGACTCCGCCCACACGATCTTCTGATTGGCTGTGATTTTTTGATAGGTTTTTGTTGCCCATTTTATTTTGTTGACAGACAAACTGCATGCCGCTGTAATCTCATGGCATCGCGACTGGTTAGGACACGGTGGAAGTTGATTACAAGTGATAACAGAATTGTTCAGGCTCAGTGTGTTTGAACAGAGGTGATCGATACCTTGCTGGCTGATGCCGACGCGTGTGGAGAGTCTTCTCTGGATCCTCCCGGGGGATCACCGGATGGCCTGAGTTTCTCTGCAGTCACAGAGAGACAGTGAAGAACATCAGGAGAAACAGTTGCTCTTAAAACTCCAAATCTTTAAATGTCTGAGCAGACAAGAAAAAATTATCCGTCATAAACAATATCAGAGCCATCCTTGTATAAATGAATAGCCGAACATCATCCGCGTCGGAGAAGCGTGTTTATGTTTGCGTTCCCGAGTTTGAGATGTTTCTCTCTACAGGCACCCATACGTCTACAAACAACGAACATGACGGCGCAAAGAAAGTTCAATCCGATTCCAGGGTTTTCCAGGTGCAACTGAAAAACATGTTTATTTCTGTTTTTTATTTACTCTATATTTTTATAGAGTCTTGCTTCTGACTCAAGCTGAGCGCTGGAGGACAGGGAGCGTTTACATTAAACTACCACTGAATATTTATTTGATCATTTGGGATGATCAAAACTTTTGACTTAATTTTAAGATTTATTATTGTAAGTATTATTTTAGTTGGAAAGGTGCACATTCTTAATAGTAAAGATTTAATTTATATACATTTAAGCATATTTGAAACATTATCTGTTAGAAACTATTTAAAGAGTTCAATTAGGTAGAAAAAAAAATACAGTGGGTTTTTCCCACTGTAATAATGAGTAACTTATTAATTACATAACTTTTATTTGTAAGCTTTTATTTTAATTTTATTTGTAATCTCCACATGCTAACATGATGTTTTGCTTGATCCGGACCTGCATCCCAGCACAATCCCGAGGTCTGTGGACATTCCCTGCTTTCATGTGTGCGTTAATGACGCGGTCGGGACAGAAGAAACGGCTTCTGTTGGCTCAGGTTTTATTGTGTCTGTAAAAGTGAGGCGACACATTCCTCCTGTATGAGTGATGATGATGATGGGAACAAAACACAGGCCTGTTGTGAGCCGACCCTCTTAACACCAAATAAATAATGACTTTAAAGTTCACAGGCTAAAAAAAGACCCTTAACTGGGACGTCCTGTGACGGGACGCGTCCAATTAAACCAGCTAACCTGAAGAACTGAAGCGGCCCGGATGAGAAAGAGCCCAAATACTCTACGAATACATAAACGTGTGCAGATACTCTGGTTTAATAGTTGTGTGTGAATGTATATGAACTTTTTTTTTTGGTTATTAATTAAACAAATTAAACTACAATATATGTCGCCTCTGCAATTAATTGAAATAAAATATTTGTTTAATTTTATTTTATTTAGTGAATGATAATAACCTTGATCTGGAGAGGGATTTATAAACTTCCTAAAACCGACAGGTAGCATGAAGAAGAAATTGAAGAAATTAGAGAATCTGAGTCATCTAAATCTGTGAAGACAAGAGAAGGGGATTATCATGTAGTGACGGGTGAGTTATCAGCTGACCTGGCTGGTTCTCGGGGCGAGTGGCGCTGATGTTCTGCTGGTGTTCGGGGACTCGGGGAGATCTGGATCTGAACCTGGATCTGAATCTGGATCTGGATCTGGATCTGACACCATCACCATCAGCCCTGATCACACATCAACAGTTCTGTCAGCACCACTATCGTCAAATACGACATTCAGTTTGGATTGACTGGTTCTGTTCTGGGCCGCCTAGCATGGATAAGAGCAGCAATAACCCCTCTTAGGGGAGAACAGAACACAACCAACATGAATGTATGCAGATCATTAATTAATAATGATTTTAATCACTACGCCTAATTCTTCACATGAACAAGAGTTTTCCTGGTGTGTGTGTGTGTGTGTGTGTGTGTGTGTGTGCTGCTCACTCTCGGTCCAGGTTCATGATGGCCTGTAGCAGTGCGTCCTCTCCTGGAGGATAGAGTAACCTTTGACCTCTGACCCCAGGCTGAGAGGTCACTACACCACCACTCCTGCATACAGACATGAAAATAATCTAGTTTATGTTTTTAAAGAGCTCATTAAAGCAACACTAAGGAACTTTTCCTCTGCGGTCCCCCTACAGGTTGGAAGCGGAATTGTCCATTACCGCTGTCGTAAATAATGTCTCCGCCCGCAGCCGACTGTCACACACACACTCGCTGTTTATCCAGCGCCGGCTCTGAATGAACGATGTCCACAGACGAGGTAGAGTATGATGCATGATTTCATGAAAGTATGATGTATTGCGACATCAGAAATGCAGAAAAACTAAATAATGACTATTGTAGCGCTTGCCGTAAAGCAAGTCAAATTTGTAGTTTTCTTATGTCTCATTAGAACTACAGAAACGCGACCAGATCTGGCAATCTTACATAGTGTGGTTATAGCAGATATAGGGACGCAAAGCGGATCCAGAAGTGCCGTTCACACTGTTACCACTTGATGAACCACTGATACCATTTTGGAAACATTATTTTAAGGTAAAACATTTTCCTTAGTGTTGCTTTAAGAGAGTCAGAGAGATATTAACAGGTCATTTACTTATTTAAAAAAAAGAAATCTTTATTTAGCTTTCAAATAAGCAAACACTCGAACACACGTGAGGCCCCGAATATATATATATATATATCATTTTTCAACATAATATAATAAACATAAAATAAGAAAAATGTATATAATACATAATTCTGCATTATGACTGGTTTGATGAGGGACAAATGTAAGCGCTTCTGTGCGATTCATTAGAAGTGTTTGGACCAGTGCTGATCCTGAGGAGCCGCTGAGTAAAGCGCTGCTACACACACACAGTTTGATCAGTGTGTGGACTGTAATGAAGCCGCTGAGTAAAGCGCTGCTACACACACACAGTTTGATCAGTGTGTGGACTGTAATGAAGCCGCTGAGTAAAGCGCTGCTACACACACACAGTTTGATCAGTGTGTGTACTGTAATGAAGCCGCTGAGTAAAGCGCTGCTACACACACACAGTTTGATCAGTGTGTGGACTGTAATGAAGCCGCTGAGTAAAGCGCTGCTACACACACACAGTTTGATCAGTGTGTGTACTGTAATGAAGCCGCTGAGTAAAGCGCTGCTACACACACACAGTTTGATCAGTGTGTGAGCTGTAATGAAGCCGCTGAGTAAAGCGCTGCTACACACACACAGTTTGATCAGTGTGTGAGCTGTACTGAAGCCGCTGAGTAAAGTGCTGCTACACACACACAGTTTGATCAGTGTGTGGACTGTAATGAAGCCGCTGAGTAAAGCGCTGCTACACACACACAGTTTAATCAGTGTGTGGACTGTAATGAAGCCGCTGAGTAAAGCGCTGCTACACACACACAGTTTGATCAGTGTGTGAGCTGTACTGAAGCCGCTGAGTAAAGTGCTGCTACACACACACAGTTTGATCAGTGTGTGGACTGTAATGAAGCCGCTGAGTAAAGCGCTGCTACACACACACAGTTTGATCAGTGTGTGGACTGTAATGAAGCCGCTGAGTAAAGCGCTGCTACACACACACAGTTTGATCAGTGTGTGGACTGTAATGAAGCCGCTGAGTAAAGCGCTGCTACACACACACAGTTTGATCAGTGTGTGGACTGTAATGAAGCCGCTGAGTAAAGCGCTGCTACACACACACAGTTTGATCAGTGTGTGGACTGTAATGAAGCCGCTGAGTAAAGCGCTGCTACACACACACAGTTTGATCAGTGTGTGGACTGTAATGAAGCCGCTGAGTAAAGCGCTGCTACACACACACAGTTTGATCAGTGTGTGGACTGTAATGAAGCCGCTGAGTAAAGAGCTGCTACACACACACAGTTTGATCAGTGTGTGAGCTGTAATGAAGCCGCTGAGTAAAGCGCTGCTACACACACACAGTTTGATCAGTGTGTGGACTGTAATGAAGCCGCTGAGTAAAGCGCTGCTACACACACACAGTTTGATCAGTGTGTGGACTGTAATGAAGCCGCTGAGTAAAGCGCTGCTACACACACACAGTTTGATCAGTGTGTGGACTGTACTGAAGCCGCTGAGTAAAGCGCTGCTACACACACACAGTTTGATCAGTGTGTGAGCTGTAATGAAGCCGCTGAGTAAAGCGCTGCTACACACACACAGTTTGATCAGTGTGTGAGCTGTAATGAAGCCGCTGAGTAAAGCGCTGCTACACACACACAGTTTGATCAGTGTGTGGACTGTAATGAAGCCGCTGAGTAAAGCGCTGCTACACACACACAGTTTGATCAGTGTGTGAGCTGTAATGAAGCCGCTGAGTAAAGCGCTGCTACACACACACAGTTTGATCAGTGTGTGTAATGTACTGAAGCCGCTGAGTAAAGCGCTGCTACACACACACAGTTTGATCAGTGTGTGAGCTGTAATGAAGCCGCTGAGTAAAGCGCTGCTACACACACAGTTTGATCAGTGTGTGTACTGTAATGAAGCCGCTGAGTAAAGCGCTGCTACACACACACAGTTTGATCAGTGTGTGAGCTGTAATGAAGCCGCTGAGTAAAGCGCTGCTACACACACACAGTTTGATCAGTGTGTGTAATGTACTGAAGCCGCTGAGTAAAGCGCTGCTACACACACACAGTTTGATCAGTGTGTGGACTGTAATGAAGCCGCTGAGTAAAGCGCTGCTACACACACACAGTTTGATCAGTGTGTGTAATGAAGCCGCTGAGTAAAGCGCTGCTACACACACACAGTTTGATCAGTGTGTGAGCTGTAATGAAGCCGCTGAGTAAAGCGCTGCTACACACACACAGTTTGATCAGTGTGTGAGCTGTAATGAAGCCGCTGAGTAAAGCGCTGCTACACACACACAGTTTGATCAGTGTGTGGACTGTAATGAAGCCGCTGAGTAAAGCGCTGCTACACACACACAGTTTGATCAGTGTGTGGACTGTAATGAAGCCGCTGAGTAAATCGCTGCTACACACACACAGTTTGATCAGTGTGTGAGCTGTAATGAAGCCGCTGAGTAAAGCGCTGCTACACACACACAGTTTGATCAGTGTGTGGACTGTAATGAAGCCGCTGAGTAAATCGCTGCTACACACACACAGTTTGATCAGTGTGTGAGCTGTAATGAAGCCGCTGAGTAAAGCGCTGCTACACACACACAGTTTGATCAGTGTGTGGACTGTAATGAAGCCGCTGAGTAAATCGCTGCTACACACACACAGTTTGATCAGTGTGTGTACTGTAATGAAGCCGCTGAGTAAAGCGCTGCTACACACACACAGTTTGATCAGTGTGTGGACTGTAATGAAGCCGCTGAGTAAATCGCTGCTACACACACACAGTTTGATCAGTGTGTGTACTGTAATGAAGCCGCTGAGTAAAGAGCTGCTACACACACACAGTTTGATCAGTGTGTGGACTGTAATGAAGCCGCTGAGTAAATCGCTGCTACACACACACAGTTTGATCAGTGTGTGAGCTGTAATGAAGCCGCTGAGTAAAGCGCTGCTACACACACACTGATCAGTGTGTGGACTGTAATGAAGCCGCTGAGTAAAGCGCTGCTACACACACACAGTTTGATCAGTGTGTGAGCTGTAATGAAGCCGCTGAGTAAAGCGCTGCTACACACACACAGTTTGATCAGTGTGTGAGCTGTACTGAAGCCGCTGAGTAAAGCGCTGCTACACACACACAGTTTGATCAGTGTGTGGACTGTAATGAAGCCGCTGAGTAAAGCGCTGCTACACACACAGTTTGATCAGTGTGTGTACTGTAATGAAGCCGCTGAGTAAAGCGCTGCTACACACACACAGTTTGATCAGTGTGTGAGCTGTAATGAAGCCGCTGAGTAAAGCGCTGCTACACACACACAGTTTGATCAGTGTGTGTAATGTACTGAAGCCGCTGAGTAAAGCGCTGCTACACACACACAGTTTGATCAGTGTGTGGACTGTAATGAAGCCGCTGAGTAAAGCGCTGCTACACACACACAGTTTGATCAGTGTGTGTAATGAAGCCGCTGAGTAAAGCGCTGCTACACACACACAGTTTGATCAGTGTGTGAGCTGTAATGAAGCCGCTGAGTAAAGCGCTGCTACACACACACAGTTTGATCAGTGTGTGAGCTGTAATGAAGCCGCTGAGTAAAGCGCTGCTACACACACACAGTTTGATCAGTGTGTGGACTGTAATGAAGCCGCTGAGTAAAGCGCTGCTACACACACACAGTTTGATCAGTGTGTGGACTGTAATGAAGCCGCTGAGTAAATCGCTGCTACACACACACAGTTTGATCAGTGTGTGAGCTGTAATGAAGCCGCTGAGTAAAGCGCTGCTACACACACACAGTTTGATCAGTGTGTGGACTGTAATGAAGCCGCTGAGTAAATCGCTGCTACACACACACAGTTTGATCAGTGTGTGAGCTGTAATGAAGCCGCTGAGTAAAGCGCTGCTACACACACACAGTTTGATCAGTGTGTGGACTGTAATGAAGCCGCTGAGTAAATCGCTGCTACACACACACAGTTTGATCAGTGTGTGTACTGTAATGAAGCCGCTGAGTAAAGCGCTGCTACACACACACAGTTTGATCAGTGTGTGGACTGTAATGAAGCCGCTGAGTAAATCGCTGCTACACACACACAGTTTGATCAGTGTGTGTACTGTAATGAAGCCGCTGAGTAAAGCGCTGCTACACACACACAGTTTGATCAGTGTGTGGACTGTAATGAAGCCGCTGAGTAAATCGCTGCTACACACACACAGTTTGATCAGTGTGTGAGCTGTAATGAAGCCGCTGAGTAAAGCGCTGCTACACACACACTGATCAGTGTGTGGACTGTAATGAAGCCGCTGAGTAAAGCGCTGCTACACACACACAGTTTGATCAGTGTGTGGACTGTAATGAAGCCGCTGAGTAAAGCGCTGCTACACACACACAGTTTGATCAGTGTGTGTAATGTACTGAAGCCGCTGAGCTCTGCAGAGACGAAGGTGTCCGGTGGCTAATGCGGGGTAAGTTGGGCCAAGCCCTCAGCTTCTCCTCCACCGCTAATTTGATTGTTTGTTTTAGGAGTTCAGCCGGGCTTTAAAGTTCTCTGGAGCCTGTCGGGCCACGGGACGCTGACCTCTGACCTCTGGCCAGACAGACCAGCAGACGTGAGATGATGTCACCGGATCATCACAGGTAGAGATATTTATACACTCTTATCGATCTTATTCATATTCAATTGGGATTTATTTTTATGTTTTTAGAATTCATTTTAATGTTATTTATATATTATTATAGTTTTTATTTATATTTTGAATTGCATTTTATTTTGATATTTTCAGAATTCACTTTAATATTATTTACTCGTTGTCAGCCGTAAACGAGCCGCCGCTGAACTCAGACCCGAACACACACACACACACACACACACACACACACACACACACACACACACACACACACACACACACACACACACACACACACACACAGAACACAGAGGAGTTTAATAACTGTGTTGTGTGTTTATTATACATATATATATATATACAATTCGCTAATGAATCATTCTGAATGACTCAGTGATTCTCTCGAACCGACTCCCAAAGCACTGGTAAATGACTCTCGGAGAGTGAATCATATGGATAAATAGAAATAAAATTAAATATATAAAAACAGCAACATTTCTCATTTTCATTCACTTTAAGTTGAAGAAGTTAAAAACGATAGACATATTTAAAAAAAATTTAAATTAAAATAAAAATGGCAAATACACAATAAAGTTACTGAAACTTTAACTAAAATTAAAATGAAAACAGAAAATAAAAACAAATATATAAAAATATTAATAAAAACTATAATAGTATATGGATATAGTAAAATAACACTGATGCCTGTATATTCTGCTGTGAAGTCATGAGAGTTTTATGGACAGAGATTGTGATCATAAATCTACAATTATTTCTCCTGATGTTTTGTGGTTTTATTTTCTGATAAGAAATTAATTTCAATATGTGTTCAAGTACTTTAATGCAGTGGTTGTGCTTATACACACTATTGCACAAGCATTACAAAAATAATTAATGAATGATTAAAGTGTACGGACTGATGGTCAGACTGTGTGTGTGAGTGTGAGTGTGAGTGTGAGTGTGACTGTGAGTGTGTGTGTGTGTGTGTGTGTGTGTGTGTGTGTGTGTGTGTGTGTGTGTGTGTGTGTGTGTGTGTGTGTGTGTGTGTGTGTGTGTGTGTGTGTGTGTGTGTGTGTGTGTGTGTGTGTGTGTGTGAGTGTGTGTGTGTGTGTGTGTGTCTCACCTTAGATGTTCCTGTGGTCCATCCTCACGCTGTGTGTTACAGAAATACAGCGCCTCCTGCTGGAGAAACTACAGTCACACACACACACACACACACACACACACACACACACACACACACACACACACACATCAGTGTTTCTGTCGTGCTTTCCAGGTCAAACATCTGAACATTCTTACATTAAGACACATTTACTGGAGAAGAACAACGACTGAAGATATTAAGACTTGTTTAATGAATCAGAAGAAAGTGAGTTTGTGTTTAAAACATGAACTAATCTCTGCCATATTCTTGTTTTAAGCACAAACTCACTTTCTTCTGATTCATTAAACAAGTCTTAATATCTTCAGTCGTTGTTCTTCTCCAGTAAATGTAAGAATGTTCAGATGTTTGTTCTTCTGATAATACAGCTTTATTATCTGATCTAATATTCCTGACGTGGAGACATGATCTAACATCTTAGAATAAATATCAGTGTGTGTGTGTGTGTGTGTGTGTGTGTGTGTGTGTGTGTGTGTGTCTCACCCTGTGGTACAGCAGTGTGTCTCTGTGTTCCTGTGATCTCTCGCTGTGATGAGTGTGTGTTTGTGTGTGTGTTTGTGTGTGTGTGTGATGAGTGTGTGTGTGTGTGTGTGTGTGTGTGTGTGTGTGTGTGTGTGTGTGTGTGTGTGTGTGTGTGTGTGTGTGTGTGTGTGTGTGTGTGTGTGTGTGTGTGTGTGTGTGTGTCTCACCCTGTGGTACAGCAGTGTGTCTCTGTGGTCATGTGATCTCTCGCTGTGATGAGTGTGTGTTTGTGTGTGTGTTTGTGTGTGTGTGTGTGTGTGTGTGTGTCTCACCCTGTGGTACAGCAGTGTGTCTCTGTGTTCCAGTGATCTCTCGCTGTGATGAGTGTGTGTTTGTGTGTGTGTTTGTGTGTGTGTGTGTGTGTGATGAGTGTGTGTGTGTGTGTGTGTGTGTGTGTGTGTGTGTGTGTGTGTGTGTGTGTCTCACCCTGTGGTACAGCAGTGTGTCTCTGTGGTCATGTGATCTCTCGCTGTGATGAGTGTGTGTGTGTCCTGCATCTCCTCTGTAACACTGAGCGGGGCGTTTGCTCACGACTCTCACTCTGCGATACGGCGCCTGAGAATGAAGATCTCTGAGCATCAGGGGCCTAAAACACACACTACTGAAGCAGAAGAAGGAGGAGTGTGTGTGTGTGTGTGTGTGTGCTCTTACAGCTGTTCCGATGTATCTCTCATAGATCTGTCTGATGTTGAGCTCCCTGTACGTCACTGAAACACATTCACAATCACATCACTTCCTGTCCGCCACGTTCACAATCACATCACTTCCTGTCCGCCACGTTCACAATCACATCACTTCCTGTCCGCCACATTCACAATCACATCACTTCCTGTCCGCCACGTTCACAATCACATCACTTCCTGTCCGCCACGTTCACAATCACATCACTTCCTGTCCGCCACTGAAACACGTTCACAATCACATCACTTCCTGTCCGCCACGTTCACATTCACATCACTTCCTGTCCGCCACTGAAACACATTGATCTGTCACTCATAACTGGTCTGATGTTGATATGAAGAGTTCAGACACTCACTGATGATGATCTGGATCCTCTCGCTCTGTAAACTGCAGCTTGAGGAGAAACATATGGTTTTATTACAGTTATATCCTGAAGATCAACATCAGCATGAACGCTGACTTTACTAACAGCAATTAACATACTGTCACTGTCATACATTAATACATTAATAATCTTCAGATCGCGTAAGAAGCTTCATTATTTTTCTTTACGTTTATGTTATCTGATGACGAGGGATGATAATACAGAGATTACACGATTATACTGAGTTATCTGTGGTATTTCTGTAAACTATAGTTACTACGGTGAATTTAACACATTAAAAGATGATTTTGCCACTTTTGAAGAACTAATATTTACATGAATTCACTGTACATTCATTTTACAACAAGATTTCATTTGTTAACATTAGTTAATACATTTACTAACAACGTTACAGCATTTAATATTTGTTAATAAAATGTTCATGTTAGTTCAATATTAACACATACTACTTTTGATCTTATACATCAGTAAATGTAGAAATCAACATTAAATCAATAAACGCTTTAGAAGTGTTTTTCACTCGTTCATGTCAGCTAATGTAAAGTAAAGTGATAATTATGTTATTAATATAATTATATGATTATTACGCGTGCGGACGGAATTAAATCACGTTTCTACAGCGGCTGCATTACGCCTGTTATTACTTCACACAGTTTACTAATACTATATGAATATACCTCGTCAAAGTTTGATGTCAGCTGTAAAATCAGAAGTGTAACTGTACTCGTTTAAATATTAATCAATTCATCTTGGCACCTGATGATGATTATTATTATTATTCTGACGATGTTCTTCTTCAGCAGAAAGTGATTAATGAGAATCGGCGAGTCACTGTCGCCCCCTGCAGGACACACTCTATACCACACACTCTATACTACACAATACTGTACACTCTATACAGAAGGACTATATTTTCCATTATTTATATGACAACAAGATTCATTTATTTTTGTAAATAATATTTTGATTATTACAAATAAAACAGCAGTGAGGTGAAAAAATATGTTTGTAAAGTAGTAGTTAATCAAGATGGCTTGTTGGTGAAATTTTGCTAATTTAATGTGTACACTATAAAAAAAACTTACTTTTTTATGTATTTTTTTCTACCAAAATTAATTTTTGGGGGTTATTTTTTCAGTGTTTGCGTAGTTTTATTTATTTATTTATTTTGCAAACACACAGAGATGACATGTTTATGATGTACAACTTTATATACAGACTACAAATTGTATTAACAATATGTTCAATGTCATCAGAAAACACATGAGAAAAGAAGAGTTAACAAAGAGCTGGAAGAAAACTGCAGTTTTGAGGAGGAAATACTCAGCAATGCTGTTTAATTATGAATTTACACATGGTTTGTCTTAAAGCATATTAAAAACACCACATAGACACATAACCGACATTAAAAGCTGGATTTACACCACAGAGGGACTTTAACATTATTTAGCATAACTGTTTAGTTGAAATTGTTAATTGTATTGAAGATTTTCAAATATCTGTCGGTCTCTGTTTTTTTTTTTTCCTGCATTTACAACATACATGAACTTACAAGAAGTAGCACTATATGCAAACACACTGTTTGTGGAACAGCAGAGCTATAGATACATAAAGAAAGCATCTCTACATTAAACACTGCGTTATTATAGATTATACAGAGGTAATATGAAAAGAAACTGTCCTGGTCGAGTTTACAGGAATAGGCTGCCGCTCCATGATATAACATACATTTAACATTTCATTATTCATCAGCAGATCAAAGCCATCACTTGGTATAAATGTGGGCATTTACACTAAGTTTAAATAGCGATATTCTATCTAGGCTATATTTGACCCATATGTTTAGGCAGAACACAGTAGTAAATATAGCCTATTTATATCGACAAGATACATTTTGAATTTAAGATTTTTGCCTGTTCGTCCCATCCCTGTTCAGTAAAGTACCTGATCAACGATACCTGTGTTCCTTCTCCTGTTTATCTGTGTCAGTTAATCACTTTAGCCAGACAACCATGTTAAATGTTGATTAACATCAAGACTTCCAGTGATAAATGATAGGTTGATTATAGGCCTTTTTCTGTTCTGCGCCCCAGAAAGCTTCCTCTGTCCAGTTTATTTATAGACTTGATGTCGGAGGTTGAGCGGTTGATATTTAGGCTATATAATACATTTGTATCGTTTTTAACAAATAACTTTTGATTATTTAAAGTTTTATTAAGGAGATTTTCAAATAATGATTTTAGCTCATTGGCGCCTCTCTGTGCACTTCATATACCACACTAAACAGCGAAAACGAAACTTACCACAGTGTCATCAGTAGCCTACAGTTACTTCTACATCCTGAGGGAATAAAGTAAAGGTTCGAGCACATTCAACATGAGTTTCCAGATCTACTTTTCAGATAGGAGACAGAGACTGGAGAGAATAAGATTTTCTGTGGCGAATTCAGAAGAGGAATTCAGGAACACCACAGTGCAGGAGTTAAAGAGAAAACTCATTCCTGAAGACCAACGTAAGTCCAACACTTCAGTCTTCTGTGTACATTAGCTAACATATGTGAAGTAGATTGTGATGTTAACAAAGAAAATCTGTATTTGAATGTAGATTCAGCTCTTATTAACGGAGAAGCCTGAGATTTAAGGGTGGCATGTTGCACGGCTCAGTTAATTAAGCACAGTTTAAAAATAGGCTACTCTAGGATTTGTTGATCGGGGCTTTATTTTATATCGAGTTGTGTTGCACCACTTAGGCCTAATTTTAAACAGATTAACACATCTGGATTTAGATTTCTAAACTGCGATTAAAACCTACATTTACGATTCATTTTCTCCACCATTATGGATTTGCCATATTGTAATTAAACTCCAACAATGTTTATATTCCATTGTCTTCTTTATTGGCCACCAGAAACACTCTTTCTGACAATAATTGCTCTTGCCGATAGTTTAACTTGTCGAATGTCAGCTCTTTATAAACTGCTAGGCTTTGTGAGACCGTTATTGCAGCAGGCAATGAAAATATTGCGGCAAGGCGTGTAGATTTCATAAACCTGGAAATATATTTATAGTATCAGTTAATAGAGTAATATGGCAGCATAACATGACAAAACAACCGAGATTTGAAAAAAGTGCCTATCATGCTCTTGACCAGCAGCTACACCTGAGAAATGAGGAGGACGAAACCTGCAAAAACAATAAATAAATACAATTATACATAGATAAATATATAAATAAATACATGTGCAAAAAATACATGAATAAATACATAAATCCACAAATTCCTGCATAAATATATAAATAATTAAATGTGCAAAGAGAACAATAATTAAATAAATAAAACGAATGTTGGGGGAAATTAATTTTTTTATGTTAAATGTTAAACTGAAAGTTGTTGTTTTTTCCTTTTAAGCGTTTATTCATTTTTTTATGTAGCTCCGTATTTACTTTTCCTTGACGCAACATGCTAATGAGAAGGTGTCAATCAAGCATCAGAAGGCGGTCTCTGTGCCACCATTGGCTGACACTGTTGAGGACAGTAGCTACACAATCTGCAGATTATATTCTCCTCAGAGTAGATGATCTACAGTTAGCAGCTACTGTACATCTGAGGCGGCGTCAGAGCCGTTACTGTACATCTGAGGCGGCGCCAGAGCCGTTACTGTACATCTGAGGCGGCGGCAGAGCCGCTACTGTACATCTGAGGCGGCGTCAGAGCCGTTACTGTACATCTGAGGCGGCGTCAGAGCCGTTACTGTACATCTGAGGCGGCGTCAGAGCAGCTACTGTACATCTGAGGCGGCGTCAGAGCCGTTACTGTACATCTGAGGCGGCGTCAGAGCAGCTACTGTACATCTGAGGCGGCGTCAGAGCCGTTACTGTACATCTGAGGCGGCGTCAGAGCAGCTACTGTACACCTGAGGCGGCGTCAGAGCCGTTACTGTACATCTGAGGCGGCGTCAGAGCCGTTACTGTACATCTGAGGTGGCGCCAGAGCCGCTACTGTACATGTGAGGCGGCGCCAGAGCCGTTACTGTACATCTGAGGCGGCGTCAAAGCCGTTACTGTACATCTGAGGCGGCGTCAGAGCCGCTACTGTACATCTGAGGCGGCGTCAGAGCCGTTACTGTACATCTGAGGCGGCGTCAGAGCCGTTACTGTACATCTGAGGCGGCGTCAGAGCCGCTACTGTACATCTGAGGCGGCGCCAGAGCCGCTACTGTACATCTGAGGCGGCGTCAGAGCCGCTACTGTACATCTGAGGCGGCGTCAGAGCCGCTACTGTACATCTGAGGCGGCGTCAGAGCCGTTACTGTACATCTGAGGTGGCGTCAGAGCCATTACTGTACATCTGAGGTGGCGTCAGAGCCGTTACTGTACATCTGAGGTGGCGTCAGAGCCATTACTGTACATCTGAGGCGGCGTCAGAGCAGCTACTGTACATCTGAGGCGGCGTCAGAGCCGCTACTGTACATCTGAGGCGGGATCAGAGCCGTTACTGTACATTTGAGGCGGCGTCAGAGCCGCTACTGTACATCTGAGGCGGCGTCAGAGCCGCTACTGTACATCTGAGGTGGCGTCAGAGCCATTACTGTACATCTGAGGCGGCGTCAGAGCCGTTACTGTACATCTGAGGCGGCGTCAGAGCAGCTACTGTACATCTGAGGCGGCGTCAGAGCAGCTACTGTACATCTGAGGCGGGATCAGAGCCGTTACTGTACATCTGAGGCGGCGTCAGAGCCGTTACTGTACATCTGAGGTGGCGTCAGAGCCGTTACTGTACATCTGAGGTGGCGTCAGAGCCGTTACTGTACATCTGAGGTGGCGTCAGAGCCATTACTGTACATCTGAGGCGGCGTCAGAGCAGCTACTGTACATCTGAGGTGGCGTCAGAGCCATTACTGTACATCTGAGGTGGCGTCAGAGCCGCTACTGTACATCTGAGGTGGCATCAGAGCCATTACTGTACATCTGAGGTGGCGTCAGAGCCGCTACTGTACACCTGAGGCGGCGTCAGAGCCGCTACTGTACATCTGAGGTGGCGTCAGAGCCGCTACTGTACATCTGAGGCGGCGTCAGAGCCGCTACTGTACATCTGAGGCGGCGTCAGAGCCGCTACTGTACATCTGAGGCTGTGTCAGAGCAGCTACTGTACATCTGAGGCGGCGTCAGAGCCGCTACTGTACATCTGAGGTGGCGTCAGAGCCGCTACTGTACATCTGAGGCGGCGTCAGAGCCGCTACTGTACATCTGAGGCGGCGTCAGAGCCGCTACTGTACATCTGAGGTGGCGTCAGAGCAGCTACTGTACATCTGAGGCGGCGTCAGAGCCGCTACTGTACATCTGAGGCGGCGTCAGAGCCGCTACTGTACATCTGAGGTGGCGTCAGAGCAGCTACTGTACATCTGAGGCGGCGTCAGAGCCGTTACTGTACATCTGAGGCGGCGTCAGAGCCGCTACTGTACATCTGAGGTGGCGTCAGAGCAGCTACTGTACATCTGAGGCGGCGTCAGAGCCGCTACTGTACATCTGAGGTGGCGTCAGAGCAGCTACTGTACATCTGAGGCGGCGTCAGAGCCGTTACTGTACATCTGAGGCGGCGTCAGAGCCGCTACTGTACATCTGAGGTGGCGTCAGAGCAGCTACTGTACATCTGAGGCGGCGTCAGAGCCGTTACTGTACATCTGAGGCGGCGTCAGAGCCGCTACTGTACATCTGAGGTGGCGTCAGAGCAGCTACTGTACATCTGAGGCGGCGTCAGAGCCGCTACTGTACATCTGAGGCGGCGTCAAAGCCGTTACTGTACATCTGAGGCAGCGTCAGAGCCGCTACTGTACATCTGAGGTGGCGTCAGAGCAGCTACTGTACATCTGAGGCGGCGTCAGAGCCGTTACTGTACATCTGAGGCGGCGTCAGAGCCGCTACTGTACATCTGAGGCGGCGTCAGAGCCGCTACTGTACATCTGAGGCTGTGTCAGAGCCACTACTGTACATCTGAGGCGGCGTCAGAGCAGCTACTGTACATCTGAGGCGGCGTCAGAGCAGCTACTGTACATCTGAGGCGGCGTCAGAGCCGTTACTGTACATCTGAGGCGGCGTCAGAGCCGCTACTGTACATCTGAGGCGATATTAAAGTGTAAATAAACATTGATATTAAATTGTACATAAATAAATGCATAAATAAATGAAAAAATAAATGTGTGTGTGATATCATGTGTGTTCGCTGTTACGTTTCTTCCACAGTTGAAAACACAATACTTGTCAACTATCATTACAACACACTGAAGAAGAATCGCACACTGGGTTTCTACGGCATTAAACATGAGGATCATATTATTGCAGAGCGCCGTGGAGGTATGCATTATTTACACTAGTATTTGACATTATTAAAAGTATTTATTTATAGTCTTAAACTAACTGACCTTTTCATTTTCAGGCTCCTATACACTGACATATATGGAATTTTCTTCTGCTGGGGAAGAGAAAAGAGGTCAGTTTCAGAGTCTAAAGTCCACAAATGCTTGTTTTCTCTATCAGTGGTTTTGTAAAAGAAAATTACAGCGTTTACACACATCAGGCCCTTTTTTGTTGACATTTTTTCTTTTTTTAGGAGTTTTGTGCTTCATTTTGTGGCAATATAAATTGAAACTTAATCATGATGAGCAGGGGCGTAGCACCAAATTTTGGGCCCTGGGTACAAACCATCTTGCTGGGCCCCCGTACCAAATACCATAGTGATACCAATGGGTGGGGTATTGCATTTTTATCATAAAAACACTTAAAATGTAAACAAAATAAGCCACACTCTGATTAATGTATTTTTGTTTTATTGTCAAAAGTACAAGTTAATTGATGATTATTTAAAATAAATGCAGACTATAGAATCACAGGGTACACTAACCGCCAAACTAGACATTCAGTCTTTGAATTACGTTTTTAAAATAAGTCATTTTCAATCATTAAGATGTGCATTAAACTGAGAACAATCCTGTACTTAATGTAAGAGCGTGCGCGAGCTAATTTGCATAACAATGCGGTAAAATCGGCGCTAACGATCTGTGTTGTCGCGGGTGTTAGATTTTGACAATGGAGGGAAATATACAGTGTTTTCATGTAAACTTCTGACTCTGGGGAGAACTGCAGCAGAAGAGGAGAGCTGCGCATCTGCCTGGAGTGGCAGTGTGTTGAGCTCCCAGCTCCGCCTCCGTCTGCTTCTCACTCCGTTATTTACCCAGAAACATTGTTTGCTCGCTATGTAGGGTGTGATACTATAAAGTATTGGTATATTATTCAAATAGAGTACGAACATAAATGTATGCTATTCTACCTGGAGTAGATATTTATGTTAAAACAATGTCAATGCTCGATGATGCATTTGGAGCTCACCTTTCTTAAAAAAAAACTGAGTGAGCAACTGCTTGCCCTCATTTGCCTTTCTCTATTTAATCTTCTTTTCGTTTTTGAGCCCCTGATTTTCCTTTCTTAAGGAAAGACATGACTCTTCCCCTCTTAGTTCCTATCACGGCTCACTCCAGCTCCTGTCTCATCAACTGATTCACCGCAGGTCCACAGCAGAAGCACCTGACCTGCGGGTCGTACCATTTACATTGATTCGAGAGGGATGGTGGGGCCCTGCACAGCATGAAAATGACTTTTTTTTTTATACCAAACCAGTGCCTAACTACAAGTTTAGTTTTGCACAGGAACTTTTTTATTTGTATATAAATACTATACAAATGTTAGTGCATGTATATGTATGTATAGAAAACTGACTTCTAAGGGCCCTCCCCCTGCCTCGGGCCCTGGGTACTCGGTACCCTTTACCCCCCCAGTCCGACGCCCCTGATGATGAGTGTAAAATACCTTTACTTATTGATCCTTCACATTATTAAAGGCACCGATAGACAGGCAAACAAATCTGTAAACTTCTGCTGTTTCACGTTATCTCTTACAGTAACACATTCCTTTGAAGATGACGATGATGAAGGTAAAGGACTGCCCAGGACTCAATCTATGGACCATTTGGCTCTGATGCAACAGACTGACCCGTGGCAGTGTTGTGTATTATAGTTCAGTACAGCCTCACATAATCCACAGATATATATTCATACTGTCATCAGTTAAAGCATCGGTTCCCAACAGGGGGGTCGCGGCCCACAAAAAAGGTTGGGAACCACTGAGTTAAAGTGTCATATCTTTAACATTCACTCAGCGAGCTCTTTTTTTTGTTTTGAGCAATTTGCATTAAATAAAAGTCCTAACCTTTTTCTGTTCAAAATTTATATAATGAGCGAGTTCATCATGAATCCATTTTCCAATCCGTGTTTTTGTCTTATCCTGAATCACTATGGTACACCTATAATAAGTGATTACATTGGGACTATTTTACCCTGGTTCGGATCGCTGGCGCTGCGGAGTAGCCCAGTACCTGCGTGACTCGTCATAGACGCACACAGAGAGAGAAGTAGTTCCGGCTACAATGTTCTTCCGAAAGACGCGTTATTCTGTTAATAAACGCATGTTTGTTATCGCTCGCTATAGCGCCAAAAGCCTAAAAATAAAGCCTCACATTGATAAAGCCTCACAAATAACATGCAAGTATTGAGGCCCCAGACAGAAGTCATTTAGTAATAGCCTATATTCATTCTTTTTTTACCTACACACAAGTGTGAATACTGATATTTTTGTTATTGCATTTAAAATAGGGCAAATTTATAGGCTACTCCTAGGCTTACATTTTTAAATTACAAAGGGCCTACTAATGTTTTTGTTATTGTATTTTCAATATTATAGGCTATTATTTGTGCATAAACATATCTGTTTATAGTAAACATACCGTTTGTTTGAAAACAACATATTTTGTCATCCTTGCTGCAAGCTTACAAGAGTGAACATATCATTAAATGTG
Organism: Leuciscus leuciscus; assembly: GCF_965113295.1. Lineage (NCBI taxonomy): Eukaryota > Metazoa > Chordata > Actinopteri > Cypriniformes > Leuciscidae > Leuciscus > Leuciscus leuciscus. The sequence goes on from NC_138724.1 coordinate 31,169,861, forward strand.
AAGGGGGGCCCTAAAATATTTTCTTGGGAAAAAGGGGGTCTCAGACAAAAAAAGGTTGGGAACCACTGAGTTAAAGTGTCATATCTTTAACATTCACTCTCATATATTCTCTTATGAAGTCAGCCTCTTAATGTAAAACGGTTCCTAAAAAGAATTTATAATGAATTTATAAAGTTAAGAGTTTGGTTTTGGCATGCATGCATTTCCTGTATATTTCTGTACATACATAAGCAAATATTGTGCATAGCCCTTTCTTTTACAGTTATTAAAACTAAAAATCCATCCAGTGTTTTTTTTAAAAATCTCATTATATGTTTTCCCCTGTCTCAAATCGAGTCGTTCGCCCGGTCACACGGTCGGACACCCCTCCCACGATTGTTGATTGACAGCAGCGTTTCAACACAGACCCGCCCTCGTGAGCGAGCTGTCATCATAGTCCGCATTGTTGATACGCTGGAGCACTGTCTATGAGCAGAATGGCCTCTAAGCGAGTGTGGTGTTCGGTTCTTGGGTGTAATAACGAACACAGCATCATTTTGATGTTCCTAAATCTGAACCGCTGAAGACGCAATGGCTGAGTTTTGTTTTCGAAGGGAATATTCCCCACGGTCAACAGCAATGCTTTCATGTTTGCGCAAATCATTTCTCACCAGACTGATTTATAAACGAGGGTCAGTATAAAACATAAATTACAACAAATTCTATGTCCTTCAACTACTGCTAGAAACATTCCTGCCGTGACCTCATGTCAGTGCTTCAGCCCTGACAGCTGTACCTAACACTGCATAGATAACGTTACGCATCACGGACAAGCCTACATTTACCGAAAAAAAGTTTTTCATGACCATTAGCTGTAACATCAATCTGTCAATGAACTAACGTATATATCAGTAAACACACATAGCGTTCGTATCTCACTACTCTACCCTGCCAGTACACACAAAGATAGATCAAAGTGACATTACGTTAACCAACCATTCATTCTTTCTCCAAAAATATACCCTCAACTGTTGTCAAGGCAACACTCCACGTGTGTTGTGTCAAAACGCCCACAGAACAGAGGGGCGGGGTCAGCAAAGCTCATTATCATTTAAAGACACATGCACTCAAACGGCGTGCTGAAAACAGAGCTGTTCTTGACCAGGCAAAATGAGTGTTTTCTTACAATACTAATGCTGGTTTCTGGTTTCTTACAAGCTGGTTTAGGTCCTATTTTTCTGATAGAAAGCAGTTTGTCGCTATGGGTGGTTGTAGGTCTGTTATTGGTGTAGTGCAATCTGGTGTTCCTCAAGGTTCTATCTTGGGCCCTATACTTTTTAACATATACCTTTATCCCCTGGGTCAACTTTTGAGATCACTTGGTCTCAGTTTTCACTTTTATGCAGATGACACACAGGTTTATATACATTCAAAACCTGACGTTGATGTGGCTGTGTCCTATCTTTCTGTATGTATTTCTGAGATAAAAAAATGGATGTCTAGTAATTTTCTATGTCTGAACAGTGACAAGACGGAAGTAATGCTCGTTGGTTCGCCTCACCAGCTACGTAAGGCTGGGTCTCCAGCTTTAAGTGTAGAAGGTTCTACACTTCATTTTCAAACAAAATTAAAAAATTTGGGAGTAATATTTGATAGTAATCTAACATTTGTTCCTCATGTCCAGAGCACCGTCAAGACATCATTTTTTCATCTAAAAAATATAGCCAAATTGCGTCCCATGTTGTCACTTCCTGTGGCTGAAAAGCTAGTTAACATCTTTGTATTCTCTAGAGTTGATTACTGTAATGCCTTGCTGGCCGGGGTCTCAAAAGCTACCCTTAACAAACTGCAGTTGGTACAGAATGCAGCCGCTCGAATTCTATCTGGTAACAGAACAGGGGATCACATTACTCCGGTACTGGAATCCTTACACTGGTTGCCTATCAGATTCCGTGTTGATTTTAAAATTTTAATGCTTACTTATAAGGCCTTGCATGGACTGACACCTCTTTATATCACTGAACTTTTAAACCCTTACACACCAGTACGTGATCTTCGCTCCTCGGATGCTGGCCTTTTAATTGTCCCGAATACTAGACTTAAATCCATGGGTGATAGGGCCTTTTCGGCGAATGCTCCAAAACTTTGGAATTCCCTGCCTTTGGAGATTAGGCAAGCTGAATCTCTTAGTGTTTTTAAATCTTCCCTGAAAACTTATTTGTTTAGGGTAGCTTTTATATAACTGTTTATAATTGCTATATTATTGTTATTTATTATACATTTCATTGTTTTATTTTATTAATGCATTGTTTGTTCTATTGTAGGTGTATGCTTTGTGAAGCGCTTTGAGATGCTTTTTAAAGGCGCTATATAAAAATAAAGTTTATTATTATTATTATTATTATTATAATGAGAATTTTTAATTAAAGTATATTACAAACTTTTCATTTAGACCCTAAAGAATCATATTAGCTTGTACAAAAATGGCATTATATGACCCCTTTAACCACTCCTCAAACCGTTAGTCTGCTATGAGCAGAGATGGAGAGGAGGAGGAGCGCTAAAGTAAAACCCGGCCCTCTCTTCAATATTCCCTTTCACTTGGAAATGCGTCACAGAAAAGTTGTTTGCAACTTCCAGTTTATGCAGATTTTAATGTCTTCTTTTATCTTCAGTTGATTTCATCTAAGGCTGTGGCTGAAGTCAGTTGTAGTTCTTGTGTTTCTCTTTTCTTTTAGTGATTCTGCTTGTTAACAGCAGGTGTTCATCAGTAATGCTCAATCATCAAATATTTCATCTCTTAATTATCGCAGTAACTTTAACACTGCTTCAGAGTTATTTTAATTCTCTGACTGGGACCATAAGTGATCTGAGCAGAGTTGATTTAACTCTGTGGATTTTGCTGTGTACTCTTTTATTATGCATATGCAAGGACACGTTAAACTTAAAATAAAGACATTTATAATGTTACAAAAGAGTTCAGTTCATATATATTCTATATTTTATTCATCTAAGATCCCTGAAAAAAGTGTCACGGTTTCCACAAAAATATGACGCATCTCAACTGTTTTCAATATCTGAGAAAACAACAAGATCAGATCAGATCAGACATACTGAAGTGGAAAAAGTGCAAATCTTCTTTTGGAAAGTAGGCTTGTATGAGCCATGCCAACAGCAACTTGTAAACAGAGTGTGCGTGAGGAGAACTAGGCTCGTGCATGCTCTCTCGTGCGCACGTTTAATAGGCGTTCCCTCTCGGGAGCAGGGAGAGTGTTGCGCATGTGCATTTTTTCAAAAAGTGGAGAGGGCGGTTCTTTTCTAAAATTCGGGAAAATCCTCCGCTATACCTTTAAGTAAGTTCAATGATGGTACATTTTGTTGTAAAAATAAATAAATATAAATATATATTCTAAATAATATTTTTTTTATTAAAAAAAATCATATTGCTGTTCTTTCTGTTGTTATGGTTAGTTTTATTATTGTTTGGGTTTGTTGATTATTGTGTGTTAATTGTGTGTTAATTGTGAGCTGACTGCAGTACGGCTTACGGCCCGAGACACATTTCCCCATGTGGGATAATACAGTTTGTTCTTCCGTACATGAAGAGACTTGAGCCTATAGATGCAGGGAACTCACCAAGCTGGAACACAACACACACACTCTTCTCTCTCTCTCTCTCTCTCTCTCTCTCTCTCTCTCTCTCTCTCTCTCTCTCTCTCTCTCTCTCTCTCTCACACTCTCACACACTCTCTCTCTCTCTCTCTCTCTCTCTCTCTCTCTCTCTCTCTCTCTCACTCTCTCTCTCTCTCTCTCTCTCTCCTCTCTCTCTCTCTCTCTCTCTCTCTCTCTCTCTCTCTCTCTCTCTCTCTCTCTCACACACACACACACACACACACTTGTTATCCTTATCTAAATTACACTACACAGTAAACAGTTAATATTATGTTCTGACATGTTCAGTGACACACTGCTCTACACACACTATACACACATCACAAACTGTCAAATACTTTTTGGAAGTCTAAGAATCCCATGGAGAAACTCTTTCTGTATCAAAGGCCCTAAAGTGGGAGGTGACTGATGTTGGATTTAAACTGAAGGAAGTGAAACTATCATCACTGTGTGACCAAATTCAGTTACTACTAGATCCAGAGGGAATATAGTTCAAGTTCGAGCACATTCAACATGAGTTTCCAGATCTACTTTACAGATAGGAGACAGGGACTGGAGAGAATACCAGTTTCTGTGGCGAATTCAGAAGAGGAATTCAGGAACACCACAGTGCAGGAGTTAAAGAGAAAACTCATTCCTGAAGACCAACGTAAGTCCAACACTTCAGTCTTCTGTGTACATTAGCTAACATATGTGAAGCAGATTGTGATGTTAACAAAGAAAATCTGTATTTGAATGTAGATTCAGCTCTTATTAACGGAGAAGCCTGAGATTGAGAAGTTAGCAAATAAATAACGTAATATTAATGAGGAAAACATGTGATTTGATACGTGTGTGTGTGTGTGTGTGTGTGTGTGTGTGTGTGTGTGTGTGTGTGTGTGTGTGTGTGTGTGTGTGTGTGTGTGTGTGTGTGTGTGTGTGTGTGTTCGCTGTTCCTCATGTTTCTTCCACAGTTGAAACCACTATACTTATACGCTTCAAGACACTGAAGAAGAATCGCACACTGGGTTTCTACGGCATTGAACATGAGGATGAAATTACTGCAGTACCCCGTGGATGTATGCATTATTTACACTAGTATTTGACATTTTTAAAAGCATTTATTCATAGTCTTAAACTAACTGACCTTTTAATTTCAGACTCCTATACAATGACATTTCAGACACACTCTTCTCATGGCCATGAGTATACAAGTCAGTTTCTCTTCTGAGTCTAAAGTCCACAAATGCTTGTTTTCTCTATCAGTGGTTTTGCATTACACACATTTTTATAAAACATGTTTACAGCTTTTATAAACATCCGGGTTTTTTTTTTATGAGTTTTGTGCTTCATTTTGTGGCAATATAAATATAAACTTTATTATGATGAATGTAAAATACCTTTAATTATTGATCCTTCACATTATTAAGGGCACCGAAAGACAGGCAAAAATTCAGTAATCTTCTGGGTTTTTTCACATCATCTCTCACAGAAACGTATACCTATGAAGATGACGATGATGAAGATAAAGGACTGACCAGGACTCAATCTATGGACATTATGATTCCGATGCAACAGACTGACCCGTCGAAGTTTTGATTATTATAGTTCAGTACAGCCTCACATAATCCACAGATATATATTCATACTGTCATCAGTTAAAGTGTCATCTTTAAAATTCACTACCATTAACATTCACTCTCATATATTCTCTTATGAAGTCAGCCTCTTAATGTAAAATGGTCCTAAAAATAATGAATCTATAATAGTTTATGAACTTAAACGAGTTTGGTTTTGGCATGCTGTGCATTTCCTGTATGTTTCTATGTATTCATATGCAACAATTCTACATAGCCCTTTCTTTTACAGTTATTAAAACAATATTGAATATTTTTATTTTGTGAGAATTTTCCCTTTGTCCTTCTAAACGGTTTTTGTGTAATTAATTTAATTCATTCCAATTTGCTATAACACTGTCAGTAGTATACTCAAAATATATTTTAAAGTATACTGTAAAATAGTTGTTAACTTTAAAAAGTAAGTGTCTGTGCTGCCTTAAAATTGTAAGTTTAATCAACTCAAATATCCAAGTTGTCACTTAGTATAACTTCATATTTCAAGTTGAATAAACCTAAAATGTTAAGGCAGCACGAACACTTACTTTTTAAAGTTGACAACCATTTTGATTTGTTTTATTCTATAGGTGCATTTGACATTGCATGCTGGTTCAAGAATAATCCTTTGTGGCATACTTCTAAAACATGTTGACAGTATTTATGTAACAGAAAACAGAAGAGAGAGAGAACACCTAACATTAACAAGTCTGTTCAGTTCTTTATATCGCAGCCAACTCCTAAACATGTTCACACTTGAAAAAAATATACGTTCTACAGTTTAATGTGTTTCTCACAGATCCCGCATGCACTGTCCCTTTAAATCATTTAATTTATAAAGTGGTAAATGTAATTTAAAATAGTTTAAGAACATTTTCTTCTCAGTTGTTTAGTTAACACAATTCAATACAGTGTTAGATTACATTGTTTTGAAGGGTAATGCGATGGCTTGTCACTTTATTGAATTATAATTTTAATTAATAACATCTGTATAAGTTAATACACTACCAAACCAGTCCAGCATTTGTGTTACAGCCCATATTCAATCCATGCAAGTACCTAAAACAAAGACTTTGAATTGCTCAGGATATATTTCATTATGAGGTGTTGAAATATGAATTCCAGTGATCGGATCCACACGCAACATCTTCCTCTGGTAGTCATTTCTCAGAGGATACAGTCACATGACCGGTTCATAAACGAGGGATTGGTGTGTTTGATTAGGTTTGTTTATTTATTTATTTACAAAGTAATGTAAATTATGTTGTGTTTTAATGCATTATACTTTCTAAAGGTGTATTCAATGAATAGATAAGCATTATAATGTATAATAACTGTCACAGTTATTCATGAGATAATGCAGTAAGGTTCATTACAAGGCATTATTGCATGCATTAAAAATACTTAATAATGCATTATACGCGAGGGCTTTAAGTAAAGTGTTACTGTAACATCTTTGTTCTCATTATAATGCTTCTTCCAGTCAAAGTCTTTTCACATCAAAATCCAATACCTATTTCTCTAGAATGTTCTGGCTTGTGATTAGTGTTTGATCTGTGAATATTTCTCTCCTGATTCAGGAGATATATATATCGCGCGTGTGTGTGTGTGTGTGTGTGTGTGTGTGTGTGTGTGTGTGTGTGTGTGGTGTGTGTTTGTGTGTGTGTATCATATATATTTTTATATTTTTATAATTTTGCAAAGAGAATTTGGCTCACTCCTGAGAAAATGAGCTGCGCGACGGCGATATTGTTTTTTCCTCCAGAGACATCATGGCTTGCAATGGCAGTTGCTCAGTGTTTGGATGTACAAATGAACACAAAGGTATTTTTTTAGTTCCTTCATCCGAGCCTCTGAAGAACCAGTGGGTTATGTGAATTTCTGATGTGTAATTGTTCAAGTTCAGACAGATAATCTTTCTTTCAAAGTTGTTCAATACTGTTTATGCATCAGTCAATCAAGCCAGTGACTAAACGATCAACTTCACGTCGTTTCTCTTAGTAGGATGAAAATAATCTTACTTAAACTGTGATTAATATACAGAAAGCGATCAAAGAACAATCCCTTTCCAATCGCCCAAGCTGTCAATCACACAGCGTGAGTTTATCTGGACACTTGCCAAAACTCGTTATGAAATCAATGATGCTGTTACGCTGCACAACGAAGCTCTTACTGTACTTACCTCATGTTTGCATTGGTGAAAGCATTAGTGAGAGTGCAGAAACTGTTGCAATGATAAGATCTTCATTCACGCGATCAACAGGCTGTCATCTGCTCAATGCTCATCACTGCAACCTTTTATGTGATGGGAATAGATCTAAATACTTAAACTTTTCACGATTCGTTAATCTCAATAGCTTTAATAGTAAAAACGTATAATAGCTGTAATAGTAAAAGTTTTCGAGAGTGTTCCACATGTAATGCGAGATATTTCATATGCAAGCATGTCAGCCAATCACAGCAGTGGGCGTTAACACTGAAGTCTCACAGCAGCCAATCACAGCAGTGGCCGTTTACACTGAAGTCTCACAGCCAATCACAGCAGTGGCCGTTTACACTGAAGTCTCACAGCAGCCAATCACAGCAGTGGGCGTTTATACTGAAGTCTCACAGCAGCCAATCACAGCAGTGGCCGTTTACACTGAAGACTCACAGCAGCCAATCACAGCAGTGGGCGTTTACACTGAAGTCTCACAGCAGCCAATCACAGCAGTGGCCGTTTACACTGAAGTCTCACAGCAGCCAATCACAGCAGTGGCCGTTTACACTGAAGTCTCACAGCAGCCAATCACAGCAGTGGCCGTTTACACTGAAGACTCACAGCAGCCAATCACAGCAGTGGGCGTTTACACTGCAGACTCACAGCAGCCAATCACAGCAGTGGGCGTTTATACTGAAGTCTCACAGCAGCCAATCACAGCAGTGAGCGTTTACACTGAAGTCTCACAGCAGCCAATCACAGCAGTGGGCGTTTACACTGAAGTCTCACAGCCAATCACATTTACATTTTACATTTAGTCATTTAGCAGACACTTTTGTCCAAAGCGACGTACAGATTAGGACTAAATTAAGCAAGTCATTGTGAAGAGGCAAAAAACAATGCAAGAAGTGCTCAAAATACGAAGTTCAGGCATTATTCAGAGTAACATAAGCCCGATAAGCAAGGATTTAAAGGAAAAAGGAAGAGGAAAGTTTAAAAAAAAAAATGTATGAGGTTAAGTGCTCACGGAAGAGATGGGTTTTCAGCTGTCTTTTGAATGTTGTCAGGGATTCTGCATTCCGGATGAGGGTGGGGAGATCATTCCACCAGCATGGAAGTCTCACAGCATACAATCACAATCACAGCAGTGGGCGTTTACACTGAAGTCTCACAGCCAATCACAGCAGTGGGCGTTTACACTGAAGTCTCATAGCCAATCACAGCAGTGGGCGTTTACACTGAAGTCTCATAGCCAATCACAGCAGTGGGCGTTTACACTGAAGTCTCATAGCCAATCACAGCAGTGGGCGTTTACACTGAAGTCTCACAGCAGCCAATCACAGCAGTGGGCATTTACACTGAAGTCTCACAGCCAATCACAGCAGTGGGCATTTACACTGAAGTCTCACAGCCAATTACAGCAGTGGGCATTTACACTGAAGTCTCACAGCCAATTACAGCAGTGGGCGTTTACACTGAAGTCTCACAGCCAATCACAGCAGTGGGCGTTTACACTGAAGTCTCACAGCCAATCACAGCAGTGGGCGTTTACACTGAAGTCTCATAGCCAATCACAGCAGTGGGCGTTTACACTGAAGTCTCATAGCCAATCACAGCAGTGGGCGTTTACACTGAAGTCTCATAGCCAATCACAGCAGTGGGCGTTTACACTGAAGTCTCACAGCAGCCAATCACAGCAGTGGGCATTTACACTGAAGTCTCACAGCCAATCACAGCAGTGGGCATTTACACTGAAGTCTCACAGCCAATTACAGCAGTGGGCATTTACACTGAAGTCTCACAGCCAATTACAGCAGTGGGCGTTTACACTGAAGTCTCACAGCCAATCACAGCAGTGGGCGTTTACACTGAAGTCTCACAGCAGCCAATCACAGCAGTGGGCATTTACACTGAAGTCTCACAGCCAATCACAACAGTGGGCGTTTACACTGACGTCTCACACAGACACGCCCCTTCAAACAGAGCGTTCAAATCAGAGGCTAAAATCAGGCTAGGAAAATGCCTTTTATTTGTAAATTATGACAATTTTTTATCTAAAAAACATACTAACATTATAAGGGCACCCCAGGAAACATTATAAAATAATAAAATAATCCATGCCATGGTACCTTTAAATGTTTTTATTTTGTGAGAATTGTTTCCCTGCCTTGTGTTTTCAATGGTTTAATTAAAGGTTCTGTGAGTAATTTCAAAATAACTTCCCCAAAAACTAGAGCGAGAACATGAATAGAGGACAGAAACTAACTCTCAGTATTAGTAGAATAATAGAGTTATAGTTCGTATATAATAAGTTTACATGTAGTTGCAAAGTTATAGTCTGTTGAGGAGCATCAAAATAAAGAGTCAGCTGATATTAACCAGAGGGTTTATTAATACTCTAATAACTGATAAACTGATATCGACATAAAGAGTTTCAGAGATTTTTATGCATTACAGTAAACAGAAAAGAAAAGTTGTTTCATGTGAAGCAAGTTATTACTTTATGATTCTGGACTTTATTACACTCAAGACAAACACTTGTTTTAGAATAGAATAGAATAGAATAGAATAGAATAGAATAGAATAGAATAGAATTCTTTATTATCATTTTACAGGGTACAATGAAATTAGATGACATTTCTCTCTGTGCTTAACAAACAAATAAACAGAATCTAAAAATAAGAATGTAATATCACTATGGTGTTTCTCATCCCCCCTGAAACATACTCTTTTTGTGCTTTATTTGGGTCGCTGTTAAAACAGCGTTTGTTTGTAGGGACGCGTGCAAAAAAAAAATCTTATATCGATTGTACCACTATAATCTGTGTTGAAATGTTTTAAACTTTTGCTAATTTTAACGATTTTTTCCGTTTGTACAAAGATATGTCTGCTGTTAGCAACAACACCTCAGGTAGCATTGAGATACGAGATGATGTGAAGCGAACAATGTAAGCATCCTTCTCAAAATCAATGTTAAATGTATTAGCCTACTTTGCTATTCAAATATTTTTCATATTGGGTAAAGTAGATTAACAGTCTGTAAACAAAATATTAATATTAAGTGATGTTCATTTTCAACAGTTGTCAGTATTTTTTACAACAAAATAATCGAAAGCCACAGCAGAACTGCAGCACAGCAGTGTTTGTGAACGAATCATTAGAGTCAATGATTCAATGAGTAATTCATAAATACAGCCACTTGCTTCATTACTGAGTGAATGACTCTGACTCCCCACCTAGGCCTACTGGCGGTTTTCATTTAATATTTTAAAGAATCACTTTGTTTTTACCATCATTGCATATCTCTCTATTGAATTATTTAAAGCATTATTTATTTTATAAAGGTATTTGTAAAGGTAAAAATGCACTGGAAAAATCGATTTAAGGGGGCAAATATTGTCCCTTACTGAGAAAGGTGCGACTGAAGAGTGTGGGTACGCAGAAGGATATTAAAGCCTCATGGGTACAAGTTTGAGAACCGCTGAGACTGGGTTGAGAAATAGAACAAAATAAACATCAACATTAAAGCACAATACACATATCAAGGGCAGAAAGTAGGCCTGATATTCAGAGGTCACTTACAAAGTTAGGTTAAAGACACAAACAAAGACAACACACTGGGTCCCCGTGCACACACAGACACACTGGGTCCCCGTACACACACACAGACACACTGGGTCCCCGTACACACACACAGACACACTGGGTCCCCGTACACACACACAGACACACTGGGTCCCCGTACACACACACAGACACACTGGGTCCCCGTGCACACACACACACACTGGGTCCCTGTACACACACACACACACACTGGGTCCCCGTGCACACACACACACACTGGGTCCCTGTACACACACACAGACACACTGGGTCCCCGTGCACACACACACACACTGGGTCCCCGTGCACACACACACACACACACTGGGTCCCCGTACACACACACACACACTGGGTCCCCGTGCACACACACACACACACACTGGGTCCCCGTGCACACACACACACACTGGGTCCCCGTGCACACACACACACACACACTGGGTCCCCGTACACACACACACACACTGGGTCCCCGTGCACACACAGACACACTGGGTCCCCGTGCACACACACACACACTGGGTCCCCGTACACACACACACACACTGGGTCCCCGTGCACACACACACACACACACTGGGTCCCCGTACACACACACACACACTGGGTCCCCGTGCACACACACACACACTGGGTCCCCGTGCACACACAGACACACTGGGTCCCCGTGCACACACACACACACTGGGTCCCCGTACACACACACACACACACACTGGGTCCCCGTACACACACACACACACTGGGTCCCCGTACACACACACACACACACTGGGTCCCCGTACACACACACTGGGTCCCCGTACACACACTGGGTCCCCGTACACACACACTGGGTCCCCTGGGTCCCCGTACACACACACTGGGTCCCTGTACACACACTGGGTCCCCGTACACACACACTGGGTCCCCTGGGTCCCCGTACACACACACTGGGTCCCCGTACACACACACTGGGTCCCCGTACACACACTGGGTCCCCGTACACACACACTGGGTCCCCGTACACACACACACACTGGGTCCCCGTACACACACACACAGGGTCCCCGTGCACACACACTGGGTCCCCCCACACACACACTGGGTCCCCACACACACACTGGGTCCCCGTACACACACACTGGGTCCCCACACACACACACTGGGTCCCCACACACACACTGGGTGTACCCGTACACACACACTGGGTCCCCGTACACACACACTGGGTCCCCTGGGTCCCCGTACACACACTGGGTCCCCCCACACACACTGGGTCCCCGTACACACACTGGGTCCCCGTACACACACACACACACACTGGGTCCCCGCACACACACACACACACTGGGTCCCCGTACACACACACTGGGTCCCCGTACACACACACTGGGTCCCCTGGGTCCCCGTACACACACACTGGGTCCCCGTACACACACTGGGTCCCCGTACACACACACTGGGTCCCCTGGGTCCCCGTACACACACTGGGTCCCCGTACACACACACTGGGTCCCCGTACACACACACACACTGGGTCCCCGTACACACACACACAGGGTCCCCGTGCACACACACTGGGTCCCCCCACACACACACTGGGTCCCCACACACACACTGGGTCCCCGTACACACACACTGGGTCCCCGTACACACACACTGGGTCCCCGTACACACACACTGGGTCCCCACACACACACACTGGGTCCCCACACACACACACTGGGTCCCCGTACACACACACTGGGTCCCCGTACACACACACTGGGTCCCCGTACACACACACTGGGTCCACACACACACAGTCCAGATTCTGCCAGCATTCCAGAGTCACGTGTAACCCAGGTCAAAATTGAGCTGATCAGAAAAATAAATATAATTTATAATAATTATATTCTCACTCAAAATGTTTAAACAAGTAACAAAATGTGTTGCCAAAGTCGTTCTGCTGTATCTTGAACATTAAAATAATTAATTTAACTATAATAATTAAAGCGTGACGTTTGTCATAAGACGGGCGCTGTGTATGACGTCACTGTAATGAGACGCATAATTGCAGAGAGAGCACGAGTTTCACAGATCGCGAGTGAATTCAAACTGGATCAAAAGGCAAATATAACGATCATCCTTGCTTAATATGCATAAATAATAAGTTGTATGTTGTTGTAACCCTTATATTAATCTTATTTGGGCCATTTTAGTGTGATGATTGATTGATTTTGGAGTGGATGATAGCTGATTGCGAGCCCTGTAGAATCCGATGTGACTGATTAATTGTGTATTGAAATCCCCCGGATTTGGTGAGTTTCATGATAATATAATATCAAATTATCTGAAATGAAGTGTTAATGAGTTAATTCACGTTCTGAAGTGTTTTATATGGGTTTATATGCATTTAGTGTTCAGATGGTATGTGTAATGTGATGTAACTGAATGTATTGTATTGCTGAAGACCTTACAAATGTTAAATAAGCAGAGTAATATCATTTATGAGAATGATTTGTTATGCTTTGAGTAACAAAAGTGCTCAAATAGTATTTTCCACTTAGTTTAGTTAATATATGAAATATATATTGAGTTTAAAAGTCATACTAATTGTCTACGATGTTTATGGCGCTGTTTGTATAAACAGGTCAGGTTTTTTTGAGATTCCGAGATAAGCTGTGATCCTGAGATGGCGAGCCACCCAGCTGAAGAGTCCTAAAAAGAGACAAGAAATCCTGTGATTCGTTGAGTGATCAGTGCCTTATCTGACGTCACAAGTGGAATTCATCCTAAGTGGTATTTCTCAGCAATTACCTCAACACTGAGTATTGTAAAGAGACAATTGCTGCACTACAGACAGTTTTGCACACAAACGCACAATTGTTCCATCGACTGAGAACTGTTTATCTACTGAATTCCTGTCAAGTATTGTATTATTTTCAGTTAAGTTGTTATTTTTTTCTTGAAGTAATCTGTTGTTTGAATTGTATTTCCTTTGTTTTGGGTAAAGGTTATAATTCAACCCAACTAATAAGAAACAAAGCTCCAAAAACAAAAACGATAATAATTTAGAACACGAAAAATTACACAAACAGTAAAATTTAATCTAAGTCTATATCAAATTGAAAAAAAACACGATTTAAATACCAAAGTAAATATATATATATAATTAGATCAAGTAACTACCAAGGAGCTCAAACCATACATTTCTTAAAGGGAAAGAGAAAGACAATTTCATTGTTTATACAATTGTATTGGTGATTGTTATTTCATTTTATTCTACAATAATCTTCAATTTTGCTGCAAAGTAAAAGGAAACAATTTAGTACAAGTCATTTTCCTGGTCTGTCTGTTTTTTTGTGTTAATGTGTTTTAACTCATTTTGCCCTCTGTAGCGAATCTAGAGTTCTGGTCCGTAGTGTGTATTCTGATATACAGATTATACACACAGAGGAGGAGTAGCTACGGTGCACTACATAGCACTACCTGTTACAGTAAGTGGCGAGCCAGCCAGGAGGGCATTGTAGTATTAAAAAAAAAAAAAAAAAACCTTTAAAGACACAAGAGACCAGGAAAATAACTTTAAAATTTGAAGTAGTGCAAATAGTGTCAATATGGAAGTAGTCGAGCTTGAAAACATCATAATTGAAAACTCAGTGATAATTAGTGGACTCACAAATACAGAACTTGATGAAGATCTGACTGATTTTCTAAACAAGTATGGTCATGTCCATAGACACCTTTCCATAGACGATCCCAAATCGCCTTATCATAGGGAAGTCATAGTAGAGTACAGCAGTTGTTCTGCATTAGTGGCTCTTAAACCCTTGTTGCCTTACACTTTCAAGAGCCCGCACAACGTCGCTTATCTCATAAGGCTTCTGTCAAGTGTCTATATGTCAGCAGTAACTGAGAATGCAACAAACCATTACTTTGCTGAACTGAAGAGAATAGCAAAGCTCAGTGGCAGATCTTTTGACGATCTCTTGAAAGAGCAGCTTCACTCAAGTGCTGCCTCCGTTGCTGACAATCTGACTTATGCAAACGATCTTGAGTCGTCACAAACGACTGATTCTTCATCTGACATTCCTTTTCCACCCAAGCGAACTGAAAATTCAGAAGGAAGACGAATCTCTGATAAAGTTCACAGAGTGGGTACAGAAAGCTTTTCACCCACACTTGAGGCAAAGGATGTGAACCCACCTGAAGTCCAAAGAATGGTCGTTGAGCACATTGTGAAAAGTGATGGAGTTTCATCCTCTAGTAGTGCATCGTTCAGGCTAAGAGTGTTCTCAGGCAAAGTTCCTCGTCCTACTGGCGAAGTTGATTATGACACCTGGCGGAACAGTGTAGAGTTAATTCTTCAAGACCCTTCACTGTCTGACTTGCATCGGTCTAGGAGGATCGTAGACAGCCTACTGCCGCCAGCATCTGAAATTGTCAAGCAGTTAGGTCCAAAAGCCTTACCTGTTGCTTATCTCGATATCTTGGACTCCGCTTTCGATACCGTAGAGGATGGGGATGACCTTTTCGCAAAGTTTCTGAATACGCTGCAAAACGCAGGTGAAAAGCCTTCCTTGTACTTGCAACGGTTGCACACTAACCTTCTCAAAGTGATGAAAAGAGGCGGTATTCCTGCTGATGAAGCTGACCGACAACTTCTGAAACAGTTCTGTCGGGGTTGTTGGGACGACACACTAATAGCAAACCTTCAGCTTGAGCATAAAAGGAACCGACCACCCCCATTCCCTGAGCTACTCTTACAGTTGCGCAGTGAGGAGAACAAACACTTTTCCAAAGAAAGCCGCATGAGACAGCACCTAGGCGCACAGAGGCAAAGAGCCAACTCCCATATTGTCACTGCTAATCCTCCTGACCTAGGTCAAAACGAAATGTCAGAAGGAACTGAGGTCGCTGAATTGAAAAGACAAGTTGCCAAGCTCCAGAGTCAACTTGCCAAGCAAAAGAGTAAACCGACTGGAAGAAGTGTGTTGCCATCTACCGATGCTGTTCTTGAGCTAAAGCAACAAGTCACAGAGCTCCAGAGTCAGATGACAAAGCTCAGAGTCCAAAAGAACCCAGATCCAAAGAACAATCCAGGCAAAGTGAAGCAGACAAGCATACACATTCCCAGAGAGAACTCTCCTACAGCTGACCACAAGCCGCATCACCGGCCCAGGCCAGGCTATTGTTTTCAATGTGGTGAGGATGGGCATGTTGCTTCAATCTGCGAAAATGATCCAAACCCGACCCTAGTGACCAATAAGAGGAAGCAATTGAAAGAGCGCCAAGCCCTATGGGATAGTCAATATAGTCCGAGTGCCTCAGGAACTTTAAACGCCGTCCAGTCCTTGTAGAGAGACGTACGAGGGCTGTCACTCGTCAAACTAGTCTCAAGAAGTCAGCGAATATAAGCAATCTGAACTCTCATGGAAAATGGCGTCCAGTTGGCCTGCCCAAAGGATTAATCGGCACAAAGTGCACTGCTCAAGTGAACATTGAGGGAAACCCTTGTCCTTGTCTACTCGACACAGGGTCTCAAGTGACAACCATTTCCCAGTCTTTTTATGAGCAAAATCTGTCTGGATTAAGCATCACTTCTTTGGATAACCTGCTGGAAATAGAAGCAGCAAATGGTCAAGCAGTACCTTACCTCGGTTATGTTGAAGTGAAAATCACATTCCCCAGAGACTTCCTTGGGTCTGACGTTGAAGTATCAACTCTTGCTTTGGTGATTCCAGAAACTGGTGGCACTACCCAGCCAAAGGTGTTAATAGGGACGAACACTTTGGATCTTGCATATGACAAGCACCTTGAAACCAACGATTCAGTTTGTCAAGCTGTTCCATTTGGCTACAGAGCCGTGATTCAGACCATTGAACACAGACGCCAGCAGAAAGTAAACAGTAGCATAGGAATTGTTAGGCTCCCTGATGTTACTCCTACTGTTGTTCCTGCAGGTCACAATATCGTTCTGGAAGGAGTGGTGAGTGTTAGAGGACAAGTAGCAGAAAAATGGGCTGTGATGGAGCCTCCTTCATGTTCACCCTTTCCTGGAGGACTGCTAGTTGCCAGCTGCTTGCTAAACTTACCTCAGCATCCATCACGCAAGGTTCCAGTGGTGTTAAAGAACGAAACAGAACATGACATTATCATCCCTGGCAAGAGCGTGATTGCAGACATACATGCTTTGCAAAAAGTAATGTCACACAACGTTCAATCTGATTGTTCAGTGTCAAGTGTCCCTGAAAAGTCTGACAAAGAACTCTGCTTTGACTTCGGTGATTCCTGTCTGCCAGAGGAGTGGAGAAAGAGAATCACTCAGAAACTGCGCACCATGCCCGAAGTCTTTGCGTCACATGACATGGATGTTGGCCAAACAGATAAAGTGAAGCACAATATCAAGTTACACAACGAAACTCCTTTCAAGCATAAAGCAAGACCAATTCATCCTAACGATCTTGAAGCTGTCCGTCGACACCTAGAAGAATTGCTTGAAGCAGGTATCATTCGTGAGTCAGAATCCCCTTTCTCTTCTCCTATCGTGGTAGTAAGGAAGAAGAATGGCGATATAAGACTTTGCATTGATTACCGCAAGTTGAACATTCAAACCATCAAGGATGCATATGCCTTACCCAACTTGGAGGAAACCTTTTCAGCACTTCGAGGTTCAAAGTGGTTCTCAGTGCTCGATCTCAAATCTGGGTATTACCAGATCGAAGTAGAAGAGAAAGACAAACCCAAGACTGCCTTCGTATGCCCATTGGGCTTTTGGGAGTTTAATAGGATGCCTCAGGGCATCACTAACGCTCCCAGCACATTCCAAAGGCTGATGGAGAAGTGCATGGGTGACATCAACCTTTCAGAAGTCTTGGTGTTCTTGGACGATTTAATTGTCTTCTCAGATACTTTAGAAGAGCATGAGAGACGTCTTCTTCATGTTTTGGGACGCTTGAAAGACTATGGTTTAAAGCTTTCATTGGAGAAATGCAAGTTTTTCCAGACGTCAGTGAAATATCTCGGTCACATCGTCTCAGAAAATGGTGTGGAGACGGATCCCCAAAAGATAGAAGCCATTAAAACCTGGCCAAGTCCAAGGAACCTGAAAGAGTTGCGTTCCTTTCTGGGTTTCTCCGGTTATTACCGACGATTTATTAAGGACTATGCGAAGATAGTGAAACCATTGAATGAACTAACCATAGGATATCCTCCTCTTCAGAAGAGTTGCAAGTGGAAAGGTAAGGAGAAAACCTACCTTGATCCCAAAGTACCTTTTGGAGGGCGATGGAAAACTGACTGTCAGCAAGCATTCGAAACACTCATTGCAAAACTCACCGAAGCACCAGTGTTAGGATTTGCCGACCCTGGGTTGCCGTATGTGCTACATACAGATGCGAGCACTACCGGACTAGGTGCAGCGCTCTATCAAGAGCAAGAGGGCGTGCTACGAGTAATTGCATATGCCAGTCGAGGATTGTCAAAGAGCGAGGCCCGGTATCCTGCCCACAAGCTGGAATTCCTAGCTCTGAAATGGGCAGTTACCGAGAAGTTTTGCGACTATCTGTATGGGAGTAGTTTCAAGGTGATCACAGACAGCAACCCCCTCACTTATGTTTTAACTTCAGCGAAGTTGGATGCAACTAGCTATAGGTGGTTGTCTGCCTTGTCCACTTTCTCCTTTACCCTCCAGTATCGTCCTGGGAAGAGCAATCTTGACGCAGATGCACTCTCAAGACGGCCTCATGGTGATCTGGTGAATGATTTAACATCTCAGAAAGAACAAGATCGAATACGTCAGTTTACCTTGTATCACTCACCTGAAGCAGCCAATTCCAGCCTTGTTCCCACTGACGTAATACAAGCCATCTGTGACAAACATTTGTTATGTCAAGCTGGTGACAACAGTTGCATCACTCTTGTTGAGTCACTCTCTATGTGCCCGGAAGCAATTCCAGAAGATTATGAGCAGATGGAAGGATCTTCAGTTGTTCCCTGTATGTCAGAACAGGAGTTAAAAGAAAAACAGAGAAATGACCCAGCTTTGCGAGAAGTGATTCTTCAATTAGAATCAGGAGACGCTATATTACCTACATTGAGACGTGAGCTTCCAGAACTTCCTTTCCTGTTAAGAGAATGGAGAAAACTTGAGATAAGGGATGGTGTTCTCTATCGCAAAAGAACTGTTGGAGACTGCACAACTTACCAACTTGTCCTTCCACCTGACTTAAGAGCCATGACCATGGAGAGTCTGCATGACGACATGGGTCACATGGGAATAGAACGGACTCTTGATCTCATCCGGTCCCGATTCTATTGGCCTAGGATGGCTACTGATGTTGAAAACAAAGTCAAAACCTGCAGCCGCTGTGTGTGTAGAAAGACTTTGCCAGAGAGAGCAGCACCTCTAGTGAACATCCAAGTCACCCGGCCACTAGAGTTGGTGTGCATGGACTTTTTGTCATTGGAACCCGACCGTAGCAACACCAAAGATATCTTGGTGATAACAGACTTCTTCACCAAGTATGCGGTCGCAGTTCCCACTCCAAACCAAAAAGCCAGAACAGTCGCTAAGAGTCTGTGGGAGAATTTTATTGTTCATTATGGTGTGCCTGAAAAGCTCCACAGTGACCAAGGACCTGATTTTGAGTCCAGGACAATAAAAGAACTCTGTGAAATCGCTGGCATCAAAAAGGTTAGAACTACACCGTACCATCCTAGAGGGAACCCGGTCGAGCGTTTCAACCGCACGCTGCTAGGAATGCTCGGTACCTTGAAAACTCAAGAGAAAACCAGATGGAGAGACTTTGTGAAACCACTTGTACATGCCTACAATTGTACAAAGCACGAGACTACAGGATTCACGCCGTACGAACTTATGTTCGGGCGACAACCAAGATTGCCAGTAGACTTGGTTTATAACACCTCAGTGAATCGTGAAAGTCCCAAGTTTCATTCACAGTATGTGCAGACTTTGAAAACTCACCTTCAGGAAAGCTACAAGCTAGCTCAGAAGAATGCAGCCAAAACTGCAGAAAGGAACAAAGTCCGTTTCGACCGCAGAGTGACAGAGTCGTCTCTTGAGGAAGGTGACCGTGTGCTGGTCAGAAACGTTAGGATACGTGGGAAACATAAACTGGCCGACAGGTGGAATCCTGTGGTACACGTTGTAGTGGGACGTGCTGGCGAACTACCTGTCTACACAGTGAAACCTGAGAGACAAGAAGGTCCCTTACGAACACTGCATAGAGATTTATTACTACCTTGTGGGTTTTTGTCTTCACTTGCTGAGGATGAAGTTGATGTGGCAAAACCTCTGAAAAAACGGGCAACCAGACAAAGCAGAGATGAGGAAGCTGAGGAATGTCCTGAGAACTATCAAAGTTCGGATGAGGATGACTATGTACACCAGATCTCTGAAGTGCCAGCTATTACCTCAGAAAGGTTCATCCGGGAATACCGTGTCATAAGGAAGCCTGTAGAGGTTCTTCTTAACTCTAATCCAGCAAACAAAATCTCATCTGACATACCATCAGTCCCAAATGATGATTCAGAGATGATTTCGCCTGAAGCAGAATACTTACTTGGTACTGAAAACTCAACTGATACACAGTACTTACCTGAAGCGGAATCTTCATCTGGTCATGCAGAACCGGTAAGGGAAACCCTGAAAGAAAGAAACAACTCACCTCAAGTAGAAGAGCAGACAGTGGATGTACCTGGTGGAAAGAAAAAGGGAAAAGACAATGAAACGCCTTCAGTGCAAATTGAGGAAACCGTACCTGATGTTCCGTTGAAGAAAAGCAGGCTGGAGTCAGCTGAATCTGATGAACCTGAGGAAGAAACAGATCAAGATGAAAGTGAGGATGAATGTCATCTAAGAAAGTCTAAAAGAGTGAAGCATAAGTCAAAAAGATTGACTTACCCAGAGTTGGGAAACCCAATGATATCCATAATTCAATCCTTGCTTCAGGGTTTGAACACTGCCTTTGTCGAGTCACTTGCAGAACAACCTAGATCAATTAGACACTCTAAACCCTAATACCTTAGGTTACAGCCATGCAAAGGGACTTGCATAGACTTAAGGGGGGAGGGTGTAACCCAGGTCAAAATTGAGCTGATCAGAAAAATAAATATAATTTATAATAATTATATTCTCACTCAAAATGTTTAAACAAGTAACAAAATGTGTTGCCAAAGTCGTTCTGCTGTATCTTGAACATTAAAATAATTAATTTAACTATAATAATTAAAGCGTGACGTTTGTCATAAGACGGGCGCTGTGTATGACGTCACTGTAATGAGACGCATAATTGCAGAGAGAGCACGAGTTTCACAGATCGCGAGTGAATTCAAACTGGATCAAAAGGCAAATATAACGATCATCCTTGCTTAATATGCATAAATAATAAGTTGTATGTTGTTGTAACCCTTATATTAATCTTATTTGGGCCATTTTAGTGTGATGATTGATTGATTTTGGAGTGGATGATAGCTGATTGCGAGCCCTGTAGAATCCGATGTGACTGATTAATTGTGTATTGAAATCCCCCGGATTTGGTGAGTTTCATGATAATATAATATCAAATTATCTGAAATGAAGTGTTAATGAGTTAATTCACGTTCTGAAGTGTTTTATATGGGTTTATATGCATTTAGTGTTCAGATGGTATGTGTAATGTGCAGTGGTGGACGAAGTACACATACCATGTACTTGAGTTAAAGTAAAGATACTCAAGGTGAAATATTACTCAAGTAAAAGTAGAAGTGCTGCCTTTAAACATTCACTTGAGTAAAAGTACAAAAGTATTTGCCTTCAAATGTACTTAAGTATCCAAGTACTATGATTGTTTTATTGCTATAATGTCCTATTATAATTTTTGTCACAAGACTCTTGCTTAACTCAGTCTACGTGAAGACTCTGTCACTCTTGGCACATCAATCTATTAATAAAATGATATATATATTTGAATTGAATACATTTTTTGTGTGTTTAATTTTGGACGGAAGGGGACTGATCCCATAAGGTATAATACATTTACAGTATTTACTGTACATATTTTTCACAAGCGTCTTTGGTCATAATTATAAACATCCTAATGTTATGATACATTCACATAAACCTGCACAATGCCATTGAATATATATATATATACACGCTACATTATGGGAGCAGCCAATTTCCCTACAAAATTAAACACCAAAACGTATTAATGCAGTGTTTCTGCTACTCCTCAGAAAAAAAAAAATGCTATTATATGCAAGTAATTTTAGTGTCAAGGTAATAAGCAATGTTCATTATGCGTCAGTATTTACCGATAATTGCTGCAATAATAGCTGCTGCTCTCTGCCCCGCTTAAAATTATCGGCAACACAAATTGTTTGGAACTATTGAGAGCTACACGAATCACGTGACCGCGCGGCGGCGAGATCACAGTTGGCTTGTTCGACTTGAAACGGCACACTGCACAGACCAATCGGTGAATGACATTAAAATACCGCAAGAGCGATTAGAGAGTAGACGGCTCTGTATGCTTTTCAATCGCTCTCGCGATTTCGCTCTATACTTTGATGTCATAAACTGATCGGTCTGTGCAGCGCCGGTTCAAGTCGAACAAGCCGTGTGTGTCGCAACCTCTTATATACTGTCTATGGTCGCAACTCTCATATTTAACGGCTCTGGTTCGCGCTTAGTAGATACCACCAAGGCAAGTTCAAAACAAAGCGCGCACGTTGTAGGCTACTGTGATAGGTGGCTCGTTTGACCAGTTAAGTTTTTATCCACTCATAAATAAAAAGGAACGACTGATTTTGAAAATGTAGTAGAGTAAAAAGTAAGATATTTGACTTTGAAATGTAGTGGAGTTAAAATAAAAGTCTTCCCAAATTTAAATACTTCAGTAAAGTACAGATACGCAAAAAAGCTACTTAAGTACAGTAACGAATTACATTTACTTCGTTACTGTCCACCACTGGTAATGTGATGTAACTGAATGTATTGTATTGCTGAAGACCTTACAAATGTTAAATAAGCAGAGTAATATCATTTATGAGAATGATTTGTTATGCTTTGAGTAACAAAAGTGCTCAAATAGTATTTTCCACTTAGTTTAGTTAATATATGAAATATATATTGAGTTTAAAAGTCATACTAATTGTCTACGATGTTTATGGCGCTGTTTGTATAAACAGGTCAGGTTTTTTTGAGATTCCGAGATAAGCTGTGATCCTGAGATGGCGAGCCACCCAGCTGAAGAGTCCTAAAAAGAGACAAGAAATCCTGTGATTCGTTGAGTGATCAGTGCCTTATCTGACGTCACAAGTGGAATTCATCCTAAGTGGTATTTCTCAGCAATTACCTCAACACTGAGTATTGTAAAGAGACAATTGCTGCACTACAGACAGTTTTGCACACAAACGCACAATTGTTCCATCGACTGAGAACTGTTTATCTACTGAATTACTGTCAAGTATTGTATTATTTTCAGTTAAGTTGTTATTTTTTTTCTTGAAGTAATCTGTTGTTTGAATTGTATTTCCTTTGTTTTGGGTAAAGGTTATAATTCAACCCAACTAATAAGAAACAAAGCTCCAAAAACAAAAACGATAATAATTTAGAACACGAAAAATTACACAAACAGTAAAATTTAATCTAAGTCTATATCAAATTGAAAAAAAACACGATTTAAATACCAAAGTAAATATATATATATAATTAGATCAAGTAACTACCAAGGAGCTCAAACCATACATTTCTTAAAGGGAAAGAGAAAGACAATTTCATTGTTTATACAATTGTATTGGTGATTGTTATTTCATTTTATTCTACAATAATCTTCAATTTTGCTGCAAAGTAAAAGGAAACAATTTAGTACAAGTCATTTTCCTGGTCTGTCTGTTTTTTTGTGTTAATGTGTTTTAACTCATTTTGCCCTCTGTAGCGAATCTAGAGTTCTGGTCCGTAGTGTGTATTCTGATATACAGATTATACACACAGAGGAGGAGTAGCTACGGTGCACTACATAGCACTACCTGTTACACACGCTTCTTTCCCTCTGTTAAAATTAATTTTTTTAAATAAAAAAAATATGTATTTTATATTTATTTCTATACATTTTAAAGGGAATGACAATGTTTCCATAGATGGTAAATTATTTAGACTTATAGGGCCGTAGATGGGCAAACCATCAGGAATGGTCACTGCCTGGTATTGTAGACTGTGGATGCGTTGGTGAATATACAGGATCCTCTGTGTTACTCCTGGTCTGGCAATGGGTCGCATCATTAACTCAGTTATCCAGAGGGGCTCCCATTAGGAGGATGCAGTCAGCATAAGTTCTCAATGCTACAGGGTTCAATATGTTTTCATCCACTGAGTTATTCTGTGATGATGTGCAGATTATATAGTCCAGCACGGAGTTTTGGTCATGCACTGGACTGGGACTTGTCGCTGAACAAACCTTTGCATCATATCACTGTACCGGTCAATATCTCAATCTCATCGGGAATCCCCAGAACATCAACCAGAATTGGTAGGTCACGTTTTCTTACACGAAATTAATTTAAGCATTTCGTCTTCCTCCATAATCAAGATTAAAAGCCAAGTATTACACGGTAAATCTAGGTTTTTAGACTTATTTACATCATGCAATAGTAAAAACTCCTTTTCTGGCGATAGATTGTTTTTTTTTTTATCTCAATAAATGACCGAATGCCGCGTGCGCGCGCCTGGTTACGGTTGCTAAGAGATCTTTACGTTCTTGGCGACGGTCGTTGCTAAACTATCATCACTGTGTGCATCAGTGCAGTTACTACTAGATCCTGAGGGAATTAAAGTTCGAGCACATTCAACATGAGTTTCCAGATCTACTTTACAGATATGAGACACGGACTGGAGAGAAGAACAGTTTCTGTGGCGAATTCAGAAGAGGAATTCAGGAACACCACAGTGCAGGAGTTAAAGAGAAAACTCATTCCTGAAGACCAACGTAAGTCCAACACTTCAGTCTTCTGTGTACATTAGCTAACATATGTGAAGTAGATTGTGATGTTAACACAGAAAATCTGTATTTGAATGTAGATTCAGCTCTTATTAATGGAGAAGCCTGAGATTTAAAGGGGTCATGGTTCGAATTATGTGGGAGCCAGTGGGAGCTGAGCTCCCATAGGGAGAGGATGAGCTCCCATAAAAGCAGTAAAATCATACACCTGTGGGGGTCTCTAATAATACAAATAAAGCACTTTTTCCTTCGGACTACTGTAGCGTGACTTATAAGATAGGACAAGATGCCAAACACATGGATCTCGCAGGATCTCGGATCGTCATCACACTACATCCTTATATGCTTCGCTTTCAGCCAGGACTTTTACTGACTTTTCTCAACTCACAGAAGTGACATCAACGTCCGATCTAGCAGTAGCATGCATAACCCATCAGGCAAGTGTTATTTTAACACTTTTACTGTCTATGATTTAGTATAGACTGTAAAAGTGTCTATAGTATACTGTAATGATGACTTGATAGGACTGTATTGTAACTAGTTAGGGATAAGTGACCACTGTGGTGCATCGATAAGAATGCAATTGGATGCTTTGAATCTCTTCAATGGGTTTATTGTTAGTCAGCAGAGGATTATCTGTCGTCATGAATGTACAGTATGTGTGTGTGGTTCTACAATAAACAATAAAAGAAAAGAAAATATTAGCATATAATTAAACAACAGTGCTGACATGATTCAATTAGTAAAGGTAATAAATTATAATTATTATACCTTCCCCTTTAAGTAGCTTTAACTGCTTATACATATCAAATAACCAAATAAAATACCAGGTAACACACATTATCTTCTTATTGAATTGAACTGAATTAACATACTGCTAGTTCTCAATACTATCCACCAAAAACATAGTTCTCTACTACTCAACCATAATTACACTCAAATAATAACTATACCGTTTCAGGTGAGCACACACATAAGCACAATATCAATATAAAACTAATAATACTAGGCATTAGCATGATGCTAGCGTACTTTATACTAACATACTACATAGTAACTCAGAATAGACTCTTTTAACAATCCGAGGCACCGAAATACACATACGTAAACATTTAAACCAGGGTACTCACATGTCTCTGAACGCACACATGCACGGATAGCGACACAGACGACAACTTTTCACCTCAGAAATATCTACGATGCGTTTCCCAGCCAATCTCACGACTAACTCAAAAACGAAACTAAAAACTGTCGGCGCGAAAACTGCATTCTCCCTGTGACCCCGAAACAACGCCACTGATTGGCTGATGCCCGTTACAGCAAGTCCTTCTTCACAGCCGCCCCCAAATTTGCACAGTCAAATTTGCTTTCCCATAGAAGGACTGGTTGTCTCAGGTGCTGTCTCAGGTATGGCAGGAAGTGGAACAAGACGGGCAACTGGCCGGGTATAGTTCCTGTCGTTCACCTGGATCTCCGCTGTCCTTATCCTCCCATCTGCACCTGGGATAACCTTTGTGATGCGACCAATAGGCCAGAGCGCCCTCGGGAGCTGCGGATCAATGATCATGGCGACAGTACCAGGTTGTAATGGGGCCACTTCTTTCTGCCACTTGGTGCGCGTCTGCAGGGCCGGCAGATAGTGCCTGATAAATGTCCTCCAAAATTGGTCGGCAAGGACCTGCGTATGCCTCCAGCGGCGGCGGCTCAACAGCTCGGACTCCGGATACAACACCTGGGGCAGCGATGGGTCGGGCCGCCCCATCACAAGTAGATTGGGGGTTACTGGGTCAGGGTCCGCAACATCACTGGATACATATCCCAAGGGCTTAGAGTTTAGGATGCCCTCTATCTCGATTAGGACCGTGCGCAGGACTTCTTCTGTCACAGTCTGCATCTGGATTGTAGCATACAGGGCAGCTTTGATGGATTTGATTTCCCTCTCCCATGCACCACCAAAGTGAGGCGCACTTGGAGGGTTAAATCTAAACTGGATCTGATGTTTGGCCAGTTCTGCCTGTAAAGTGGGGTGCAGTGCCTTGAAAGACTCGTGGATTTCCCTCTCACCTCCTCTGAAATTCGTGCCCTGATCCGACAGGAGCTCCGCTGGTTTTCCCCTGCGTGAGATAAATCTGCGGAGGGCCATCAGGAAGGAATCCTGGTCGAGACTAGTCAGGACGTCTATGTGGACAGCTCGGGTAGTAAGGCACTTAAATAATATACCCCAACGCTTCTCATTACGCCGTCCGATCTTGACCATGAAGGGCCCGAAACAATCCATTCCTGTAGAGAAAAAAGGTGGTTTCATCAACCGCAAGCGGGCGAGAGGTAAGTCTGCCATTTGTGGCACTGCAGGCTTCGCTCTCCATCTCCGACAATCAGGGCAGGAGTACTGGTGCCTCTTCACAGCTTCTCTTCCACGAAGGATCCAGTACCGTCGGCGAAGTTCCGCAAATAGTCGCTCTGAGCCTGGATGATGGAGGTCTCGGTCAGCATCTTGAATGATGAGTTTAGTCACCTGGTGAGCTGGGTCCAGAACTATGGGATGAATGGCTTCTGTGTCCAGCACATCACTGCGACGCAATCTGCCTCCAACTCGAATCAGCTTAAGTCGATCATCAAATTCAGGAGCTAATGTAATCAAACGGCTGGTGAAAGGGACAGGTTTCCTTTCTGAAAGGTGTTGATAGTCCTCCTCGAAGCAGTCTACCTGAACTCGTCTCAGTAGATCTATCTCAGCATCTCGATAGTCTTGTGCATGCAGATGGCGTTGACTGACTACCTGCCGCCCCATGGCGGGACCTCACAACTGCCTCTATCATGTCCCTGAAACCATTGAATTGGCTGGCATCAAGTAAGGGCGGAAGAGTAGCGGTGATGATGGAGCCGCAAAAAGTAGCCTTGCGAAGCTCTGTGGCATCCAACTGCTCAGCCTCTGGCTTAGCAGGCCAATGCTTAGGTGACAAGCGCAAAAATGCTGGGCCATGATTCCACCGGCTCTCCCCTGCCAGCTCCCTTAGGGTCTTTCCACGCGTAATGTCATCTGCGGGATTATTTGCAGAATCCACGTACCTCCATACTTGTGCCTCAGTCAGCTCCTGGATCTCAGCGACTCTAGTGCCCACAAACACCTTAAACCTGCAAGAGTCTGACTGAAGCCACGTAAGAACGGTGGTGGAGTCTGTCCAGAGCACCACTTCATAAAGTACCAGGGTAAGTTCACGCTGCAACAGCACTGCTAACTGAGCTCCAGTCACCGCTGCACATAGCTCTAATCGCGGTATTGACTGCTGGCGCTTGGGGGCCACTCTCGACCGTGCAGTCAGAAAAGCCACCTCCACCTCACCACCTGAACCCTCCGTACGAAGGTACGCAACTGAACCGTACGCTTTTTCAGATGCGTCACAAAATATATGGAGGCTTCTGACAGAACTGGGGTGGTCCAGAGGGGGACTTGAGTAGCAGCGTGGCAAGACAATCTCTGGAAGGTGTTGCAGCTCATTCTCCCAAGTTAGCCAGGCCTTGAGGGCGTCATCTGGCAGCGACGGGTCATCCCACTCTCTCTCTTTGTTCCATAGGTGCTGCACAATGATTTTGGCCCGCGTGGCGAATGGAACGAGAAAGCCTAGCGGATCAAAAAGCCGTGCCAGTGTACTATATATGTTCCTCATAGTCGGTGTGGGACGGTCAGTGATGTTGCACTTGTAGGCCAGAGTGTCCGAGGCGCAAAGCCATCGGAGTCCAAGTGCAAGCTCTTGTGGATCCTCCATTGACTCTGTGAGCCATAACTCGCTGCTCTGGGATCTTGCCCCTTTAGGAAGGTGGCTGATAACTTCTGGGACATTACTAGCCCACTGACGCAGCTCAAACCCCCCTGAGGCCAACAACATCTTCAATTTGTCAACCAGCTGTCTTGCTGCTGTAGAGGAGGAGAGGCTCTGTAAGTGGTTATCCACATAAAAGTAACGCTCGACGGCCACCCGGACATCCTCCTCTAGCTGGCTGTGGTCTGTCACATGCTTTTGCAGTGCAAACGTTGCACAGCAGGGGCTGCATGTTGTTCCGAAGGGGAGGACCTGCCACTCATAGACACCGGGTGGCGCCTCTTTATTCATGTCCCTCCAGACGAAACGAAGCAGGGATCTGTCTTCTGGCAGCAACCTGATCTGATGGAACATGCCTTTTATGTCGCTGCTTACAGCAACAGAATGCTCCCTGAATCTCAGCAGGACACCTAGCAGGCTGGAGGTCAATGTGGGGCCTGGTAGTAGAAGCTCATTTAGGTTGTAGCCCTTATAGGCGAAGGAGCAATTAAATACGAGTCTGTTTTTTCCATTATGACTCACCATGTGGTGAGGTATAAACCAAGACTCTCTTGACGTATCCAGCTCTTCATCTGCTACCTTTTTCACGTACCCCGCCTGCTCCAATTTCAGGATCTCTGCTGCATAGGCTGATGCTCGTGTTGGGTCCTTCATCAGACGTCTCTCAGTGCTCCGCAGACTCGCCAGTACAGCATCTTTGGGGGCGTGGAGATGCGGCATGTTACTAACACGAAGCAAGGGGGTGGCGTAGCGACGGACTCCGTCAACTTCCACCCTCACTGTCCTGGTTTCCAGCATGCGAACTGCCTCTTGATCTTGTTTTGAGCGGATCACTACCTTCTCGCTCCTGTACGGCAATACGTCCATTTTCCACAGCTTCTCCACGTGATAAAGGAGCTCTGCAGAGGGTGACTGTGTGGATATATGCAGACACTGCTGTGGCTGAAGATGCTGTCGGATAATTTTGGTTGGGCCCTGAATAGTCCAGCCCAACTTGGTCTTTACAGCAGCTGGTCCTCCAGGCGGACCCATACGAACCGGCTCTACTGGAGTGATCAGGTGCGTATAGTCTGACCCAATGAGGACCATGGGGTGAACACATTCCAGTGTTTGCAAGGGAAGTCCCCTCAGGTGCTTATATTTGCGCTGAAGAGTCTTCACTGGTTGTGAATGCTCTGCCAGGCCCAACTGATCTGCAGTAAAGGCTCTCCGGATCTTGTAAGTCTTTTGGGGGTGCCTGGCAGGAGAAATAGAGAAGGAGACAGACATTCCATGTAGAACTCTAAGATCCTGGCGCACTGTCCTTAAAGCAAGGTTCTCTGGCTCCCCTTTAAGTTTAAGCTCTTTAGCAGCGGCTGGAAGTAGCATAGTCCGCTCTGACCCATCATCCAGTATCGCGTAGGTCTCCATGGCCTGCTCCCCATTATGTAGCACAACCTTTGTCACCTTCAGGAGCACCTGACTGCTGCCGGACGGCCTATCCAGATAGAGAACTTCATTGGCAGTACTCACTAAGCATGATGTGTTCTCTGTGGCTGGTGTCACTATGGCTGGTCTAATGTTAAGGTCGTGGAGAGCTTCCAGGTGTCTGCCATCACAATTCTTGCACCTGGCCTTTAGTTTGCACTGTGCGGCCTGGTGACAACGACCACAACGCCAGCACCGCCTGTTTTTCTTAACCCAATCTCTCCGCTGCTCAGTTGTTAACTGGCTGAATTTAGTGCACTGGTTCAGGTAATGCAGGGCGTTGGTACAGTATGGGCAGGGTAGGGCGACTTTGCCTTGTGGATTGGCACTGGTAGATGAGACTACTGGGACAGTCGGGCAACTTGAAGATTGTTCAGCTCCATGGAGGACTGTGGTTAGCCTGCCAAACTTTGAGTCCTTCCGTCTATCCCTCTTACCGTCTGGGTTCTCTCTGGGTCGAGACTCATATCCATACTCCTGAATCTGCAGCTCAAACTCCAGCCAGCGGGCGAAGTCTAACAGCGTAGGGACACGGATGCTGAGGGGATGTAGGTATCTCATAAACCCAGACCGCAGGTCTTGTGGAAGCTTGGACATAAGCCTAGTGACATGAGACCCACACTGAAGCTCAATATGACCTTTCTCTCCAAGTTGGTCGAGCATGCCAACTAAGGCTCTCACTCTGAGAGCAAATCCTTTAAAGGCAGTGATGTCCTGGCTACGGATGTTAGGCGCCTCCATCAGGTCTGCAATGCGCCTTAATGCTAGCTGGTGAGGTTGCCCATAATGTTCTGTTAAGGAGGCCATAGTGTCAGTGTAGGGTTGTGTAGAGTTGGTGTATGAATCTGCGATGAGGAGCGCTTCTTCAAATTTAAGATGATCAACTAAAATCTGATATTTAAACCTCTCCGTAGCATCGTGGGGGAGGAGATTTTCCAGGGAGGTCTTTAGCCTAGCAAACTCACGTGGGTCCCCTCTACTAAAGTCTGGGATGGTGGGTTGAGGACCCCGATATATGTACTCTGTAGCTCGGCGGGAGTGAAAGTCCTCGTGTCTCTGTTCATCAGTTGTGCCTGGCTCAGAAGGAAAATGGGGTGACATCTGTGGACGGACTTGCGTATCCGTTGGCTGGTGTGACCTCCCCATCCGACCAGATGCAACCCGATTATCATTACCAAATGCCGGCATTCCAGGAAGCTGCTCTTGAGTGATCCCCATCTTCTTAAGGCATGTCATAAGCTCTGCCACTAACTCTGTGGGCAGTGTGGTAGTGGATAGCTGTGGCTTCTCCTCATCATCTGCCACTGGAGGGGGGGGAAGGGGCCAGTCTTCATCGTCCACTTCTCCTTTACTGGGTACCTGCACAGGTGCTAATGTGTTATGGACCGTAGCCTTTGGTGTGGGCCTTGGTGGGCTAATGGCCGCGGCGATCACTCCCAACTGCGCGTGCGGGCTGTACTCCGCAGGGGAGAGGGCCATGTGGTGTGATGGATCTAGGCCTCTGCTTGAACTAAGCTGTGTTTGCATCTCCATTACGATAAGTTGAAGCCTCCGGTTATCCTCCCTAACCTTTTGCAGCTCATCTAATATTTCAGGTGAAACCCCTGGGTTTACTCTGTGAGACAGTGGGTCTGGGGTGCTCTGATAATGGGGTCCTGAGACCACTGACTCTCTGGGATACTTAGGGCGAGCACCAGTCTGGTTCCACGGATCATAGAGCTGGGAGGTGTACAGCTGATCGATCCTGTCACCACCGTAGTAGGGCTCCTGCATCTGATGGTGGGGCTGTGGGGAGAGTGCTGCAGCCTGGGGGGGTCTCTCCACAACAGGCAGGGAGACTTCATAGTCAGCAAACCAGGTTGGCGGACGTATCTGACGTCTCGGGCGGGTATCAGGAAGTGGCGTTGCCTCCTCTCTCACAAATGGGAACATCCTCACGCACAGCGGTCACACACAAGATCCGGCTCGAAGGACCAATTTGTAATGATGACTTGATAGGACTGTATTGTAACTAGTTAGGGATAAGTGACCACTGTGGTGCATCGATAAGAATGCAATTGGATGCTTTGAATCTCTTCAATGGGTTTATTGTTAGTCAGCAGAGGATTATCTGTCGTCATGAATGTACAGTATGTGTGTGTGGTTCTACAATAAACAATAAAAGAAAAGAAAATATTAGCATATAATTAAACAACAGTGCTGACATGATTCAATTAGTAAAGGTAATAAATTATAATTATTATACCTTCCCCTTTAAGTAGCTTTAACTGCTTATACATATCAAATAACCAAATAAAATACCAGGTAACACACATTATCTTCTTATTGAATTGAACTGAATTAACATACTGCTAGTTCTCAATACTATCCACCAAAAACATAGTTCTCTACTACTCAACCATAATTACACTCAAATAATAACTATACCGTTTCAGGTGAGCACACACATAAGCACAATATCAATATAAAACTAATAATACTAGGCATTAGCATGATGCTAGCGTACTTTATACTAACATACTACATAGTAACTCAGAATAGACTCTTTTAACAATCCGAGGCACCGAAATACACATACGTAAACATTTAAACCAGGGTACTCACATGTCTCTGAACGCACACATGCACGGATAGCGACACAGACGACAACTTTTCACCTCAGAAATATCTACGATGCGTTTCCCAGCCAATCTCACGACTAACTCAAAAACGAAACTAAAAACTGTCGGCGCGAAAACTGCGTTCTCCCTGTGACCCCGAAACAACGCCACTGATTGGCTGATGCCCGTTACAGCAAGTCCTTCTTCACATATACTACTTTTGAAACATCTCGTGGCACTAATTACCAATACAAATAAATAAAACATCTCCAGTTAACTAGTAGAGCATTGATTTAGTTCGTTTGTTAAATAAGAGGCGATCTAGCGCTGAAATGTGTTGTTTTTTAAATCAAGTGATCAAAGTGCTGGTTTCGCTGCGATCAGTGGCACGGATACAGTGTTCTCTTGTGGCTCGCACACAGTCTTCCCTCGGACGCGCGCTTCAATCCGTTGTGGAGACTCTCTATTCGTACCGGTGAAATTACAAAACAAAATGCACACAAACGTGTCCCTGCCTGATATACAACCACTGATAAACATAATCGGTTTTGATGAAAAAAAAAAAAAAAAAAAAAACGATACGAGTGCAGATTAGAACCCAGAACCTCTGACACACTTAGCAAAAGTTCTGCCACTGGACCACTTAAATACACGCTTAAAATTGTCGGATATATATTTATTTATTCACTTGAAAATTCTCACCACTAACAACATATATTTTATGTTGTTGCCTCATTAAACGACAAATTAAACCAAATGTAGGCTACTATTTAAATTGAATTGTGTTAGCAATGGTTTTTTATTAAACATTTTTATTTATTTACATTAGTAAGCTACATCGCGCCTGCTCATAGGCTACTTTTTTTTTCTTTTTTTAAAGAGACCCCCACAAAGATGAAATCATAATTCGAACCCTGAAAGGGGTGGTTGATTATGATTTGACTTTTCTAGCTTTAGTTAGTGTGTAATGTTGATGTTTGAACATAAACAACATCTGCAAAGTTACGACGCTCATAGTTTAAAGCAAAGAGAGATATTTACTTTTACAGAAATCGCTTTTTAAGGATTACAACAAACGGCTGGTAGGAACTTTTTTTATTTATTTATTTATTTTATTAATGCTCAATAACATAAGAACATTGCCAAGGACTTCCATACAAATACATATACATAAAAATAATAAAAATAAAAAACAATTATACAAAAACAATGAAAAACAAAGTATGACATGGCAAAGAGATATGACAAAAATGCATAACCTACAATTGTATTGACACAATAACATACACATACAAGCAAAGCTTTTAAGTGCATGTATTTTCTTTAAATATTTCTTCATAATATTTTATACATCTGATCTTAGGGATTTTGTATTATTTATATAACGAAGAGATTTAAGAAGTGAGATTAATCGGCTGGTAGGAACTACACGACATTCCTCCATTGCTCTGACGCTGCCTCAGATGTACAGTAATGGCTCTGACGCCGCCTCAGATGTACAGTAATGGCTCTGACGCCGCCTCAGATGTACAGTAACGGCTCTGACGCCGCCTCAGATGTACAGTAATGGCTCTGACGCCGCCTCAGATGTACAGTAACGGCTCTGACGCCGCCTCAGATGTACAGTAATGGCTCTGACGCCGCCTCAGATGTACAGTAACGGCTCTGACGCCGCCTCAGATGTACAGTAACGGCTCTGACGCCACCTCAGATGTACAGTAATGGCTCTGACGCCGCCTCAGATGTACAGTAATGGCTCTGACGCCGCCTCAGATGTACAGTAGCGGCTCTGACGCCGCCTCAGATGTACAGTAACGGCTCTGACGCCGCCTCAGATGTACAGTAATGGCTCTGACGCCGCCTCAGATGTACAGTAACGGCTCTGACGCCGCCTCAGATGTACAGTAACGGCTCTGACGCCACCTCAGATGTACAGTAGCTGCTCTGACGCCGCCTCAGATGTACAGTAATGGCTCTGACGGCGCCTCAGATGTACAGTAACGGCTCTGACGCCGCCTCAGATGTACAGTAACGGCTCTGACGCCGCCTCAGATGTACAGTAACGGCTCTGACGCCGCCTCAGATGTACAGTAACGGCTCTGACGCCGCCTCAGATGTACAGTAACGGCTCTGACGCCGCCTCAGATGTACAGTAATGGCTCTGACGCCGCCTCAGATGTACAGTAGCGCTCTGACGCCGCCTCAGATGTACAGTAGCGCTCTGACGCCGCCTCAGATGTACAGTAACGGCTCTGACGCCGCCTCAGATGTACAGTAATGGCTCTGACGCCGCCTCAGATGTACAGTAATGGCTCTGACGCCGCCTCAGATGTACAGTAGCACTCTGACGCCGCCTCAGATGTACAGTAACGGCTCTGACGCCGCCTCAGATGTACAGTAGCGGCTCTGACGCCGCCTCAGATGTACAGTAGCGGCTCTGACGCCACCCTCAGATGTACAGTAGCGGCTCTGACGCCACCTCAGATGTACAGTAGCGGCTCTGACGCCACCCTCAGATGTACAGTAGTGGCTCTGACGCCACCTCAGATGTACAGTAGCGGCTCTGACGCCGCCTCAGATGTACAGTAACGGCTCTGACGCCGCCTCAGATGTACAGTAGCGGCTCTGACGCCGCCTCAGATGTACAGTAATGGCTCTGACGCCGCCTCAGATGTACAGTAACGCTCTGACGCCGCCTCAGATGTACAGTAGCGGCTCTGACGCCGCCTCAGATGTACAGTAGCGGCTCTGACGCCGTCTCAGATGTACAGTAGCGGCTCTGACGCCGCCTCAGATGTACAGTAGCGGCTCTGACGCCGCCTCAGATGTACAGTAGCGGCTCTGACGCCGCCTCAGATGTACAGTAGCGGCTCTGACGCCGTCTCAGATGTACAGTAGCGGCTCTGACGCTGCCTCAGATGTACAGTAGCTGCTCTGACGCCGCCTCAGATGTACAGTTACGGCTCTCTGCCTCAGATGTACAGTAACGGCTCTGACGCCGCCTCAGATGTACAGTAACGGCTCTGGCGCCGCCTCAGATGTACAGTAACGGCTCTGACGCCGCCTCAGATGTACAGTAACGGCTCTGACGCCGCCTCAGATGTACAGTAACGGCTCTGACGCCGCCTCAGATGTACAGTAACGGCTCTGACGCCGCCTCAGATGTACAGTAATGGCTCTGACGCCGCCTCAGATGTACAGTAGCTGCTAACTGCAGATCATCTACTCTGAGGAGAATATAATCCGCAGATTGTGTAGCAACTGTCCTCAACAGTGTCAGCCAATGGTGGCACAGAGACCGTCTTCTGATGCTTGATTGACACCTTCTCATTAGCATGTTGCGTCAAGGAAAAGTAAATACGGAGCTACATAAAAAAATGAATAAACGGTTAAAGGAAAAAAGACAACTTTCAGTTTAACATTCTGTAGTTTTTCCTCTTTGTCGCCGTCTCTGTTCGAAATCTGCAATTGCAGTTATTCACGGAATTATCAACTTTATGCGGGTGGGAATCCTCGATGGGATTGCCTCGGGTCCTCCACCCCCTGCCAGCTCCTCGAACTTGGCCCTCTTCCTCTCAAATGCCTCCTCCATCCGGTCTTCCCAGGGAACAGTCAACTCCAGCAGGACCACTTGCCTTGTTATTTCTGACACCAGGACGATGTCTGGCCTGAGCGTGGTCACTGCGATGTTTCCTGGGAATTTGAGCTTCCAATAAATAAATGAAAAAATAAATAAATGTGTGTGATATCATGTGTGTTTGCTGTTCCTCATGTTGTTTTGTTTTTTTCACAGTTGAAGACACAGTACTTGTCACCTATAATCGCAACACACTGAAGAAGAATCGCACACTGGGTTTCTACGGCATTAAACATGGGGATCGTATTTTCGCAGTGCGCCGTGGAGGTATGCATTATTTACACTAGTATTCGAAATTATTAAAAGCATTTATTTTATAGTCTTACACTGACTGACCTTTTCATTTCAGACTCCTATACACTGGCACGTTTGAACTTATCTTCTGCTGGCGTAGAGAAAATAGGTCAGTTTCAGAGTCTAAAGTCCGCAAATGCTTGTTTTCTCTATCAGTGGTTTTGTAAAATTAAATCACAGCGTTTACACACATCAGGCCCTTTTTTTCACATCAGGCCGTTTTGTGCTTCATTTTGTGGCAATATAAATTGAAACTTTATCATGATGAGTGTAAAATACCTTTACTTATTGATCCTTCACATTATTAAAGGCACCGATAGACAGGCGAACAAATCTGTAAACTTCTGCTTTGTTTCACGTTATCTCTTACAGAAATATATACCTTTAAAGATGTCGATGATGAAGAACTGGCCTGGACTCAATCTATGGAGAATTTTATTTTATTATTTTATGCAATCTATGGACTTTCACAGTTATTAAATAATATGTGAGGATTTTCTCCTCATTCTCATCAAGTCATTTCATCCATTTCAATTTGCTTTAACATTATCTCAGTTATGATTACTCGATATAATAATTTTTTTAAGCATACTGTAAAAAAATGTTGTTTCAGTCAACTCAAATATCCGAGTTGTTATGGGGGGTGCTGGATGGCAGATGCAGGCTAAATACACATTAATTGCGCAGATATTAACATAAATAAATACATAATATTCAATAAAAATAAACATGAATAAGACTTATTCATGTTTCTTTTTTATTTCTTTTTATCGATTGCAAAAATTAACTAAGTTAATCACAAATTGTTTTCTGAGTTATCACGATTAATCGCCATTAAAACAACTTACGTTTTTATTATATTTTATAATATAACAATTTCACAGTTAATCTCCAAATTAATGTAGAAACAACAAAAAGACAGTATATTTTAAATATTTGTCTAACAAGAAATATACAGAAATTTAATAAAGTTATCAAACAGTTTGCACTGCATACATTTTAAATTATATGATTAATCCTTATTAAAGTTACAAAAGTTCTTTAGTCAAGAGCAGCGAGTGTTTTTCTCTGTTACGTTTGTTTTTTGATTAACTTTACTGACAGAAAGCTTTATTGGCTGCTGTCCCTTTAAAACCAGCCGCTGCTGACAGATCTCATTCTCTCACAACTCTTTGCCTTCATTTAAAGGTAGGGTAGGTAATCCTTTTTCTAAAAAAAAAACATTCCAAATTTGTTTAAACTGTCTTTATATACCAATACATAATTAAAATGTAAGTACTCTGAAAAAGAAAATATAAAAATCGAGTGACTGTAGACCTTTTAATCTGCAATAAACACAGCTCATTATTTCCATTCACTCCACCCCCTCCCTTCTGAGCTCCTTCCAAAGCCACGCCCCCAAAACACATGAACGCGCGACGCCAAACGCTCAGGCTGGAACAAGACGCATTTATTACCTGAGACGAGTGGAGAGGAAGGAGCGCAGTACATACAGTGACATCATGTCAGAATCACATGTAATAAAATACCTAACTTTATCACTATGAATATAAACAAATGAGATTTCTTTTAGTACTCACTATCAAGCTAGCATATCGATAATGGTAAAGTTTCATTCGGTAACGAGCTATATTTATAAGGCAAAACTAAAAACAGGTTGCATTGATACACGTTTTTCCATTACCATCAGTTACACTGTGATGAAGATGAATTTCGTGTAAGATTCATAACATATACGGTGTTTTGCATGTAAGAGTTTCCATGATGAAAACATTGTTGACTCTAATGAAGACTAACGTACACTCCGAGTCCGGAGACAAGTACCGCATCGTCGGCTCGAGGACAGGTCCGGGGTTGAGGGCGAAGCAGAGGAGGTCGTTCAAGAGCGCGGGCAGGGTCCGAGGAAGTAGTTTTTGCCTTGTTTGCCTTCGCTGACTGCATATGCAGGTGCTTTGAGCTGAATATTTCCGGGAACGGTGACATGTGATGAGTGCACGCCGGGCAGCGCGCGCAGTGGGGCTCGAGGCGGGCACGAGACATGAAGGCATCTGATTGGTTCTTTACATTCGCACCTAATGGCAGTGATTGGTCAGAGTTTTTACTGTCCTACAGCTGCTACAGAGGTCTGATTTTTTTCATTCCTTTTTCTAAACACATATTGTATTGACTACTATCAGGATGGAAGGACCATTTCACCCAGTATAAAAAAAAGTGTTTCTGAACAGGATTACCTACCCTACCTTTAAGTCTTTATTTCACTAATTTAAGACTGCACAGACATCTTCCCACGGCCGCGTCTACTTCCTGCGCAGATGTCAACAGCGCAACTGGGTTGTAGGTTGCCAGGTTGAGCTCACAAATGGGTTGAAATTTGTAAGATGTGTTGATTGTGTGAGTTGGGTGCGTTTCATACAAGATCTGGCAACTGGACAACCTTGGAATAATATATTGATGTGATTATTCATATAACGAGGTTTGGGCCATACAAATTACGGGAGTTTCAAGGGAGAAATAACAAAACGGGAGGGGGGTCGGGAGATGGGTGTGAAATACGGGAGAATCCCGGGGAAAACGGGAGTGTTGACAGGTATGATAGGTGCGTTGGACTTGATGCGACTGATCGGCATGACTTGAAGCAGTGCATGCTGGTTAGCTTGGAGGCAGTCTTGTAGCTGAGAGTTAGCTGTTGCTGCCACACCGTCACAGTTTTGATTATTAGTGTTCTTGTCTGTATTATTGGTCTATAGACTGGAAACAGAAATATAGCCGGTGATCAGAGAGTCCTAGATGGTCCTTGTATGCCCCTATGATGTTCGTATACTCCTGGTCTAAGATATTGTTGGACATTTCACATTTCGGGAAAGCTTGGGGAGAACTGACTTAAGATTGGCTTGGTGGAAATCTCCAGCAACAACAAACACTCAATGAATGAGTCCTATTGCTTTCTCCAGTTAGAGTTCATCGTGTCTGAATCAGGAGAGGAATATCACAGAGCAGAGGTGGACAGTAACCAAGGAGATTTACTTGAGTACTTTACTTCAGTACACTTTTTGAGTATCTGTACTTTACTCAATTTTTTTCTGGAAACTTTTTACTTTAACTTCACTACATTTGAAAGACTATATCATACTTTTCACTCCACTATATTACTTTTGATACTTAAGTCATTTTAAAAACGAGTACTTCTGTACTTTTACTTAAGTATAAGTCAGTCTTTACTAATTTTACCCTGTAATGGAATGATATTTGACCAGTGGTATCTGTACTTTCACTCAAGTAAGGAAGTTGTGTTTGTCCATGGCACAGAATCAGATCAAACACGGTTTACAAGCCAGAATAGTCTGAAGAAATATGTGCGTGGATTTCGATGTGAAAAGACTTTGACTAGAGGAAGCATTTAAGAATTAAAGAGGAAGGACTCTGACACAGTGGACAGTGACTGAACATGAGGAGAGTTTAAACAGAGGAAGTGAAACTATCATCACTGTGTGCATCAGTGCAGTTACTACTAGATCCTGAGGGAATATAGTTAAAGTTCGAGCACATTCAACATGAGTTTCCAGATCTACTTTACAGATATGAGACACGGACTGGAGAGAAGAACAGTTTCTGTGGCGAATTCAGAAGAGGAATTCAGGAACACCACAGTGCAGGAGTTAAAGAGAAAACTCATTCCTGAAGACCAACGTAAGTCCAACACTTCAGTCTTCTGTGTACATTAGCTAACATATGTGAAGTAGATTGTGATGTTAACAAAGAAAATCTGTATTTGAATGTAGATTCAGCTCTTATTAACGGAGAAGCCTGAGATTGAGAAATTAGCAAATAAATAACAATTCAGAAAGCACATATTAATGAGGAAAACATCATTCTCTGATACGTGTGTGTGTGTGTGTGTGTGTGTTCGCTATGACGCTATATATATATATATATATATATATATATATATATATATATATATATATATATATATATATATATATATATAAGACACTATTCTTCGCTATACCGCTTCAACTAGGGCTGCACGATTCTTGCTAAAATGTGAATCACGATTTTTCTCCATGGGAATTGAGATTACGATTCTCTTACACGATTCTCATTTTTTCAACCAAAATTTATTGCACTCAAGTACAAAAAAAACACACACACACACACACCAAAAAAAAACACAGGACATTCAGTATAATAAAGTGCAGGAGTAACAAAAAATTGTCTCTTTTCTTTATTTTAGACCCCTTAAAGTGAATAATTTTAAAGCTTATGTTGTTGAACATAAGAGCATTAACATATACAATAATAAATAAAAATAACTAAATAGAACCTGTGCTTTTTGCTCCAATTGGCACAGAATGTACATAGTACTTACATCTACTGTGTTTACGGGAATACTCGACTTGGCATTTTGAAATATTTCTGTGTTCATTTGGCCGTTTAGGCGCGCAACCGGAGACAAAGACTGCTTGTCCGTGTTGCGCTCGGAGCGCGCGCACAGCATCCTGTCAGTAGAATTCAGTTCTCTTTCGCGACTTATCGTGCTTTTAATATTTCTTTTCAATATAAAGCACATTCTGCTCTTTTTTTTCTCTTTCATTCGTGATTTGTTAATAATAACTTTAAACAGAATCATCAACTGAAATCTGCACGGATTGTTGACACTCTTTGCAAACTCTTTCTATATCCATATCAATTTTTGGCCACCACACATATTTACGAGTCAGAGCTTTCATTTTAACAATGCCAGGGTGTCCTGAGTGAATTTCATGTAACACTGATTTTCGAAATTTGAATGGTACAATCACTCGTGTGCCCCATAACAGACATCCCTGTTCCACTGACAGTTCATCTCTTTTTGCATAGAATACTTTCAAATCATCTGACACTTCAATTGGCCAACCTTCCATGACATAACGAAAAACTTTAGAAAGTTCTTGATCTGTTCTTGTCATTCTGGCAATCTGTGCTGCATTTAGAGGAGCTTCTTGAAGATGGTTTGTCAAAAGAGTGTTGATATTTGCTGAAATGGCTTCTGTTCCTTCATCCGTAATTTCAGGTAATGGAATTCGTGACAAGCCATCTGCATTTCCATGACTTTCTGCCTTGCGATACATGATGTGATAATCATATGCCGACAGAATTATAGCCCACCGCTGAATGCGAGCGGCAGCCATCATTGGGAAGTGCTTATGTTCACCAAACAGTCACCAATGGTCTATGATCAGTTATCAAATTAAAGGATCTTCCCCAATGATATTGATGGAATTTTTTAACTCCATAAATCGCACTCAAAGCTTCCTTCTAAATCTTCGAATATTTATTTTCAGCAGGGGATAAAGTACGTGAAGCATATGCAATGGGCATGATAGGCATGATGTGCTGAAGCACTGCACCAATTCCATAAGCTGAGGCATCACATGCTAAAGTCAAAGGCAGTTGTGGATCATAATGTACTAACACTTTGTCACTGGTGA
Organism: Leuciscus leuciscus; assembly: GCF_965113295.1. NCBI lineage: Eukaryota > Metazoa > Chordata > Actinopteri > Cypriniformes > Leuciscidae > Leuciscus > Leuciscus leuciscus. The sequence goes on from NC_138724.1 coordinate 31,212,167, forward strand.
GCCGTTCTTTACACCTGTTGAAAGCACCTTGTTTCTTTTTCCCCCAGCACCAAGCAACTTGTTCTTTCAACAGTCTATACAGTGGTGCCAACACTGTGCTCTGATGTGGTACAAAACGTCCATAATAATTTACCAGGCCTAAAAAGGCTCGCAGTTCCTTCACATTTGAAGGTGCTGGTGCATCTTGAATAGCTCTTACCTTGTCTTTTGTTGGATACACCCCTTTTTCATCGATCACATGGCCCAGGTATTCAATTCGTGTTTGTCCCCACTCACACTTATATTTCTTTACTCTTAAGCCTGAGTCTTGAAGATGCTGTAAGACTGTGCAAAGGTTTATTAGATGTTCTTGCTCATCTTGACCTGTGATCAACAAATCAAATTCAAATCAAATTTTCCATTATACGTTGAAAAATGGAAGGGGCAGAACTGATGCCGAACACAAGACGATTATACACATATAATCCCTTGTGGGTGTTGATTGTCGTATACTTCTTAGAATCATTATCCAGTAAGACCTGTTGATATGCCTGTGCCAAGTCAATCTCGGAAAACAACTTCCCTCCACTGGCTAAAACTTCCTCAATCCGTGGCAAGGGATACACTTCAGTATTGGCAGCTTGATTAACAGTGACTTTGTAGTCTTTATTTACTTATGTAGCATATGTTTTCTTATTTATTATTTCTTGTGTTGGTCTGAAGTGGCTTCATTACTCATAGGTGTGGTTTGGGCGTAACGTGAAATAAACCAATCAGAGCGACATCTCACATTCCCTTTAAGAGCAGGCGCGCTTGTTCCATGGCGGATTGCTATTATAACGGTGGATTTGCCAGACGCACGCCAGGAGCGGTTCACAGCCGAGGAGACCGACGTTCTCGCCAGGGCCGTAAAACACAGAGAAGTGACATTGGGGATGGAGAAACACACCCAAATTAGCTTCGGTTAAACAGGCGTATAATAATTTGGGTAAGCTAGATTTATGCCTATTTTTTCACATCTTCATGGACACCACAATGATTTCCCTCGTGTGGAATATTTTTCCTTGTAATTATGTATGATTTGCAAAAATGAAAACTGCTGCGTCTTTGTGTAGATGAGAGAAGCAAAGTGTGTGTGTGTGTGTTGTGCTCACACTACATTATGGCCAAGCATGCGCCCTTAAAATAGCATCTGAATAACGCAGCACTGACTTTAGACGAGGTTTCTCCTGGTCAGTGGCGGAATTGTTTTCTGAAACTGCAAAATAGCACCAGGGAACGTTTGCGCCGGAACACGCCTCCTCTTTTCCCTGAACCGCCCCCGGGAGCGCAAGTTCATTCCCTAATTTACCGACGTGCGCCTGTGGAGGGAAAAGTCCACCAGCGAACACAAAAACAACAGTTTTTTTAGAATATGAGAATGACAAAAATGACATGAAACATTACATATTTTGATTGGTTCTTAATAGACAAGCCCTATTGTTACAAGGTAACCAAACTCTGTTGTTGTTATTTCTCTTGAAATCACAAGGATTCAAACCTACCCTTATGAAAAAGAAGTTTAGTCAAGTGTTCTATTAGTATACTTCTTTTAAACTAAAAATAAGAAAGTATACTTTCAGTCTACTTTTTATATACTTCTCAGAAATATACTTCAAATTGCACTTAAGTATACTTGACTTATACTGACAGAAAAGTCTAAGTATATTTAGCCTATACTTGTTGATCGAGATATACTTAAAAGTATAATTAAGTATTGTAAGTATTCTTAGCTTGTACTTGTGTTTACTATTTTGATTGAGTAGCTTATTTATTATTTCTTGTGTTGGTCTGAAGTGGCTTCAGAGAAAGCCCAACAGAGACTGTACTTCCTGCGTCAGCTGAGGAAATTCAACCTGCCACAGGAGCTGCTCGTACAGTTCTACTCAGCTGTCATCCAGTCCATCCTCTGCACTTCCATCACCGTCTGGTTCGGCTCTGCTACCAAAACCGACCTCCGTAGACTACAGCGGATAGTTCGGACTGCTGAGCGAATCACTGGCACTACCCTTCCCACACTCAAAGTACTGCACTCATCCAGAGTGAGTAAAAGGGCTCGCAAAATCACTCTGGACCCGTCACACCCAGCACACTTTCTGTTTGAACTGTTACCGTCTGGTCGACGCTACAGAGCACCGAGCACAAAAACAACCAGACACAGGAAAAGTTTCTTTCCCCAGGCCATCTACCTCATGAACACTTAAATGTTCCCCTACTGTGGAACAAACATGTGCAATACTTCCCTCAGACATTTCATTATAGCACCTTATAACTTTATATATATTTATAATTTATAATCTTTTTATTTTATTTTTTCTATTTTTTTATTTATACCTGTTACTTGTCACTTGTCTTGTCACTTTGTATTGTATGTGTACTGGAAGCTACTGTCACCAAGACAAATTCCTCGTATGCGCAAGCATACTTGGCAATAAAGCTCTTTCTGATTCTGATTCTGATTCTGATTCTTATTAAATACTTTTTTAAAAACATAATATTACACACCGTCTTATAAACTAACATGTTCAGCTTTATATAGTAACAAACTTTCGGGTGGAATAGCTTATAGAGTAAATTAAATAAGCATGGAAAATAAGTTTATTCAAGTGTTCTATTAGTATACTTCTTTTCAACTAAAAAGAAGAAAGCATACTTTCAGTCTACATTTTATATACTTCTCAAAAATATACTTAATTACACTTAAGTGTACTTGACTTATACTGAGAGAAAAGTCCAAGTATATTTGGCCTATACTTGTACTCAATCTTTTGATCGAGATATATTTAAAATTTGAATTATTCAAAGTATACTTGTGTAATGATGACTTGATAGGACTGTATTGTAACTAGTTGGGGATAAGTGACCACTGTGGTGCATCGATAAGAATGCAATTGGATGCTTTGAATCTCTTCAATGGGTTTATTGTTAGTCAGCAGAGGATTATCTGTCGTCATGAATGTACAGTATGTGTGTGTGGTTCTACAATAAACAATAAAAGAAAAGAAAATATTAGCATATAATTAAACAACAGTGCTGACATGATTCAATTAGTAAAGGTAATAAATTATAATTATTATACCTTCCCCTTTAAGTAGCTTTAACTGCTTATACATATCAAATAACCAAATAAAATACCAGGTAACACACATTATCTTCTTATTGAATTGAACTGAATTAACATACTGCTAGTTCTCAATACTATCCACCAAAAACATAGTTCTCTACTACTCAACCATAATTACACTCAAATAATAACTATACCGTTTCAGGTGAGCACACACATAAGCACAATATCAATATAAAACTAATAATACTAGGCATTAGCATGATGCTAGCGAACTTTATACTAACATACTACATAGTAACTCAGAATAGACTCTTTTAACAACCCGAGGCACCGAAATACACATACGTAAACATTTAAACCAGGGTACTCACATGTCTCTGAACGCACACATGCACGGATAGCGACACAGACGACAACTTTTCACCTCAGAAATATCTACGATGCATTTCCCAGCCAATCTCACGACTAACTCAAAAACGAAACTAAAAACTGTCGGCGCGAAAACTGCGTTCTCCCTGTGACCCCGAAACAACGCCACTGATTGGCTGATCCCCGTTACAGCAAGTCCTTCTTCACAGCCGCCCCCAAATTTGCACAGTCAAATTTGCTTTCCCATAGAAGGACTGGTGGTCTCAGGTGCTGTCTCAGGTATGGCAGGAAGTGGAACAAGACGGGCAACTGGCCGGGTATAGTTCCTGTCGTTCACCTGGATCTCTGCTGTCCTTATCCTCCCATCTGCACCTGGGATAACCTTTGTGATGCGACCAATAGGCCAGAGCGCCCTCGGGAGCTGCGGATCAATGATCATGGCGACAGTACCAGGTTGTAATGGGGCCACTTCTTTCTGCCACTTGGTGCGCGTCTGCAGGGCCGGCAGATAGTGCCTGATAAATGTCCTCCAAAATTGGTCGGCAAGGACCTGCGTATGCCTCCAGCGGCGGCGGCTCAACAGCTCGGACTCCGGATAGAACACCTGGGGCAGCGATGGGTCGGGCCGCCCCATCACAAGTAGATTGGGGGTTACTGGGTCAGGGTCCGCAACATCACTGGATACATATCCCAAGGGCTTAGAGTTTAGGATGCCCTCTATCTCGATTAGGACCGTGCGCAGGACTTCTTCTGTCACAGTCTGCATCTGGATTGTAGCATACAGGGCAGCTTTGATGGATTTGATTTCCCTCTCCCATGCACCACCAAAGTGAGGCGCACTTGGAGGGTTAAATCTAAACTGGATCTGATGTTTGGCCAGTTCTGCCTGTAAAGTGGGGTGCAGTGCCTTGAAAGACTCGTGGATTTCCCTCTCACCTCCTCTGAAATTCGTGCCCTGATCCGACAGGAGCTCCGCTGGTTTTCCCCTGCGTGAGATAAATCTGCGGAGGGCCATCAGGAAGGAATCCTGGTCGAGACTAGTCAGGACATCTATGTGGACAGCTCGGGTAGTAAGGCACTTAAATAATATACCCCAACGCTTCTCATTACGCCGTCCGATCTTGACCATGAAGGGCCCGAAACAATCCATTCCTGTAGAGAAAAAAGGTGGTTTCATCAACCGCAAGCGGGCGAGAGGTAAGTCTGCCATTTGTGGCACTGCAGGCTTCGCTCTCCATCTCCGACAATCAGGGCAGGAGTACTGGTGCCTCTTCACAGCTTCTCTTCCACGAAGGATCCAGTACCGTCGGCGAAGTTCCGCAAATAGTCGCTCTGAGCCTGGATGATGGAGGTCTCGGTCAGCATCTTGAATGATGAGTTTAGTCACCTGGTGAGCTGGGTCCAGAACTATGGGATGAATGGCTTCTGTGTCCAGCACATCACTGCGACGCAATCTGCCTCCAACTCGAATCAGCTTAAGTCGATCATCAAATTCAGGAGCTAATGTAATCAAACGGCTGGTGAAAGGGACAGGTTTCCTTTCTGAAAGGTGTTGATAGTCCTCCTCGAAGCAGTCTACCTGAACTCGTCTCAGTAGATCTATCTCAGCATCTCGATAGTCTTGTGCAGATGGCGTTGACTGACTACCTGCCGCCCCATGGCGGGACCTCACAACTGCCTCTATCATGTCCCTGAAACCATTGAATTGGCTGGCATCAAGTAAGGGCGGAAGAGTAGCGGTGATGATGGAGCCGCAAAAAGTAGCCTTGCGAAGCTCTGTGGCATCCAACTGCTCAGCCTCTGGCTTAGCAGGCCAATGCTTAGGTGACAAGCGCAAAAATGCTGGGCCATGATTCCACCGGCTCTCCCCTGCCAGCTCCCTTAGGGTCTTTCCACGCGTAATGTCATCTGCGGGATTATTTGCAGAATCCACGTACCTCCATACTTGTGCCTCAGTCAGCTCCTGGATCTCAGCGACTCTAGTGCCCACAAACACCTTAAACCTGCAAGAGTCTGACTGAAGCCACGTAAGAACGGTGGTGGAGTCTGTCCAGAGCACCACTTCATGAAGTACCAGGGTAAGTTCACGCTGCAACAGCACTGCTAACTGAGCTCCAGTCACCGCTGCACATAGCTCTAATCGCGGTATTGACTGCTGGCGCTTGGGGGCCACTCTCGACCGTGCAGTCAGAAAAGCCACCTCCACCTCACCACCTGAACCCTCCGTACGAAGGTACGCAACTGAACCGTACGCTTTTTCAGATGCGTCACAAAATATATGGAGGCTTCTGACAGAACTGGGGTGGTCCAGAGGGGGACTTGAGTAGCAGCGTGGCAAGACAATCTCTGGAAGGTGTTGCAGCTCATTCTCCCAAGTTAGCCAGGCCTTGAGGGCGTCATCTGGCAGCGACGGGTCATCCCACTCTCTCTCTTTGTTCCATAGGTGCTGCACAATGATTTTGGCCCGCGTGGCGAAGGGAACGAGAAAGCCTAGCGGATCAAAAAGCCGTGCCAGTGTACTATATATGTTCCTCATAGTCGGTGTGGGACGGTCAGTGATGTTGCACTTGTAGGCCAGAGTGTCCGAGGCGCAAAGCCATCGGAGTCCAAGTGCAAGCTCCTGTGGATCCTCCATTGACTCTGTGAGCCATAACTCGCTGCTCTGGGATCTTGCCCCTTTAGGAAGGTGGCTGATAACTTCTGGGACATTACTAGCCCACTGACGCAGGTCAAACCCCCCTGAGGCCAACAACATCTTCAATTTGTCAACCAGCTGTCTTGCTGCTGTAGAGGAGGAGAGGCTCTGTAAGTGGTTATCCACATAAAAGTAACGCTCGACGGCCACCCGGACATCCTCCTCTAGCTGGCTGTGGTCTGTCACATGCTTTTGCAGTGCAAACGTTGCACAGCAGGGGCTGCATGTTGTTCCGAAGGGGAGGACCTGCCACTCATAGACACCGGGTGGCGCCTCTTTATTCATGTCCCTCCAGACGAAACGAAGCAGGGATCTGTCTTCTGGCAGCAACCTGATCTGATGGAACATGCCTTTTATGTCGCTGCTTACAGCAACAGAATGCTCCCTGAATCTCAGCAGGACACCTAGCAGGCTGGAGGTCAATGTGGGGCCTGGTAGTAGAAGCTCATTTAGGTTGTAGCCCTTATAGGCGAAGGAGCAATTAAATACGAGTCTGTTTTTTACATTATGACTCACCATGTGGTGAGGTATAAACCAAGACTCTCTTGACGTATCCAGCTCTTCATCTGCTACCTTTTTCACGTACCCCGCCTGCTCCAATTTCAGGATCTCTGCTGCATAGGCTGATGCTCGTGTTGGGTCCTTCATCAGACGTCTCTCAGTGCTCCGCAGACTCGCCAGTACAGCATCTTTGGGGGCGTGGAGATGCGGCATGTTACTAACACGAAGCAAGGGGGTGGCGTAGCGACGGACTCCGTCAACTTCCACCCTCACTGTCCTGGTTTCCAGCATGCGAACTGCCTCTTGATCTTGCTTTGAGCGGATCACTACCTTCTCGCTCCTGTACGGCAATACGTCCATTTTCCACAGCTTCTCCACGTGATAAAGGAGCTCTGCAGAGGGTGACTGTGTGGATATATGCAGACACTGCTGTGGCTGAAGATGCTGTCGGATAATTTTGGTTGGGCCCTGAATAGTCCAGCCCAACTTGGTCTTTACAGCAGCTGGTCCTCCAGGCGGACCCATACGAACCGGCTCTACTGGAGTGATCAGGTGCGTATAGTCTGACCCAATGAGGACCATGGGGTGAACACATTCCAGTGTTTGCAAGGGAAGTCCTCTCAGGTGCTTATATTTGCGCTGAAGAGTCTTCACTGGTTGTGAATGCTCTGCCAGGCCCAACTGATCTGCAGTAAAGGCTCTCCGGATCTTGTAAGTCTTTTGGGGGTGCCTGGCAGGAGAAATAGAGAAGGAGACAGACATTCCATGTAGAACTCTAAGATCCTGGCGCACTGTCCTTAAAGCAAGGTTCTCTGGCTCCCCTTTAAGTTTAAGCTCTTTAGCAGCGGCTGGAAGTAGCATAGTCCGCTCTGACCCATCATCCAGTATCGCGTAGGTCTCCATGGCCTGCTCCCCATTATGTAGCACAACCTTTGTCACCTTCAGGAGCACCTGACTGCTGCCGGACGGCCTATCCAGATAGAGAACTTCATTGGCAGTACTCACTAAGCATGATGTGTTCTCTGTGGCTGGTGTCACTATGGCTGGTCTAATGTTAAGGTCGTGGAGAGCTTCCAGGTGTCTGCCATCACAATTCTTGCACCTGGCCTTTAGTTTGCACTGTGCGGCCTGGTGACAACGACCACAACGCCAGCACCGCCTGTTTTTCTTAACCCAATCTCTCCGCTGCTCAGTTGTTAACTGGCTGAATTTAGTGCACTGGTTCAGGTAATGCAGGGCGTTGGTACAGTATGGGCAGGGTAGGGCGACTTTGCCTTGTGGATTGGCACTGGTAGATAAGACTACTGGGACAGTCGGGCAACTTGAAGATTGTTCAGCTCCATGGAGGACTGTGGTTAGCCTGCCAAACTTTGAGTCCTTCCGTCTATCCCTCTTACCGTCTGGGTTCTCTCTGGGTCGAGACTCATATCCATACTCCTGAATCTGCAGCTCAAACTCCAGCCAGCGGGCGAAGTCTAACAGCGTAGGGACACGGATGCTGAGGGGATGTAGGTATCTCATAAACCCAGACCGCAGGTCTTGTGGAAGCTTGGACATAAGCCTAGTGACATGAGACCCACACTGAAGCTCAATATGACCTTTCTCTCCAAGTTGGTCGAGCATGCCAACTAAGGCTCTCACTCTGAGAGCAAATCCTTTAAAGGCAGTGATGTCCTGGCTACGGATGTTAGGCGCCTCCATCAGGTCTGCAATGCGCCTTAATGCTAGCTGGTGAGGTTGCCCATAATGTTCTGTTAAGGAGGCCATAGTGTCAGTGTAGGGTTGTGTAGAGTTGGTGTATGAATCTGCGATGAGGAGCGCTTCTTCAAATTTAAGATGATCAACTAAAATCTGATATTTAAACCTCTCCGTAGCATCGTGGGGGAGGAGATTTTCCAGGGAGGTCTTTAGCCTAGCAAACTCACGTGGGTCCCCTCTACTAAAGTCTGGGATGGTGGGTTGAGGACCCCGATATATGTACTCTGTAGCTCGGCGGGAGTGAAAGTCCTCGTGTCTCTGTTCATCAGCTGTGCCTGGCTCAGAAGGAAAATGGGGTGACATCTGTGGACGGACTTGCGTATCCGTTGGCTGGTATGACCTCCCCATCCGACCAGATGCAACCCGATTATCATTACCAAATGCCGGCATTCCAGGAAGCTGCTCTTGAGTGATCCCCATCTTCTTAAGGCATGTCATAAGCTCTGCCACTAACTCTGTGGGCAGTGTGGTAGTGGATAGCGGTGGCTTCTCCTCATCATCTGCCACTGGAGGGGGGGGAAGGGGCCAGTCTTCATCGTCCACTTCTCCTTTACTGGGTACCTGCACAGGTGCTAATGTGTTATGGACCGTAGCCTTTGGTGTGGGCCTTGGTGGGCTAATGGCCGCGGCGATCACTCCCAACTGCGCGTGCGGGCTGTACTCCGCAGGGGAGAGGGCCGTGTGGTGTGATGGATCTAGGCCTCTGCATGAACTAAGCTGTGTTTGCATCTCCATTACGATAAGTTGAAGCCTCCGGTTATCCTCCCTAACCTTTTGCAGCTCATCTAATATTTCAGGTGAAACCCCTGGGTTTACTCTGTGAGACAGTGGGTCTGGGGTGCTCTGATAATGGGGTCCTGAGACCACTGACTCTCTGGGATACTTAGGGCGAGCACCAGTCTGGTTCCACGGATCATAGAGCTGGGAGGTGTACAGCTGATCGATCCTGTCACCACCGTAGTAGGGCTCCTGCATCTGACGGTGGGGCTGTGGGGAGAGTGCTGCAGCCTGGGGGGGTCTCTCCACAACAGGCAGGGAGACTTCATAGTCAGCAAACCAGGTTGGCGGACGTATCTGACGTCTCGGGCGGGTATCAGGAAGTGGCGTTGCCTCCTCTCTCACAAATGGGAACATCCTCACGCACAGCGGTCACACACAAGATCCGGCTCGAAGGACCAATTTGTAATGATGACTTGATAGGACTGTATTGTAACTAGTTGGGGATAAGTGACCACTGTGGTGCATCGATAAGAATGCAATTGGATGCTTTGAATCTCTTCAATGGGTTTATTGTTAGTCAGCAGAGGATTATCTGTCGTCATGAATGTACAGTATGTGTGTGTGGTTCTACAATAAACAATAAAAGAAAAGAAAATATTAGCATATAATTAAACAACAGTGCTGACATGATTCAATTAGTAAAGGTAATAAATTATAATTATTATACCTTCCCCTTTAAGTAGCTTTAACTGCTTATACATATCAAATAACCAAATAAAATACCAGGTAACACACATTATCTTCTTATTGAATTGAACTGAATTAACATACTGCTAGTTCTCAATACTATCCACCAAAAACATAGTTCTCTACTACTCAACCATAATTACACTCAAATAATAACTATACCGTTTCAGGTGAGCACACACATAAGCACAATATCAATATAAAACTAATAATACTAGGCATTAGCATGATGCTAGCGAACTTTATACTAACATACTACATAGTAACTCAGAATAGACTCTTTTAACAACCCGAGGCACCGAAATACACATACGTAAACATTTAAACCAGGGTACTCACATGTCTCTGAACGCACACATGCACGGATAGCGACACAGACGACAACTTTTCACCTCAGAAATATCTACGATGCATTTCCCAGCCAATCTCACGACTAACTCAAAAACGAAACTAAAAACTGTCGGCGCGAAAACTGCGTTCTCCCTGTGACCCCGAAACAACGCCACTGATTGGCTGATCCCCGTTACAGCAAGTCCTTCTTCACAACTTGGCTTGTAGTTGTGTTAACTCTTTTGATCGAGTAGCCTATTAAATATACCTTTTTTACATCGTTTTTCATATACAGTCTTATGAAACTTTGTATTAAAATATTGATATAAAACATATGTTTCTAATTCTGCGTATCTGAATTTTTGTGTAGGCTAGTCCACTGGTAGTGTACATATTTACTTTAATTAAACTTTTCCCCACCATTGACTGAATTTTCCAGCTATCCATGTTTTCACTGGTATACGGTAGGGGGCGCTATGACACATCTTCTAGTACAGAATCTCTGGATCAAAACACAGGAGAAGAAGAAGCTGAAACAAGTGATAGAAGATTGCTCACTCAAATGTAAAATAATGTAATATCAAACATTAAACAGCTTGTAAATCAAAACTGCTTAATGTTTCCAAATGAAATGAAGCGTAGGCCTAACCCATGAAGAGAAACAACTGTGAAGCTTTGGGGGTGTTGGACTCGATCTACTCCACCTGTGTTTAGATCATCGTTCTGGATCTGATCAAGGAGCAGTCTTTGACAAAAATGTGATTTTCTCAACTATTTTGTTTAAAATGTTGCCTTTCTTTATGAAACTTACTGACATTCAAGTGTTGATAAAAATTATGCGTGAAGCTAATAAAATGTTTTTCAAATTAAAGTAGAATTAAAGGTATTTTTCAAGTATAAAAAATAACATTTGAACATAGTAGTATAGGCCTAGTGCAACTGCAAAAATTGTAGTAAACTATAAGTATAATGTTAAGTTCACTTAAAGAAAACTTGTAGAATAAAACTACTAAACTAGTAGTTTACTGAGAGTACACTAAAAGAGTAAAAATTATATATAAATGGTAAACTATAAGTATGATGTTAAGTTCACTTAAAGAAAACTTGTAGTATAAAACTACTAAACTAGTAGTTTACTGAGAGTATACTTCAAAGTTGCTAGAAGTATTAAAATAGTAAACTACTAGTATACTCATAAGTTCACTTGCAGTACAAATGAGAATCATAATTATGAACTAGTTGTGCTCTTAAAGTTTACTACTGTTACACTTATAGTACACTTAAACATATACTTTTATATACTTCAAGTGGGCCAATTTAGTCCCAAGCGGTATTAAAATAGTACACTTACAAGTTTACTACTAGTACATATTGACATTAGTATACTTACTACATAAAGTATACTTAAAAATATACTTGAACATTACTCAAGTATACTTCATAAAATGAACTTGAAGTATACTTTTTTTTCGTAAGGGTAGTCATCTGTCTAGTTTCATTTCCTCTATTTGTTATTTATACACACACACACACACACACACAAACACACACTCAAAGTCACAAGTTTTCCCTTGGTTTCGAACAGTACATTTTGTTCAAGTGTTAGATTGTTAGATGTTAGTTATGATTACTTTAAAAGACAGTTTACTATTTTACTAATTAAAAAATCTATCACGTGTTGATTAAATAAAAAAATCAACATATCACATATTTTAAGATATTACATAATTCATTGAAGCATTTTTGTCATGTATAATACACCGAGCAATCAAGAAGTATTCAAGACACTTGTATGTATGTACTGTATATTGATACACAGTTTACTATGCAGTAAACATAATTATGCTGGCATAGATAATTATGCAGCAATAGCATAATAGCACAGTACTACTGGTCAAAAATGTGGACACTACTATTTTAATGTTGTTGCTTTTTTTAAATAAGTCTCTTATGCACATCAAGCCTGCATTTATTTGATAAAAAATACAGAAAAAAAATGTATTACAATTAAAAATAATAGTTTTCTATTTTAATATACTTAAAATATATATATATATATTTCTGTGATGCAAAGCTAGATTTTCAACAGCCATAACTCCAGTCTTTAGTGTCACATGATTCTTCAGAAATCATTCTAATATGAGGATTTATTATCAATGTTGGAAACAATTTTTTTTATGTGATACTTTTTTCAGGATTCATTGATGAATAAAAAGTTAAATAGAACAACATTAAATAAAAATAAAAATTCTTTTATAAGTCTTTACTGTCATTTTTTAAGTCAATTTAGCACATCCTTGCTGAATAAAAGTATTAATTTATTAATTTATTAATTTATTTATTTATTTAGAAAGAAAGAAAGAAAGAAAGAAAGAAAGAAAATTACTGACCCCAAACTTTTGAACGGTAGTGTATATTAGTAAAATATTTCTATTTTAGGATTCTGTTCTTTTTTTAACTAAGAGTGCTGAAAAAAGTAACAAATGTTATAAGTAAAACAATTATTTCAAATTGTAGTAATATTTCACAATATTACAGTTTTTTTCTGTATTTTAGATCAAATAAATGCAGCCTTGATGAGCATAAAAGGCTTCTTTCAAAAACGTTAACAATAGTAATGTCCAAACTTTTGGCCGGTAGGCTACTTCTATTATACTTATATACTTATACTTATAATACTAATATATATATATACTTATATATATATATGTAAGCCCCTTTTTTACATTCGAGCCCCTGCCCCTGAGGAACTGTCCGCACGTCCCTGATGAGGAGAATATGTTGAGGTCATTCAGACCTGAGCGATTTTGTGTTCGTTTGTGTGATTGTTTCGTCAAGTCAAAAGTCAAAGTTCTGTGAAGGGAATAAATGTGAATCGATCTCAAGTGTCATACTGGAACAGATTCTGCTAAATGCTTTACATTGAGCTTAAAATGAGCCACGTAAGACATTAAATCAATACTAATATATGAATAGCGTTTTACTCTTGGAACAATAGTGCTTGTGGTGCTCTTTATTTTTTTAAGTTTTATGATCATTTTCAGTTTCTGCGCATATAAAATTGTATTCTTTTAATGATCTTGTCTTCAGATCTCCTGTAAATTGACACTTAAAGCTCATTTCATTGGTGTCAGCAGACTGAGGGTATTTGTTGGCTACTGTACTATGTACGTTTGTTTCTGTGTTGAATATTTTTAACCGTTTTTCTTACCATTATTATACTTGGAAGAATTTAAATGATTTATATTCGTTTCTATATTTCTAGATAACTGTATTTTAATGAAGAAGCAGAATAATGTCAGGATTAGCAATAAAAATAATTAATGAATTGGCATCAGATACTGTACGATGAATAAATAGACAGACATAAATGCTTAGAAGTTTCATTTATTATAAAAACAAACTCAGTAATTGAAATGTTTGATTTTGGCAGATCAGCTCCTCCCACACTGAAATACATCATCAGTGAAGCTCCTCCCACTGCAATCACATCATCAGTGAAGCTCCTTCCACTGTAATCACATCATCAGTGAAGCTCCTCCCACACTGGAATACATCATCAGTAAAGCTCCTTCCACTGCAATCACATCATCAGTGAAGCTCCTCCCACAGAGGGAGGGATTAATTCTCCAATAAATGCTGTAAATTCCCATCAGCTACAATTGAAGACGAGCATCAAAGCATCAGGAAGAGCTGAAATCTGAGTGTATTAAAGAGGACAGAGAGAACATGAGTGATCCAGAACCCTGCAGAATGAAACACACTGAAGATACTGAAGAACAAAGAGGTTGGTGTTTATTCTTCATTCATTCATGAAGCTGAAGAACATTCATGTTAGAAACATTCAAGCACATCATCATGTTTAGATAAACAGTTAAACAATGAGATGGTACAGAATGTTCTGTTTTGAGACATTTGTATATTGATTGTCAACATCAGATCAAGCTAAATACTATTTTAACTTACACTGAAACACAGTGTACTGAAACGTTCTGTACTTTGGCTGAATGTATGTGTGCCTTTTGGCAAAAAAACTCATGACTTTGGTTGTGTGAGTGTAAAAATAACAAAAAGGGGAAATGAAACTAGACAGATGACTAGGTGTTAGAACCTCGTGATTAACAATGAAGTAATCATTAAAACAAAGTTTGCTTTTTTTTGCTTCATAATTGCAAGGTTTGCATATGAAGAACCAATCAAATTCATATCATTTTGCCATACCTCTATTCTATAAAAACTGTTGTATCCGTGTTTTCTGGTAGGATTCTCAATGGAAATTGTCTGAGATCCTCCGGCCTTGCTTCTTCTTGGGAGATTCTCTGAGAATTGCTCGAGTACTCCCGTGCACGCGGCCGTGATTAAAGCATTTAGAGGACATTTGCCTGGTCTGTTTGTCGATTATTCCTGCGCAGGAAGCAAGCTAGTTAGGGGAACAGGTATTTAGACTCAGCTAAAGTCGACTGTAGACTTGCTGGAGTATAGACTAAATGTCGACTGCAGACGTTAGGGGACGTCGATTTGTAGACGAGACCCAGATAGACTAAACATCACCAGTTAACGTTAGGGGACGTCGATTTGTAGACGAGACCCAAGTACGTAGTTAGGTTTAAGGAAAAATCTACCACATGATCAACACTGTACAGTTTGTGTGAAAACTGAGACAATGGATTGAGATTATTTTCTTGTCCTCCCATCATGCAGTAGAAAGAGCCCAGATGATGTCACTTTCTGGGTGTCACAGTTTTAAGAAATGCTTTGTTTTTGAAATGAGGAAAATCATGTCAGAAGTAACAAGGTTGAGTGAAACATGTAGGACACAGATAATGCTAATAACAATTATTAATTTAAAACTAGTTAAAGCCGCGGCCACTTTACACTTTGAGCATGTGAAGTTTCTACAGACGTCAAACGTACTCGGTTACTAACGTAACCTCGGTTCCCTGAAAGTAGGGAACGAGTATTGCGTAGCTAATACGCAGTGCGGAAACCCCTTTCCTCAAGATATATTGAAGCTAATAATCTAAAACGCTGTGCAGCTGCACGGTGAACACAGAAGAGTGTCTAGCTCGCCCATTGGCTGTGTTGCGCCAACTGCACATCCTATGGCCAGGCGTCAATCAGGTGACTTGGCACCAACTACGTCAGAGCGCGCCCAAATGGGTGTGGACTAAGCCCATAAATATCGCCCAAACTGGCTATATAGCAGGTTTAAATTGACTGAAGCGACAAACCCTGACAGATTGCAATAGTGCGGCAGGCTACACAATACTCGTTCCCTACTCTCAGGGAACCGAGGTTACGTTAGTAACCGAGTACGTTCCCTTTCGAGAGCAGTCACTTCGTATTGCGTAGCTAATACACAGTGGGGATGCAATGTAAAACGCTGCACTATCAGCAACTGGCCGCCTAACTGGAACCTAGGGGAGCACCCCGAGGCCCACAGAAACAAGGCATAATAAAGTATTTTCCAACTTAGGTGACATAACCGGACCTGAGTCGGGATTCATGGATAGGGGCTAGTCAGCATTGAACGAGGCTCATTATGACAGTCCTAGGACAACTAGTGCTTAAGGACATAAACATATTATACTGACAGGACCTGACAGTGTCAGGTCCCGCCGTTACACTGAAAGGACCCGGGCCTGCAGGCAAGGTACCTCCATATCATAAAATCTGACAAATGTGGATGGCGTGGACCAGCCAGCCGCCGCACAAATTTCCTGAATTGGCACACCCCTGGACCAAGCCATGCCTCTCCTAGAGTGAGCTCTAGCGCCTATGGGACAAACCTGGCCCACAGAGGTGTATGCCAGGAAAATTGCATCCACTATAAAGCAAACAAAAACATGTTTGGTTCATCCTAAGGAAACAAACAATGAGATTGTTTCTCCCCAGTGACTGGCCAGCCACAGGAGCATGATAAGCTGCTATGGCTGCCACATACACTTTGAGCGTGGATGGGGAGCGATCCGCATCCAGGAGTTCTTGTAAAAAGGAGAGTATCACCGACACTTCGCATGACTGGGGCTCGAGGTTTCTGACTGAGCACCAGCCAGTGAATACTGACCACTTCAGGGCATAGAGGCGCCTGGTAGATGGTGCTCTAGCCTCAGTGATGGTATTCAAGACCTTTTCTGGGAGGTACCAGGATACCTGTTGAGGAGCCACACATGGAGGGCCTATAAGTCGGGGCGAAGGTGCCAAATTGTCCCGTTCGCCTGCATGAGGAGATCCTTCCTCATTGGCATTGGCCAGGGAACAATTTCCGTCATCTGCACCAGCTCTGGAAACCACGCTTGGGTTCTCCAGAGGGGGGCTACTAGAGGGACTGGGGATCCGCTTTCCTTGATCCGTCTGAGGACCTGAGGGATCATAGATACTGGCGGGAACGCATATAGAGGGAGTCTGGGCCAGTGATGGGCCAGAGCGTCTCTCCTTTTTGAAAAGAACGTTCCGCAATGAGTAATGTTTTCTGAGGCAAAGAGGTCGCCCTCCGCCCTGCCGAATACACTCCATATTAGACGAACCGCCTGTGGGTTGAGAGACCACTTGTCTGGGGGAGTGTTGTTTCTCGATAGCATGTCCGCGCCCAGATTCTGGGCTCCCGGGACATAAGCGGCTCTCAGAGAGCGTGGTTGGTATGCGACCAAAAAACGAGACTTCTGGCCATGACGTACAGGTTGCCTGATCTGAGGCCACCCTGTCGATTTATATAGGACACCACTGACATGTTGTCCGTGCGGACTAGGTCCTCCCCTGAGGTCTGGCAGAAATGTGTATAGGCCAACCAAACTGCTCTCATTTCCAGGCAGTTGATGTGTAAACTCTTCTCCAGGCTCGACCAAAGGCCAGAGGCAGATTTGCCCTCGTACAGCGCTCCCCAACCCTGTGAAAATAACTCTCATCCTGGAGGCCACGCCCATAAGCACGCCCGACTGGTACCAGTTTTGGCTTTCCAGGGAGCCAGAGCTCTGATGCAGCGCTGGTTCACCGTAATGTGCAGGCGTCCTGACCGCCACGCATGGGATGGCACACGGCGCTTTAGCCAATGCTGAAGGGGGCGCATATGCAGTAATCCTAGCTGGAGAAATGAAGATGTAGCGGCCATAAGACCGAGAAGCCTCTGGAACTTCCTGAGGGGCGTGCGCGCACCCTCCCTGAAGGAGGCTATCAGCTGATGGATAGAGAGAGCACACTCCGGTGTGAGTCGCGCTCTCATTGTTGTAGAGTCGATAACCATGCCCAGAAAGATTACGTTCTGGCTAGGCATCAGTTTGCTCTTGGAAAAATTGACTTTGAGCCCCAGACATTCCAAATGGCTTGGATCTGTGCGTCAATAATTCGGTCTTTGACTGAGACATTATGAGCCAATCGGCGAGATAGTTCAGCACACCCACTCCCTGTTGCCTCAGGGGAGGAAGCGCTGCGTCCATGCACTTCATGAAAGTACGAGGTGCTAGGGACAGACCGAACGGTAGGGCCGTGTATTGATAAGCCCGCCCCTCGAAGGCGAATCTTAAGAATGGCCTGTGATTGGGCATTATCTGAATGTGAAAGTAAGCATCTTTCAGATCCACTGTAAAAAATCAATCCCCCGGGTGAACCTGCGCGAGGATTTGTTTGGTAGATATCAGTCTGAACTGTCGCCTCATGAGAGCTTTGTTCAGATGTCTCAGATCTAAGATAGGGCAGGTGCCACCGTCCTTCTTTGGTACAAGGGAGTAACGGCAGTAAAACCCTGACCGGCTCAGTGCGGGGGGGACTAATTCTATCGCCCCTTTTGCTAGCAGATTTTGCACTTCGGTGCGAAACACGTGAGCCACGTCACATCTCACCGAGGTCTTGATGACTGCCTGAAAACCGTGTGGGGTCTGCAAGTGAATTGGAGCGAGTAGCCTCACTTTATAATGTTCAAAACCCAGTTCGACACTTCGGGGATGGCTTGCCAGGCCTGGGCCCTTGTAGTTAGGGTTTGAATATAAATTGGGGCTGGGCTGCCTATCATTTTCATTTTCCCTTCTGGGCTATGACAAGCCCGACACAGAGATAGAGTGACAACTGAGGGAGGGCCGCCTAGCATAGGGGGACCTAACACCCTTGTGTTGTGTTTTGTGCATATTTTCCCCTGGGCTGTGTCAAGCCCGACATAGAGATAGAGTGACAACTGAGGGAAGGTCGCCTAAAACAATTTACTGGCGTTTAAACACGCTGTAGTGCAACCTCTACTTAAAAAACCTGGTCTTGATCCTACAGATCTTGCTAATTTTAGGCCTATTTCAAAACTGCCTTTTATTTCAAAAATCCTTGAAAAGATAGTCTGCAATCAAATAATGGCTTTTTTGAAAGATAACAATACCCTTGAGGTATTCCAGTCCGGCTTCAAATCTTTACACAGCACCGAATCCGCTCTTTTAAAAGTTTTTAATGATATTTATTTAGCCACAGATTCTGGAAATTATGTTGTTCTTGTGCTTCTTGACCTAACGGCTGCATTTGATACTGTGGACCATGAAATTTTGATTTCTCGATTGGAGCATTGTGTGGGCATAAAAGGTATAGCGCTTGAATGGTTCAGATCATATCTGGAAGGTCGAACTCTCTGTGTCAGCTGTGGGAACTCTGAGTCCTCTTCTGCACCTCTCTCTTGTGGGGTCCCTCAGGGGTCAGTTCTGGGTCCTCTTCTATTTTCATTGTATTTGCTACCGCTAGGCTCAGTAATTAGGAAGCATGGTATATCTTTTCACTGCTATGCTGATGATAGTCAGATATACATGCCAATTAAAAAGAATGACACTGTCAGTTCACTAATAGAGTGCCTAGACGATGTTAAAGCCTGGATGGCTATTCATTTTTTAAGTTTTAATACAAATAAAACGGAAGTGATGATTTTTGGTGGTACAAATGGGACTAGTTCCATTGAGCTGGGTGCTTTGGCCCAATATGTTAAACCAGTCATCACTAACCTAGGGGTTAAAATTTATGCTCATCTTAACTTTGACAGCCAGATCAGAGCAGTGGTAAAAACAGGCTTCTTCCAGCTGAGGCAATTGGCCAAAGTGAAGCCTTTTTTAGAAAAACGACAATTTGAGACAGTAATCCATGCCTTTATTACTAGCAGGCTGGATTACTGTAACTCACTTCTCGTGGGGGTTAGTGGGTCTTCTTTAGCTCGTCTTCAAATGGTGCAAAACGCTGCAGCACGTCTCTTGACAGGAGTACGTAAATATGAGCACATTACACCCGTCTTGGCGTCGCTTCACTGGCTGCCTGTACAGTACAGGATTAATTTTAAAGTTCTTTTATTTGTTTTCAAATCATTAAATGGTCTTGCCCCGTCTTATATTTCTGAGTTAATACATCTTCACACACCCACTCGATCTCTTAGGTCAGCTGATAAACTGCTCCTTCACGTGCCCAAAACAAAACGTAAACTCAGAGGGGATCGCGCCTTTGCTGTGGCAGCTCCAAAATTGTGGAATGACCTGCCTCAGCCGGTAAAACAGGCCACTTCACTTACTCATTTTAAATCTCTTTTAAAAACTCATCTATTTTCCTTGGCCTTTAACACCGGGAGTTGACATTTTGTATGTTATTGTTTGTTTTATATGTTTTAATTTTAACTTACTTCACTATGTATTTTATATTGCATTAGCTGTGTTGTGTTATGGTTTGTTTTGTACAGCACTTTGGGCTACTTCGGTCGTTGTAAAGTGCTTTATAAATAAAGTTTGCTTGCTTGCTTGCCTAGTGAAGGGGGACCGATTACCCGGGTGATGTGTGTGTGAAACATGCTCATTTTGTGCTTCATTATTTTCAGTGGAGCGTGTCTATGACGGGCTCGGACTGATTTGTAAACACTTATGTCTCGCTCTATCAGAGCTGCTGTGGAAGTAGACCTGATGGAAGAGAGTGGTGGCGCATGCTTCGCAGCGGGCGCGCCAACTGCAGTAATAGTGTGCGGTATCAGTGGCGCGTGCCGTGTAACAGGCCTGGTAACTGATTCGAGAACATTTCCAGCCACCTGTGAGCGAGGGGCTGAAGGGGAAACATTTATTTCTCGCTCTGTTTGAGCTGATGTGAGAACAGCGTTTGTCTTTACAGCGGGCCCCTTACTGCAGCTATAGTTCGCTCTGTTTGTTTGGATTGATAGAGGAGTGCAAGTCTCTCTCTGTAGAATGTGAGTCACGCGGAAGAGCAGCATAATTTTCAACTCTCAAACTAGGCGCAAGTTATATTTCTCTCTTTTAATTATTTTGATGTACTGAAAATTTAATTTAATTTTTTTTTCTTTCATGTCAGACCTGATGGAAGAGAGCGAGAAAACTGAAGAACTGAGTGAAGTGGAGGAGGAACATCATGTCCAACCTGGAGAAAAACCTTTTTTCTCCAGGACATTTTTAAAGAAAAGAAGAGCCAAGAAATCTTTCACCTGCACTCAGTGTGGAAAGAGTATCACAACCAAACGAAGTCTTGAGCGTCACATGAGGATCCACACTGGAGAGAAGCCGTTCACATGTGATCAATGTGGAAAGAGTTTCCCATACAAACAAAATCTTGAGCGTCACATGAGGATCCACACCGGAGAGAAGCCGTTCATATGTGATACATGCGGCAAAACATTTCTTAGTTCATCAGACCTGAAGAAACACCTGACAGTTCATACAAAGGAGAAGCCACATTCATGTTCTGTGTGTGGAAAAAGTTTTTCACTGCTGCCATATTTACATACACATCAGAAAATACATACTGGTGTAAGAGAGTACATGTGCTTTGAGTGTGAGAAGACTTTCATTTCAGCGAACGGTTTAAAACTGCACCAGAGAATTCATACTGGAGAAAAACCTTACAAGTGTCCACACTGTGACAAGAGATTCAATCAGTCAGAACATCTGAAAAAACATGAGAGGATCCACACTGGAGAAAAACCTTACAAGTGTCCACACTGTGACAAGAGATTCAATCTGTCTGCAAATCTGAAAACACATGAGAGGATCCACACTGGAGAAAAACCTTACAAGTGTTCACACTGTGACAAGAGATTCAGTCGATCAGAACATCTGAAAAATCATGAGAGGATCCACACTAGAGAAAAACCTTACAAGTGTCCACACTGTGACAAGAGATTCAGTCGATCAGAACTTCTGAAAACACATGAGAGGATTCACACTGGAGAAAAACCTTACAAGTGTTCACACTGTGACCAGAGATTCAGTCAGTCATCAAATCTGAAAACACATGAGAGGATCCACACTGGAGAAAAACCTTACAAGTGTTCACACTGTGACAAGAGATTCAGTCTATCATCAAATCTGAAAACACATGAGAGGATCCACACTGGAGAAAAACCGCACACGTGTGAACAGTGCGGAACAAGTTTCTCTATTAAAACTACCCTGAAGCGACACATGATGATCCATACAGTGGAGAAACCATATCAACCCAGTCTGACATCACGGTAAGTAGTTTATTTTCATGTGCTGAGTAACAAAGACTCTTCTGTGTAAGTTAGCCACACATCATCCTATAGCCAAATCTCTCCTCTCCACCAGCTGGAACTCAACCAGAATAATACTTTTACTGCCGCAGGAACGGTAAAATTGCGGGTGTGTATTTGCTGCCTTTTGCCGCTAAGAGGCGCTACAATCACAGACTTTGAAAAGTGTCGGTTTATTCTCTCTATTCCGTAATCTGCCGGAACTCATTGAGAGCGATTGAGAGATGGTAGCAGATGAATTTAAGTGAAACATTGTAGTTAAACGAATTCATAATCACAATACGGAAATTACTGAAGTTAAATTGAATAAATTGAATAAATAATGAAAACATTTCAACATAAAACATTGCAATAGAAAAATATTAGGTTACATCAATGAGGCTTTGCAAGAGCATAAGACGCTATCTTAACAGGATTCAGACGGTAGCTCTGTGGTCAATGCAACTGTCATGGTTCCTGTCTTGTGTTCCCCTTGTCTTGTGTGCACTTTTGTTGTTTCCTGTTCTGTGCCATGTTTTGTAGTCCTTTGTAGTTTTCTTGTTAATTAGTCATTGAGTTAATTTGTCCCAGCTGTGTCTCGTTTCCCTGATCTGTTCTCTGTGTATTTAAGCCCTGTGTTTTAGTCTCTAACTTGTCTGTCGTTGTCGTGTTATGTTTGGTTATTCTGTTCCCGAATCCTGTTCCCTAGCCTGAGTCTGTATTTGTCTAGTTTTGAGTTTGTTTAAATAAAAGCTGCTGCAAGTAGATCCTGCATCCTTCCCTGCTTCAACCTGCATTTGTGACAGAATGACAGACCAATTATGGATCTAGCAGCATTATAGGGGAATCTCCAGCCAAGTATGTGGCCACGCCTGATTCTTCTTCCCAGGATGGCTGCCGCCACCTCTGCCGAACCAGAGACTGTTCATGTCAGTCCTGCCGAGCCTGAGCTTCAAATCACGCCTGCCGAGCCAGTGTCTCCGGACAAGATGGCCACCGCCGAGCCAGTGTCTCCGGACAAGATGGCCACCGCCGAGGCAGTGTCTCCGGACAAGATGGCCGCCGCCGAGCCAGTGTCTCTGGACAAGATGGCCGCCGCCGAGCCAGTGTCTCCGGACAAGATGGCCGCCGCCGAGCCAGTGTCTCTGGACAAGATGGCC
Organism: Leuciscus leuciscus; assembly: GCF_965113295.1. Lineage (NCBI taxonomy): Eukaryota > Metazoa > Chordata > Actinopteri > Cypriniformes > Leuciscidae > Leuciscus > Leuciscus leuciscus. The sequence goes on from NC_138724.1 coordinate 31,235,005, forward strand.
GCCGCCGAGCCAGTGTCTCTGGACAAGATGGCCGCCACCGAGCCAGTGTCTCTGGACAAGATGGCCGCCGCCGAGCCAGTGTCTCCGGACAAGATGGCTGCCGCCACGTCACCTGAGCCCTCGGACAAGACGGTCGCCGCCAGGCCTGGACCTGAACGCTCAGCAGAGATGGCCGCTGACACGGCGCCTGAGCCAGTGTCTATTTCTGAGCATAACCCCATAGTTGCCCTCGAGAAAAATGTTTGGGGTGGCAGTGGGTCCCTTGATAGGACCTTGGAGACCACGCCACCTAGGCCACCTGAACTGTCTGGTCCGCCCTGGCCACCTGAACTGTCTGGTCCGCCCTGGCCTCCCGTCCTGCCGCAGTCTCCAGGCCCTCTTCCGCTCCACGGGCCTGGCCCTCCATCCCGCACCTGGGCCCACCTCTGCTCCACCACCCTCTCGGACTGTTTTCCTGGGGAGCGTCTGGAATTTGCTCCTTAAGTGGGGGGCTATGTCATGGTTCCTGTCATGGTTCCTGTCTTGTGTTCCCCTAGGGCTGGGCAGTATGACGGTATATATCGTTACCACGGTAGAAAATGTCAACCGTATTGGTAATGAACAACCTACTTGTTAAAGCAAATGTATAATCCTGTATCTGAGGCAAAATTACTAAATATACAGCGCGAGTTATATATTTCTAACTCCAAACAATTGGCCACTGAAACAGCTGATAAAATCTTGCTTCGATTCAATGCGTTATTACAACTTGTCACTCAAATTAACCGATCGCATTTTACTGATGCAAAAGACGCGCGCGTGCACACGCACTGTGAGGGAGCGCGGTGTGTCGGTGTTCACCGAGCTATGTAAAATAATGGCGCAGTTACAAGGTGTGTATAATTTACACTACTTAGTCAACACTAACAGTAGCTGCTGTTCTCCTAGTCACTTATGAACTTGACACTGCTGAACATCTCTTGATTAAAGCTTTAGGTGACGGGTTGCCAGATATCACAAAAATAACAAAACTAAGCTAATTTATTATGAATAGAATAGTTTGATATATAATATTCAGATATTATATCCTGTTCCCTAGCCTGAGTCTGTATTTGTCTAGTTTTGAGTTTGTTTAAATAAAAGCTGCTGCAAGTAGATCCTGCATCCTTCCCTGCTTCAACCTGCATTTGTGACAGAACGACAGACCAATTATGGATCTAGCAGCATTATAGGGGAATCTCCAGCCAAGTATGTGGCCACGCCTGATTCTTCTTCCCAGGATGGCTGCCGCCACCTCTGCCGAACCAGAGACTGTTCATGTCAGCCCTGCCAAGCCTGAGCTTCACATCACGCCTGCCGAGCCAGTGTCTCCGGACAAGATGTCCACTGCCGAGCCAGTGTCTCCGGACAAGATGGTCGCTGTCGAGCCAGTGTCTCCGGACAAGATGGCCACAAGATGGCCGCCGCCAAGCCAGTGTCTCTGGACAAGATGGCTGCCGCCACGTCACCTGAGCCCTCGGACAAGACGGTCGCCGCCACGCCTGGACCTGAGCTCTCAGCAGAGATGGCCGCTGCCACGCCGCCTGAGCCGGTGTCTGTTCCTGAGCATAACCCCATAACTGCCCCTGAGAAATTTTTTTGGGGGGGGGCAGTGGGTCCCTTGATAGGACCATGGAGGCTGTGCCACCCAGGCCGCCTGAACTATCTGGTCCGCCTGAACTGTCTGGTCCGCCCTGGCTGCCTGAGGAGAGTCTGGAATCCACTCCTTAAGTGGGGTCTATGTCATGAGACATAAGTGTTCATTGAATCCATTGTGAAAACGATTTTCCATGTCTAAAGACGTTTCCATTTTCAATGCCAAATATAGGCAAATCCACGGACAACTAACAGGCATTAGGACAAACGTAAAGAGGGCGCTTGAGACGGACAAGTCAGCAATATTTCTGATGATTTATTGGCGTGAAGTTTCAAGCACAATGACAAACAGGAGTGCAACATTCTCGAAAAACAAGAAGCACAGTGGACTGCCATAACATCAATGAAAAACATTACTGCAGGCTTCAACAGGACTGTGTTTACGATTAGAAATGTCAAACAAATTTCAATATCAATAGTCTTGTTTGGATTTTAAAGAGAAGTGTTCTTGTGTTATGTGCTTACGAATGTAATGTCTTAAACTGCTGATCTAAGTTACCTTGCTAATAAATAGTGTTTTCACTAGTTTGGATATTTATATCTGCTGCAGAGTTGATAGTTACGGCCTGTTCAAATGAACGCTGGACGAGTCATTGGCTCGGCCGTGATTAGTGATTCTTTCGAATTCCCTATAAATGAATGAATAATTCCATTTGAGCTCAAATGACCTGTTTGACCCTTATACCTTGTCAGGGGGTGCTTAATAAACTGGTAAACAGCGCGGTCTGTAATGGGAGAGAGAAGAGACGAGCAAGTAGGTCAAGTGCAAATGACGAACACCTGTGTTTTATTGCAGTGATCCGCGTGGAGAGACCGCTTATAAGCCGCGCGCTGGAACGAGAGAGAGACTGAAGAGAAAATTGGACGCAGAGAAAGAAAACCGGTGGATCCGAGCTCTCATTTTTGAACTGTTTTGTGCCGTCGCGGTTGCCACGGTGAATGCGCGTTGTGCACGACTTTTGTTTGTTTTGCTTTATTTTAATAAAGTACGAGTCCCAGTCACGCCGATCCCTGTCTTCTTCCTTCCTGACTCTTGAACCTCATCACACTTTTATTTCATTAAAATGAATTAACCGCAAGAAAAGTAAGGTTTAATACTACATTGGTTATCATAGATGTTACTGTATGTCGAATTCATTGTTGTGATAACGCGGGGCAGTTTTACGTGTTCTAAACAATTGTTGTAAAAGTACATTCGAACATACCCACATCATTTGCCAAAATACTGATTAATATTTATGTATAACACATGCTATATTTATTTACATGGCCATAAACACCAGACGTGATAAACAATGTCAATAAACTAAACAGAAATCTAAAGCAATAATACTTCCCTTACATACCGAATGCTACATTAGGAAATATAAAATTAAGCATAACGTTACTTTGTCGACAGAACCAGCTGCAATCGGTAAAGAATAATTATGTTCCATAACGACTGCAAGAAACAAGCTACGTGTGTTGCTTGATAGACGCTACAACTACAACTTCCGCATACGAGCCGAAACCGAGGGTAACGCGGATATGACGCAATTGACTGGCGACTCCCAGCTCCCCCCTGCTCTAACGCCCCGTTTCCTTGGTTAAAATCGCAATTTTCTCACGATTTAAAAATAGTTGGAAACATTTGGGATATTGTAAGTAATCAACTTAACAAAATATATAACACTGGCCTTGAGATTATGGGATATTTTAATGCAAAATTCTTGCATATTGTACCTTTAAGGCACATGTCAATGTCACTATTTTTTAAACATGTGATTAGCCTAGTCCAGAGTCTGAAATATTGATTATTCCTCTCGCATCATGTCTGTTAGAAATGAAACTTGTTTGTTTTTAGCAGAACTGCCAGAAAGCATCAGGAAGGAGAGGACAGAGAGAACGCCAGTGATCCAGAACCTGCAGAATGAAACATCATGATACTGAAGAACAAAGAGGTTGGTGTTTATTCTTGATTCCTCATTCATTCATCATGATGAAGAACATGCTGATGCTCACCTGATTTACATTGTTTCATGACCAAACTTGTGACTTATAACACACATCATCTTCATGACATTAAAATAGATCATAATCGTGCACAGCAGTTGTTGACCAGATTTGATGGGATTAAAATGTGTATTGAACTCATCAGTGATCTTGACTTTGAGCTTCACTTTTCATTTCACGTTTGTCTCTCATCTGAAATCTCACTTGATTTAATGTTTCTTTTAGACCTGATGGACGTAAATAAGAAAGGAAAAACACCCTGTCCTCAAGAAAAGTCTCAAGGTTCACATGAGAGTTCACACCGGAAAGAAACTGTGAAATGTGATCAATGCGGGAAGTTTTTCACTGGAGCCTCCGTTCTGAAAGCTGAAGAAAAGGCCGTAACACTTTCAACAGAGACATAAATCTGAAATTAATTTTAACTTGTTCATTGTTTGAGATCTGTCTCTGTTCGTTTTCAGTTTTAATTAAACTTATTATCATTTTATCAACAGCTTATTGTTATTGTCCAATTTTATGTGCATCAGAAATAATTTCATAATTTTCAGTTCTGAAAGCCAAGTATTACGTTTGCTTCAGGGGCTTCCCAGCAAACACAGAACGTTCCCCTAACGTTAGTATTTGGTTCCTGGTTGGTTATTGTTTTGGGAAATAAATAATAATGTTCTAGGAATGCTCTCTCTTTTTTTTTTTTTTTGCAACAATAAAATAACTAGGGATGGGCACGAGTACTCGTTCGTGACAGCGACTATCGATCATGAAAACGATGTTCGCACTGACTTTAAAAACATTTGTCTATTTTTCTGATTGGTTATTGCAGCATTTGGGGTGGTACCTGAGATCTGATTGGTCAGCGTTAGGCTGCACACCTTCCAGACCGGCGAAATAAGGTGAAACGAAAGGCAGTGAGGCCTGGAATCAATTTGATCATGAAATAAAGTTAAGTGCAAAATGTGCAGCGTCAATCTGTCATATACTTAGCATTAATATGAGAACACGATTGTAATCGATTAGAATGCTGTAAATGATCTGTGCTTTAGTTGCCTGTGTATCAACACGCTGTTAAGGGAATCCACAACGACACTTATACATCAGACTAGAGCGGTTAAGTTCATGTGCACATTTGTGCCCTTTTGTGCAGATGTTAGTTGTAAGATTTACTTTTATTTTGTCGATCTGATTAATCTCATATAGGAAGTGTTTGGTCAAGTATACACTCTTAAAGGTACAATATGTAAGATTTTTGCATTAAAATATCCCAAAATCACAAGGCCAGTGTTATGTATTTTGTTAAAGGGTTAGTTCACCCAAAAATTAAAATTCTGTCAGTAATTACTCACCCTCATGTTGTTCCAATCATGTAAGACTTTCGTTCATCTTCGGATCACAAATTAAGATATTTTTGATTAAATCTGAGAGATATCTCACTCCTCCATAGGCTTCCAGAGGGACCGAAACTCGCCGGCCCAGAAAGTCAGTGAAGAAAATGTTGAAATAGTCCAAGTGACTACAGTGGCTCTACATTAAGTTTATCATGCGACGACAATACTTTTTGTGCGAAAAAACAACAAAAATAACGACTTTATTCAACTATTAGTGTTCTTCAATGTGGGCATCTGACGAGAGTTCACAGGAGCGCCACGACGCATGCGCGAGAACTGATATTTCGGCGTTCTTCTTCTACTACTACTTGTTACTGGCTGCTCACTCCTTAGGAGTATTATCGCCATCTACTGTACAAGATGACGTCCCGACATTGCCGGGAGCAAAACGGTCTGTTTACAAGCAGCTGAAGACGCGCGCTGTATGTAAAACTGTATTCGTAAATATGTCCGCAGATTTCGATGTAGATGAAGATTTGATTTTTTTTTTTTTACCAACCATACTTATTCGAACCAGAATACACAGACATTGAACTACAAGAGATGGAAGATGCTGCAACACAACCGCAGTCTGCTTCTGAAAGACAGAGAGCATTGGACAGCTGATGGTGTAAATGTAATCAGTGCCAAGCGATGCCTACTGAGGCCATCCTTAAAAATATTTTGGTTTGCCGTAACAGCCAAAAAAAAAAAAAAAAAAAAAAAAAAAGGGGTCGGTTGGTCGGTCTATATATAGCCTACATGGAGGCGCCCGCGCGCTCGTCTCTTAAATGAACCAAAACTCTACATTGAATCTTTAAAAAAAAAAGAAGAAAGAATATAGGCTATATATAGACCGACCAACCGACCCCTTTTTTTTTTTTTTTTTTTTTTTTGGGCTGTTACGGCAAACCAAAATATTTTTAAGGATGGCCTCAGTAGGCATCGCTTGGCACTGATTACATTTACACCATCAGCTGTCCAATGCTCTCTGTCTTTCAGAAGCAGACTGCGGTTGTGTTGCAGCATCTTCCATCTCTTGTAGTTCAATGTCTGTGTATTCTGGTTCGAATAAGTATGGTTGGTAAAAAAAAAAATCAAATCTTCATCTACATCGAAATCTGCGGACATATTTACGAATACAGTTTTACACACAGCGCGCGTCTTCATCTGCTTGTAAAAAGACCGTTTTGCTCCCGGCAATGTCGGGACGTCATCTTGTACAGTAGATGGCGATAATACTCCTAAGGAGTGAGCAGCCAGTAACAAGTAGTAGAAGAAGAACGCCGTAATCTCAGTTCTCGCGCATGCGTCGTGGCGCTCCCGTGAACTCTCGTCAGAGGCCCACATTGAAGAACACTAATAGTTGAATAAAGTCGTTATTTTTGTTGTTTTTTCGCACAAAAAGTATTGTCGTCGCATGATAAACTTAATGTAGAGCCACTGTAGTCACTTGGACTATTTCAACATTTTCTTCACTGACTTTCTGGGCCGGCGAGTTTCGGTCCCTCTGGAAGCCTATGGAGGAGTGAGATATCTCTCAGATTTAATCAAAAATATCTTAATTTGTGATCCGAAGATGAACGAAAGTCTTACATGATTGGAACAACATGAGGGTGAGTAATTACTGACAGAATTTTCATTTTTGGGTGAACTAACCCTTTAAGTTGATTACTTACAATATCCCAAATGTTTCCAACTATTTTTAAATCGTGAGAAAATTGCGATTTTAACCAAGGAAACGGGGCGTTAGAGCAGGGGTGAGCTGGGAGTCGCCAGTCAATGGCGTCATATCCGCGTTACCCTCGGTTTCCGCTCGTACTGCGTGGAGTCCTGGACAAATGCGGAAGTTGTAGTTGTAGCGTCTATCAAGCTACAAACTTTAGCTTGTTTCTTGCAGTCGTTATGGTACACAATTATTCTTTACCGATTGCAGCTGGTTCTGTCGACAAAGACAAGTCCCATAAACGTAAACGTCAACGTACGGGTATTATTTCTTTAGGTTTGTGTTTAGTTTATTGACATTGTTTATCACGTCTGGTGTTTATGGCCATGTAAATAAATATAGTGTGGCGAGCAGGACGAGGGCCGTGAGAGAGCGGCACGAGGCCGGTGGCGTGATTACTGATAGACGACACCTGTGAGACGCACCGGTCTCGTATCTCTCACGGAGGAGCGGAAGCATAAAGGGAGAGCGACGACAGTGAAGAGCGAGAGAGGACAGGCCTGAACTTGTGTTGTGTTTTATTGTGATAGCAGTCGTCCGTGAGGGGCTGCTGTCTTTTACTTTTGTTTTGTATTTGTTTTATTTTTAGCATTAAAATGTGTCATGAATGTTCGCCGGTTCCCGCCTCCTTCTTCCCATAACATCTGATCTTCGTTACATATAGCATGTGTTATACATAAAGATTAATCAGTGTTTTGGCAAATGATGTGGGTATGTTTGAATGTACTTTTACAACAATTGTTTAGAACCCGTAAAACTTCGCAGCGTTATCACAACAATGAATTCGACAAATACAGTAACATCTATGATAACCAATTTAGTATTAAACCTTACTTTTCTTGCGGTTAATTCATTTTAAACGTACAGTATGGAATTTTTTCACCACTAGGGGTCGCTAACCTCTTTACAATAACAAAGGCGTAGTTTGATGACGCAACATTTGCTAAGAATTATGGATCTTGTCGTCAAATTCAAGCCGACCGATCTAATAATGTTTATGGATGAGTGAATACATCAATGTTTTTATCATGACTGTGATATGAAGCAGGTCGGGATTGCTAAGAGACAGCTATCAGCTCCACACGCGATGCGAGTCCCACGGATATAAAAGGAATATGGACATTTCATTCTACCGAACTACACGCAAGTGCAGAATTACAACTCACAGGTCAGTTTATTAGACAAATTAAACTTGTGAGGTAAAGCAGCGCTGTTTCACTTGATCTAACATTACACTATCTCACTAAACTGCATTTGAATGTGTTGAAATTAATGTGTTAGTTTGTCTGTATGAGACTAGCAGTAAGCTAGATCAACATTAGAATAACATACAGATCATATTCTAACATTTTATCATTGTTGAACTATATAACATTGATTAGTTTTATGTAAATGTGCTCACCTGTTTAATAAAGTACATGTAGGAGCGGTCGAAGTCTCGGACGTGGAGCTCTCGGCATCTCGAAAACACAGCGCTGATATTGATTCTCGTTTTAGTTCTCCTTTTTTATCCAAAGTCTGCTTGCCATGGTCCATAATGTTTGAACGAAACAACAACAGCGTGCAAATAGACATTGCAAACTACACAGTTGTCCACGTCAGTCGCTTTGGTTACTATCAGAGGGCTCTGGTTCATAGCTCTGGTTGCTATGGCAGTACGAGCGGAAACCAGGGACAACGCGGATATGACGGCATTGACGGCGACAAAACGGAAATAAAGAAACGGGACGTGTCTTCGAATTAAATTACAAATTTCTCCTGGTTTGAAAGTTGTTGGAAACAGTCGGGATAATGTAAGTACACAACTAAAAAAAATATATAATATAGATATAGTGATTTTTGCTATTTTTAAAGCAAAAAAGATGAAATAAAAGCATGTCATTAAACGCAACATTTATAAAAATAGAACTTTACCTCATCCATGAACATGATTTTTCGATTCCCATCTGACTGATTTACATCCACGGTGGAGTTGAAAACGACAGTTCCCATCATTCCACGCTCCTTCACATCGTCATCAAGCTACACCGTTGTTGTTGTTTGGAATGTAGCGCCATCTAGCGGCAGAAAATCTTGCATATTGTACCTTTAACCCGAACTAGTTGACTTTACTAGAAAATTGCGTGGAAACCAGTTCCACTAATCCATTTTAGTTTTTACACAGGGTGAAACTAAACAGATTGAGTTGTATTAACATAGAATCTTAAGTGGGTGCAGTAGACAAATCAAGTTTACATTAGTAGTCTTTACTGAAAATCATTAGTTCACATTCTACTTTTTTTTTTTTTGAGTATAGGTTTACTATTTGGTACCCAGCATGCATTGCAACATGAAGATTTTCATTTGAGTGTCACCATTGTTGAGATTCATATGCTGATTGTTGATGTCTGTGTGTGACAAAATAATATGGCGCTTTAAAACTTTTTCTGCATAACGTTTTTAAAATTGTTCTAGCTTGCCGTTTCATTAATTCACGTTGTGTGTGTGTGTGTGTGTCTCAGCCTGTGGTACAGCAGTGTGTCTCTGTGTTCCTGTGATGTTATCTTGATTCAGTGTAGCTGACCTGGTGAGGAACAATATCCTATATGACTTTTCCTCATTCAATAGAAGATGGTTGGATTGGAACCAAAGTTGAATAGCATTAAAGTTAGATTGCAATGAGGATTGAATCTTAGAGACAGACACATTAGATGTGTAGATCCCTGTGCCATCTGCATATAGATGAATACAACAGTCTGAGCAAATTAGAGGAAGATCATTAATAAATAAAGAAAATAGAAGAGGCCCTAAGGTAGAGCCTTGAGGGACACCTTTCTCCATTGTTAAGGACTGTGATACACAACCATGAAAAGAGACACACTGACGTCTACAGTGGAGATATGAATTAAACCAGAGAAGAGAGTGTTTAGAAAGGCCTATCGCAAATAATTTGTCAAGAGGCATATCAGTGATCGACCATATCAAAGGCCTTAGTGAAATCTATAAATATTGCACCAGTCGACATGTTATTGTCTAGGGAAGATGAAACATCATTGGTAAATTTTAGAAGAGCAGTTGTAGAGAAGTTTGGTCTGAAACCAGATTGATTTGGTGACAAAAAAGATAAATCATTAATATATTTGAATAATTGTTTAAATATTAGTTTTTCAAACACTTTTGCTATACTACTGATGGCAGAAATAGGTCTGTAGTTGTTGAGATCAAGTGCATCGCCACCCTTATGTATAGGTGTAACTCTGGCAGATTTCCACATTAATGGAACCACACAGGTGGATAACGATAAATTAAATAAATCCAATAAAGGAAATGCCAGTACATGAGACGTGAGCTTAATAAACTTAATATCCAGGCCATCAGGATCAGTACCATTACCTGACTTCACGTTGTGTGTGTGTGTCTCACCCTGTGGTACAGCAGTGTGTCTCTGTGTTCCTGTGATGTTATCTTGATTCAGTGTAGCTGACCTGGGGCCTAATTTATAAACGTTGCATACACACAAAAGAAGGCGTACGCCGCTCTCTACGCAATAATTGGTATTTATAAAAAACAAACTTGACGGGAAAATGTGCGGTCCTTCACGCAAACTCTGACCCAGGCGTACGCACAAAACCGGGTGAAATGAGAAATGGCGACGCCGTCGGCAGATGGAAGAAACACGTGAAAGTGTGTGAAACTGTAGACCGTTGTGTAAAAGAAATGGCAATACTGCCTCTCATAAATAACATGAAGACTTCACAAAGCAAGTCTTACGATTAACAGCCTACACGAACACCCGTTTGATCGATCTGCAGTGTAAAACAAACAAAATCAAACGAAGATTACAACAGAAATGCAAATTAACACATATTTGCAAAAAGAAAAGTGAAACATGTTCTGCAATAATATTGCCATGTTATGCAATTCATCCTCATAACACATCTGTAGTTTGTTAGATGCAATCAAATGGATGGTAATAAAATGCCATGATGCCATTACAATGCGTAATGACGCACATTAGTAATGCCCACACTGTGCCCTCCAAACAACATTCTACTCCTCTTTTCCACCTCGCCAACGATAATTTCTACTTCACATTGAGTGAAGTTACGTTTCTTGGTTTTCTTCTCTGTGTTTGCCATGATTTCGCAATCGATGAATATTAACTTGTGGGCGTTTCACAGACTATTTATGGGCAACTATGGGCGTGACATGAAGCCGCAAAAGCTGCGCTACATTTAGAATTGATTGTGATTTATTAAGGGAAAACTGCGTACGCACGGTTTTATAAATCCGAATATTTCTCTGCGTACGCACGTCCTATGTTTCATCCGTACACCACTTCTGACGCAAATCCTATGCAAAGTTTTATTAATGAGGCACCAGGCCGTCAGGATCAGTACCATTACCTGACTTTAGGTCAGAGATCGCCTGCTGAACGTCAGTAGGAATTATTGTAGCAAATGAAAAGGAGCTGTTAAGCTCATCTGCCAGACTATAGGAGAAATTGGAAAATTGTGAACTACAAATAGAGGAAAAGTGTTGGTTGAAAGCATTGGCAACCGCGGAAGGATCACTGATAACATCATTATTAACTTTGATTTTGGTAGCAATGCTTTTAGTAGAATTGTTGAATAAAAAATTAAGACTTTTCCAAAACTAATTAGGATTATTGAAGTTATTAGACAGAGAGTTAATAATTAATAATAATTCGATTTAGCATTTCTTGTTTTAGTCGTACACGTATTTCTTAATTGTTTATATAGTCCTTTGACAGGTGGTTCTTTTCCCATGCCTTATCTCTTTGTTTAAAAAGATGGGAAAGAGAGCAACATACACTCTCACACACACACACACACACACACACACACACACACACACACACACACACACACACACACACACACACACACACACACACACACACACACACACAATCACAGACTGGCTAGGCCAAAACATAACAGAATACAGATACCGTCTGTTAATGTTGAATAATTTTTCATGAAAAAATAAACATTTGAGTCAAGCTGAATTCCAGTCGTTAATGGTATGAAATAAGATAAGGTATTGGCCGATATCATTATAATAAAAAAAAATAATAATAAAATAAAAAAAAAGATGGCCTAAATCAGCCTGAGAGACAGGTAGCTCACAAGCGGCAACATTCTAATCTGAAAAATGAAGCCTACCCGGAAGTACGAAAAACTGCAATACATCGAAAATCCGCTAGGGGCAGGTCCCAAAAGGGAGCAAATGTCCATACACCCCCATGTTAAAATGTCAGTTTTCACAGCATAAATTCATGTTTTTACAGGTTGGTCCCATGGACTTTTATTGTATTTTTCGATAGGTTCCGAGTGCCTGACAACTGTGAGGGGGGTGAACTCGTTAGTTTAGATCGTATTTAGATATAAAATGTATGACAAATAAGGGCGCGATTGACAGCTTGATTGACAGCTGACAACGAGCATAGGCTGCGCCGAGTGGAATTCCTGAAATTTGACGTCTCGGCCATGATCTGACACAACACATCATACCTGTAAGTTATCCTTTCTGAACATTTGTATTGAAATATGGCGCCGCCCATACCCCCAATAAACGGCCTCAAAACCGTTCTTCAGAAAGTTTATGGGTGACGTCACAGACGCTTTGTCCATATTTTTTACAGTCTATGGTAGCTCACTTCAATAAACGTATAAGCCTTTCATGCCACAAATAACCACAGCATCGAGATCAACTCAGTCAGTCTTATACCTCAAGTATGGACCTTATACCTGCGCCTGGACACGACGACAACACAGTCCTGAAGTGTCAACTAGTCTCTCCCCTGTGAAGCCCACTTTCGCTCACTAATGTTTTAACATGCTTTTGTAGTTTCGTTAAGTTGTCTTCATTTGAGCTTACTCTTTGTTCAAGTTCCGACACATGATCACCAAGTGTGGACAGCGTGCCTTGTATTGTTTGTAAGCCCGATTGGATATTATCCATTTTTGTGTCGAAATGGGAAACCATATCCAATTTCAGTTACTGTATACCCAGATTGATTGATTGGAAATCAGTGTTTGCTCCATGGCGAACTCTAGACACGCGGATCTCGGTTTGGATGATGGAAACTTTACAACAAACAGAGTTTCTTTGCAACAAACAAAGGTTCAGTTCGTATTCGATTTGTTGCAAAAAAATAGAGATTTAGGATTAGGGCTTGAAGGCCAAAATTACAGTGGGGAGAACAAGTATTTGATACACTGCCGATTTTGCAGGTTTTCTCACTTACAAAGCATGTAGAGGTCTGTAATTTTGATAATACAAAAATTTGATAAATTTGAAAAACAAAAATCCAGAAAATCACATTGTATGATTTTTAAATAATTAATTAGCATTTTATTGCATGACATAAGTATTTGATCACCTACCAACCAGTAAGAATTCCGGCTCTCACAGACCTGTTAGTTTTTCTTTAAGAAGCCCTCCTGTTCTCCACTCATTACCTGTATTAACTGCACCTGTTTGAACTCGTTACCTGTATAAAAGACACTGTTGGAAACTTTTTCTTCTTCAAAGCAGAGACCAGGAGACGCTGGGATCGCGTTCAACAGAAGTTATTCTTTATTGAGCGTTGCTGCAGTTCTTCCAACAGTCTAACTAACGTAACTTTACATGGTTTCTTATTGGCATTTCAGTGGGCTGTCCTTAAAGGTGCTGACCTTACACACAGCCTTAGGGATGACCACTAACTCTAATCATCTAAAGACAATAGAGGCAATTACCCCCAACTGAGATAATGGTACCCCCCAAATTGTATAAACAACACATGGTCACGAGAACTAAGACTATGTAACATTCACACATAGTTCAACTCTTAGTAGGAAGATTAAAGACTTCCCCAAATGGTATAAACAACAAATGGTCACGAGAACTAAGACTATGTAACATTCACACACAGTTCAACTCTTAGTTTTCTTATGTGATGTTATGTAAGGGAGTATGATCAGCAGATCTAAAACATATTCTTAAATTTGTAATCCTACAACACCTGTCCACACACTCAATCAAACAGACTCCAACCTCTCCACAATGGCCAAGACCAGAGAGCTGTGTAAGGACATCAGGGATAAAATCATTCTCTCAATCATTCTTTGGGGATGCTTTTCTGCAAAGGGGACAGGACGACTGCACCGTATTGAGGGGAGGATGGATGGGGCCATGTATCACGAGATCTTGGCCAACAACCTTCTTCCCTCAGTAAGAGCATTGAAGATGGGTCGTGGCTGGGTCTTCCAGCATGACAATGACCCGAAACACACAGCCAGGGCAACAAAGGAGTGGCTCCGTAAGAAGCATCTCAAGGTCCTGGAGTGGCCTAGCCAGTCTCCAGACCTGAACCCAATAGAAAATCTTTGGAGGGAGCTGAAAGTCCGTATTGCCCAGCGACAGCCCCGAAACCTGAAGGATCTGGAGAAGGTCTATATGGAGGAGTGGGCCAGAATCCCTGCTGCAGTGTGTGCAAACCTGGTCAAGAACTACAGGAAATGTATGATCTCTGTAATTGCAAACAAAGGTTTCTGTACCAAATATTAAGTTCTGCTTTTCTGATGTATCAAATACTTATGTCATGCAATAAAATGCAAATTAATTACTTAAAAATCATACAATGTGATTTTATGGATTTTTGTTTTAGATTCTATCACACAGTTGAAGAGTACCTATGATAAAAAATTACAGACTTCTACATGCTTTGTAATTGGGAAAACCTGCAACATCGGCAGTGTATCAAATACTTGTTCTCCCCACTGTATGTAATTTAGCAGACTACACCTGACGTGCACGTTGCTCACGCCGCCATCATTCACAGGGACAGAACTCTAGAAGAGAGGTCTATGTTTCATTAAAATGTTTCATCAACACAAAATCTGGGTTTAGAGTGTATTAACCAGCAAGCAAAGCGCTGCAGGTGATAAATGTGCTTTAGTTGTCCGTGTATCAGTGTTATTAAAGGGTTAGTTCACCCAAGAATGAAAATTCTGTCAGTAATTACTCGCCCTCATGTTGTTCCAACCCCGTAAGACTTTCGTTCATCTTCAGAACACTAATTAAGATATTTATTAGTGAGCTGTCTCACTCCTCCATAGGCTACTGGGTAATTGCATCTGCCAGCCCATTAAAGTTAGTAAAGACATTGTTAAAATAGTCCAAGTGACTACAGTGGCTCAACCTTAAAGGAGCATTTCACCCGTGGGAACATTGATCTTTATTGAAAGTGGGTCATATATGTAGTCGAAATGTAACATTAATTTCGAATTTGGTGCCTTCTTGACCGAGGAAAGACAGAAAGTCACTTTAGGGCACATTTGTATGGAAGACAACAACTCGCACAATGCACCACATTGCACAGCTCCACAAGCCACTCCCATTAATCCAGAACAGCGCATATGAGGTATCCGCCTATCAGAGAAATCACTCTTCCGTCTACAAGGCTAGCTACACCCAGAGCTTGAAATTGGCATCGTTAAAATTCTTTGCAGCAGACGGACTCTATCTCTGTGTCCGTAGGCGCACAGTGAGAGCACAGGCACCACCAGTCCGCCCCAGCTCGAGCTAGTCCGGGCTCCTCGTCCACGCCAGGCAGGTCTTCAGCCTCCGCCTCCTGTTCCTCCATCAGCCTCCGCTGGTCTTCGCTATATTGCGGCTCGTAATGGTAACTACGAACATCTGAGTCGAGCATCAGAATCGCATTCGACAGAAGAGCATTCGACTTTCAAAATCCTCTTCTTCCGCCATTGTCGTAACTTCACATCTGGCTCCACAGCGCCTGTTAGCTTAGCTTCCAAACAAGATGGCGGATATTGCCTTTAGTTTCTGCAAGTGAAGTCCCACCCACTGATCTGTAATAGGTCTGTAGCGTGAGTGGGTCCCACCCCCTGGAAAAATGAGGACCGAGTATTTGTAGTCTCAACCCCTCTACAAAGAAATGGGATTTTTACATCATTATAAGCAGGAACTGCAACACTGAAATCCGTATTTCTCCCGTCTCTGGGGAAAATGAGGGAATAATGTACGACCATTCAAAAATATGACTGGGTTTCTAACGATGCAAAGCAAATGGGTGAAGTGTCCCTTTAAAGGGATAGTTCACTTTGAAATACATTTTTTATATGTTTTAGCTTACCTCAAGGGCATCCAAGATGTAGGTGTCTTTGTTTCCGCAGTAGTTTCAATTTTGATATTTTTAGGTCAAACCGTTCTTGTCTGTCAGTCATATAATGCAGGTCGATGGTCACTGTCTCAAAACACAAGCACAGAGTCCAAATTAAAACAATTCCCCATCGTCCAAATGAAACAATTCCCCATCATAAGTACACATTGATGGCCTAAGACACGAAACGAGCGGTTTGTGTGAGAAAACGAACAGTATTTATATCGTTTTTACCTCTTATACACAGCCACGTCCAAGTGATCTGAGGGCGCGGGAGCTTCGGTCTGCGCAAGCGCCGGAAGTGATCTCTCGCGCCTGTACGTCACTCATTGTTTACACAGAACAGAGATTGTAGGTAAGACGGCTAATAGAAATGGTACTAATTTGCGCTTATCCGGGATGTTTCAACCGTCGTAAAAGAAAACAATTACGTATGCTCGCGCGAACTCATCCAGGAGTGGTGTTTTCACGAATTTCCAATTTATGAGCCTTCTCTCTTGAAGTTATGGTTGATCGCTCTTCGGCTGGATATCAACACACCCATAAACGTACTAAAGTTGAGGAGGGTCTGCAGCGATCATTTTTCCCCTGATGATTTTATAAACCAAGGAGTGGATCGCTTAGTACTGACATCATCAGCTGTGCCTATGATGTTTTCGCATCCAACAGAGGTATGTGAACAACGTCTTTGTATGTGTCCTTTCTATTTGTAAAGCTGACAACATATGCTCTCCACTTCTGTTGGCATCTCACAACACTTGCTACAAGAACACCACCAATTTTGAAGAGATCTCTGTCTCTCTGAGGCTTGAAGACGTGCTGCTGCAGCGGATGCTTCCTCCATCGCTCTGAGTTCTTGATCTGTGTAGCAGCTATTCTGGTTCAAATAAATATGGTTGTGAAAAAAATTCAACGTTGTCTGTTGATATATCGAAATTGTCTTCCATTGCGATTTCCTGTATATCTAAATAGGTTTAGATCTTCACAGTGAAAGGTAACACTTCCGAAATCTCTGTGTAAACAATGAGTGACGTACAGGCGCGAGAGATCACTTCCGGCGCTTGCGCAGACCGAAGCGCCCGCGCCCTCAGATCACTTGGACGTGGCTGTGGTTACAAGAGGTAAAAACAATATAAATACTGTTCGTTTTCTCACACAAACCGCTCATTTCGTGTCTTAGGCCATCAATGTGTACTTATGATGGGGAATTGTTTAATTTGGACGACGGGGAATTGTTTTAATTTGGACTCTGTGCTTGTGTTTTGAGACAGTGACCATAGACCTGCATTATATGACTGACAGACAAGAACGGTTTGACCTAAAAATATCAAAATTGAAACTACTGCGGAAACAAAGACACCTACATCTTGGATGCCCTTGAGGTAAGCTAAAACATATCAAAAATTAATTTCAAAGTGAACTATCCCTTTAAGTTTATCAAGTGAGGAGAATACTTCTTTGTGCACAAAAATAACAACTTTATTCAACTCTTCATGTTCTTCTGTGTGGGCCTCTGAGTGAGTTCACGTAGTGTAACAGCGCAGCGCGTCTGGGTTGTACGTCAGAATGTAGGCTCACTATTGGCCAGCATCACACGCATCACACACATGACCAGCGCCGGCCAATAGTGAGCCTACGTTCACGGACTTTCAAGCCATTCACACTTTTTCCAGCTCTTCACATCTCTAAATATTATTGTTATTTTTAATGTGATGACCAAAAACATGTGTCACAAAGCAGGTTGAAGCAGGGAAGGATGCAGGATCTAGTAACTTAACTTTATTTTCAAAGAACATTAAAGAAACCAAACACTCTAGACAAGAAACAGAACAGCCTAGCATATAGCAGCGACGACAGACAAGAAACAGAACAGCCTAGCATATAGCAGCGACAACCGAGAAGAACAGAACAGCCTATAGCGACGACAGAAAAGAAACAACAGCCTAGCATATAGCAGTGATGACAGACAAGAAACAGAACAACCTATAGCGACGACAGACAAGAAACAGAACAGCCTAGCATCTTCAGTCCAAGAGCTGCTCAGTTCAGCATCGTTCTGTTCACTGGAGGAGATGGCCTGAAAAATAAGTCAGTAGAAAAATATGTCAGTGAAAGTAACTGTGCAGAACTGAAGAAACTGATCAGAGATTGTGGAAACTGATTCCTGGTTCAGAGAATGGGAGTTAGTGTTTTAGCAATTCAGAAAAACTGTAAACACAAATCCAAAATTTCAACTAAACTCACAAAACTTTGATGCTTCTCAAAATCAAACAATGCTTTCAGATCATACACACACGAGTCAATAAAATAAGCACTACAGATCATCCATTAGACACTACATCAAAAAATGGAGAAAACAGCATCCAGAACATTACAGAAAATAATAATATTGTATGCAGTAAACACTTTTTGCAATTACATAAAAAGCCTAGTAATTGCAACTGATAAGGTGAACATATTGTATTCTGTATGCACTGCAAGTATAGTATTTTACTGAATATTGAATATTAGGCCTATTGAATGTCTATATATTCAGCACTTGTCACAAATCTCTTAGCATTTTTAAATCTTACCTTAAAACTATTTTTTTAGGGTAGCTTGTAATTGAATATTTGCATAAATCTTTCATTGTCCACATTTGATTATTGCAACGGCTGATTTAGAAATGTATGTGCGGTGTATTATTAAAGTTAAATAAAGTAGAGACTATTATTAACAAACCGGGAATGCTTTTGCTGTGGATCCTCTCATGTGTTTTCAGAGTTGATGACTGATTGAATCTCTTGCCACAGTGTGGACACTTGTAAGGTTTCTCTCCAGTGTGGATCCTCTCATGTGTTTTCAGAGTTGATGACTGATTGAAAATCTTGTCACAGTGTGGACACTTGTAAGGGTTTTCTCCAGTGTGAATCCTCTCATGTGTTTTCAGATGTTCTGATCGACTGAATCTCTGGTCACAGTGTGAACACTTGTAAGGTTTCTCTCCAGTGTGGATCCTCTCATGTGTTTTCAGAGTTGATGACTGATATTTGAATCTCTTGTCACAGTGTGAACACTTGTAAGGTTTTTCTCCAGTGTGGATCCTCTCATGTGTTTTCAGAGTTGATGACTGATTGAAAATCTTGTCACAGTGTGAACACTTGTAAGGGTTTTCTCCAGTGTGAATCCTCTCATGTGTTTTCAGATGTTCTGATCGACTGAATCTCTGGTCACAGTGTGGACACTTGTAAGGGTTTTCTCCAGTGTGAATCCTCTCATGTGTTTTCAGATGTTCTGATCGACTGAATCTCTGGTCACAGTGTGAACACTTGTAAGGTTTTTCTCCAGTGTGAATTCTCTGGTGCACTTTTAAACCGTTCGCTGAAATGAAAGTCTTCTCACACTCAAAGCACATGTACTCTCTTACACCAGTGTGTATTTTCTGATGTCCATGTCAATTTTGCCTCAGTGAAAAACTCTTTCCACACACAGAACATGAATGCGGCTTCTCCTTTGTATGAACTCTCAGGTGTTTCTTCAGGTCTGATGCACGAAGAAATGTTTTGCTGCATTGATTACATGAGAACGGCTTCTCTCCGGTGTGGATCATCATGTGATTCTCAAGACTTTGTTTGGTTGTTAAACTGTTTCCACACTGATCACATGTGAACGGCTTCTCTCCGGTGTGGATCATCATGTGACGCTCAAGATTTTGTTTGGTTGTTAAACTGTTTCCACACTGAGTGCAGGTGAAAGATTTCTTGGCTTTTTTCTTTAAAAATATATTTTTAGTCTTTGAGCGTTTGACATGATGTTCCTCCTCCACTTCACTCAGTTCTTCTCTCTCCTCGCTCTCTTCCATCTGGTCTGACATGAAAGAAAAAAATATTAAATTTAATTATCAGTACATCAAAATAATTCAAAGAGAGAAATATAAAGTGAAAGGACATGAGAGTGAGCCCTGATGTAATAGTAGAAAGTAGACAACTGTTATAAAATATTATGATAATTTGTTGCCTTTTTATAAATTGATTATATGTCCCTGAAACTTTCCATGAATGAGGTAAATTTATCTTCCAATTATTATTTTTAAAACATTATAGGCACAAATCCCATGTTTTTTTTAGCAAGACCTGTTAAATATATTTGATCAATGACACAATTATCTAACATGATATTAACATTAAAATATACAATACTGCCATATTTTGACACCAACTTTGAGATTTATATTTATTTTGCTAAAAACGTTATAATTATTAATGGCCGTTCACACTAGACTTTTCCTTGCACTGACTTCCATTCATGCGCATGTGAATGTGGGACACTAGAAACACAAGCTCAAGTGAATTACCCTGTGAGAAATAACACACACGTTTAGTATTCAAGTGGAGTGGATTGTTTATTTTTTATATTTGAATTATTATTATTTGTTATATGTTAAATGTATGTTTGTAAAAAAGCTGCGGCAGAGTCAGAGGTGGGTAGTAACAAAGTACATTTACTTCATTAAATTTACTTGAGTAGATTTAAATGTGGGTATTTTACTTTAACTCGAGTACTGTCACGGTTTATGGGTTCACTGACTCGCCCTTGCTATGTTGTGTGTGTGTTTGTGTGTGGTGGGTGTGGCTCATTATCGCTGCTGATGAGCGGATCAGCGGCAGCTTAGTCTTATGATTGGCGTCCTATTTATTGTCTGTTATTTCGTCCTGTCCTTGTCAGATCGTTGTGGTTCACCTGAGGCTTTCTCTGTGCTTGCAGTTCCTGAGACTTCCCTGCTTCTTGCCTTTTTCATCTCCTGTGTTCCTGAGGATTATCTGTTGCAACCTGGACTATCTGCCTATTGCGTCCCTGCGTTACCGAGCTCAGCATCATTCTCTGCCCACGTCGACTGACCAGCATCTTTTTATCTATTTTCCTCCATTTACAATAAACATCTCTGTTTCACTGGCAAGTGGATCTTTTGCCTTCATTTACAGAACCTGACATAACGATCTGACCACGATGGATTCAGCGAGTGCACCCGAACTACAGGAATTTCTCGCAAACAACAGTGTGACGAAGAGTTAGTCGCTACTGGTCGGGCTATACAGGCTCTGAGCTCACCTCTCATCTTCAACAACTGAGACTGCCCACTGCGCCACCCCCTCCGCCCGTTCCCCACAATCCACCCAACATCAACCAGCACGAGCCGCGCATTCCAACGCCTGAGAGGTATTCCGGTGAGCCAAACCTCTGCAGAACCTTTTTGACTAAGTGTACCATCTTCTTTTCTCTCCAGCCTGTAACCTTCGCTTCTGAGCAGTCCAAAGTGGCGTTGGTGATGAATCTTTTCTCCGGACGGGCGGCTCTGTGGGGAACTGCGGTGTGGGAGAACCAACATCCCTGCTGTTCCTCGTTCCATGCACTCAGAGAGGAGATGAGAGGAGTGTTCGACCGTGCGGTAACCATCTCTGATTTCTCCATCGAATTCCGGACTCAGGCGGCCGAGTGCAAAGGAAACGAGGAGGCGCAGTGGGACATGTTCCTGGATGGGTTGGCTGACCGTGTTCAATATGAAATATATACTTTGGAGCTACGTAGGACTCTGGACGGACTTATTGAGCTGGCATTGCGCGTGGATGCACGTTTGCAGCAAAGAGAGAGTCACTCACAGTATTCCAGTTCCAGAGGTGAGAACACGGTCAGCCCACTGTTCGATCCTGAACCCATGCAGGTAGGTCGAGTTCGGCTTTCCCGGGAGGAGAGAGAATGTCGGAGAGCGAGTGGACTCTACTGCGGCAAGGCCGGACATTTCATTGCTTCATGTCCGTTAAAAGATCAAGCCCGATAGTAGGACGGAGATTACTGTCGGGTGGGCTAACCATGAATAAATCCTCTACCACTCTCCTCCCGGTAAGACTGCAATGGGCAGATCGTTCTCATGATTGCCAGGCACTCATAGACTCTGGCGCTGAGGGGAACCTCATGGACCACTCCTTGGCTCGACAGCTTCAGGTCCCCATCACAGCTTTGGAACATGTCATTTCTGTCAAGGCCTTAAACGGACAAGAACTCCCTGGTATTACACACTCCACTGGTCTACTTACCCTTATCACTTCTGGGAATCACACTGAAAACACCACCTTCCTGCTCACTGAGTCACCTTTAGCTCCCATCGTTCTGGGTCATCCGTGGCTGGTGAAGCACGAACCCAGAATTGGATGGGGTCTGAACTCGGTCTCTGCATGGAGTGAACATTGTTATGCCTCATGTCTTTTGTCTGCTTGTTCGTCTGTCTCTCGTTCTGTGTTGCAGGAGGAACCAGTGAACCTGTCAAACGTGCCACAGGAGTATCTCGACTTGAAGGAAGTGTTCAGTAAGTCCCGGGCTGCTTCTCTTCCTCCGCATCGTCCCGACGACTGTGCCATAGATTTACTGCCAGGTACGTCTCCACCTAAGGGCAAGTTATATTCGCTTACTGTTCTTGAAAGGGAGGTCATGGAGAAATATATTTCTGATTCTTTGGCAACCGGGATTATTCGCCCTTCATCTCCAGCGGGCGCAGGGTTCTTTTCCGTGGGTAAGAAGGATGGCTTGCTGCAACCATGCATTGATTACAGGGGGCTGAATGACATCACGGCAAAGAATACCTATCCTTTGCCGCTGATGTCTTCAGCCTTCGAGTGGTTGCAGGGAGCGTCTCTTTTCACGAAACTGGACTTGCGCAACGCTTATCATTTGGTCCGCATAAGAAGGGGGGATGAGTAGAAAACAGCGTTTAATACCCCCAGGAGACACTTTGAATATTTGGTTATGCCTTTTGGCCTGTCAAACTCCCTCGCCGTTTTCCAAGCACTCATCAATGACGTGTTGAGAAATATGGTTGACCAGTTCATATATGTCTACCTGGATGACATATTGATATTTTTTTCTTCTCTCCAGGAACACGTTCAACACTTCAGACGGGTGCTCCAGAGGATGCTCAAGAATGAGCTTTTTGTCAAGGCGGAGAAGTGCACGTTCCATGCAGTCAGTTCCGTTTTTGGGGTATATCGTCTCGTCTCGGGAGTAGGCATGGATCCTGACAAGTTTAAGGCTGTGGTAGATTGGCCAATTCCAGATTCCCGAAAGGCCCTGCAGAGGTTCCTGGGATTCGCCAATTTTTACCGACGTTTTATTTGTAATTTCAGCCAACTAGCTGCTCCTCTGACCGCCTTGGCCTCCACCAGAACGGCGTTCAGGTGGTCTATTATTCCATGGTCTATAATTGGAATTATTATTATTATTATTATTTGTCTAATGCTGCTGAGGCAGCATTTACCAACCTCAAGAGCCACTTCGTTTCAGCTCCCATTCTCGTAGCCCCTGATCCTTCACGTCAGTTTGTGGTGGAGGTCGACGCGTCAGAGGTGGGGGTAGGTGCAGTTCTTTCACAGCGGTCTCCTGCGGACGACAAGATGCACTCTTGCGCATTCTTTTCTCATCGCGTATCGACTGCCGAACATAATTACGATAGTGGTAACAGAGAATTGTTGGCAGTCAAGTTAGCATTGGAGGAATGGCGCCACTGGTTAGAGGGAGCGTGGGAACCCTTTATCGTCTGGACCGATCATAAGAACCTTGAGTACATCAGGTCAGCCAAATGACTGAACTCCAGGCAGGCTCGGTGGGCACTTTTTTTCGGTCGTTTTGACTTTTCGCTTTTGTACCGTCCAGGTTCCAAGAACATCAAACCTGACGCGTTGTCTCATATTTTTGATCGCTCCGAGCACCCGTCTACTCCCGATTGCATTCTACCTGAGAGACTTATTGTCTCTACACTCACATGGGAGGTCACTTTGACTGTAGTAGACAGCTTCTCTAAGGCGGCACATTTTATTCCCTTACCCAAATTACCTTCAGCTAAGGAGACAGCAGTTACTGTCGTAGATCACATCTTTCGCATTCATGGCCTCCCGACAGACATGGTTTCCGACAGAAGGCCCCAATTTATCTCCAGATTTTGGAAAGAGTTTTGTCGGTTACTGGGGGCGAGTGTAAGTCTGTCGTCTGGGTTCCATCCCCAGACTAACGGTCAGGCTGAGCGAGCCAACCAAGATTTAGAAAGAGTTTTGCGATGTCTGGTGTCTCAGAATCCTTCCTCCTGGAGTCAACAAATCTCTTAGGTTGAGTACGCACATAACTCGTTACCAGTTTCGTCTACGAGCCTCTCTCCGTTTGAGTGTAGTCTAGGATACCAGCCACCTACTTTTCCTAGTCTGGAATCCGAAGTCGCAGTCTTGTACTTGCCTCACAGACATGTCTACTTTTAAACAGAACAATTCAACACGAAATAACTGCTCTCTGCTTGTAATCCGTATGAAATGTGCATTTTTCTCTGGCGCGTTCACTACTGCGAAGATCGCGAGTCAGCATTGTCAACTTCATCTTTGTAGCCGACACTGACAAAGAAAACACTTGTTTATTAATAAACAATTAAAATATCTCCTTTCTATATTTGACATATTCATAATTATTACTTTTGCCGGTTCTTTGTGACAGCTTTTAGGTGCTTTATTGGCATACGCGTCACCACCGCATCACCGCACACCCACTCCACAAGAATAGGCCTGTTTATTAAAGGGTCATGAAAACCTAAACCAAATTTTCTGAGATTTTAAGTGGTATGTGTGTTGAACACCATTGAAGACAATGTTAGCATCTGTTAGATTTAATAGTCGGGGGAAAATGGTTAAATTTTAGTTTTTTTCCGCTATTTTCATCTTCCGGGTTTAAACTCTTCATCGTGTCCACGTCACACTATAGTACTTTGACTCATCGGTGTCTCATAATTATTCATGTAACTGAATTTTCTTATCCAATGACAGACATGTCAAACTGTGATAGCGCGTAGTAGATGAGAGAGGCAATGATGTGACGCGCGTTTGTTTTCGTGGTGCAAAAGTTCCAGTGCATCTTTCCCCGCGATGCTGTCAGGGCTGGACTCTGGCTGCGGGCGGTTGGTTGGCCGGCCATCAACCACGGACAAATCTAAACTATGTGTGTGTAGCAACCATTCAACTGGAGAATGGTGGACTTCGGCCTTGTACAGCAATGCAGGTTGCGTCTTGCGAGTGATGCGGTCCCAATGACTTTTCTATCGCTTCAGAGGTGTGTGTGTGTGTCTAAAATGTAACCCTGACCGTTTTACTTGCCTTTTGTTAAATTATCACTCGCAATAAAAATTTTGATATTTCGATAATACCTCAATTGTATGGAACGTATGCTTAGTTTGTGCAAATTTCTATGTCACTGTCCATCTTTATTATGTGGGTTCAGGGGGCGCGTAGATCTAGGCTATGTACGGAACGTTTTTTTAAGCGGAAAATTTATTATTTTCAAATATATGCATTTATAGTGTGTATATAAACTAGTGCTGTCAGTTAAACGTGTTATTAACGGCGTTAACGCAAACCCATTTTAACGGCGTAAATTGTTTTATCGTGAGATTAACGTTCCTTTCGGCCTAGCAAACTTTGTAGTTTCACATGCTGTTGCAACCATAGATATCATATAATAAAGGCTAGATGTCTCGTGCGCGCTGCTGGCCAATGGAGGTCGACGTCCACACACTGCGGCCATCTTACCACAGGGTGCTCGCACACTCGTAACATGGTGCATGTACTTTTAAATAACCATAACTTGCTAAATTTTCTACCGATTTTCAAACGGTTTGGTTTGTTATAAACGTCAGAGATGTAGTTATGATACTGCATACATATGAATAATTATAACAATGGACTTCCATATGAAAGAATTATAGCCACTTTAATAACGTTTGTAAGAAACCAAACCGTTTGTAAATCCGTCATGCTGATCACTCACCTTAATGCACAGCTTCCCTGTGGTAAGATGGCCGCCGGTGATGCCGGAAGTGACTCCGCCTTAAGACATCTAGCCTTTATATGGATTTCTATGGTTGCAACAACTAGTAACATTAGAAAAACTACAACAGCACACCGGATCTAGCTTGACCGGAAACAAAACAACAGGCACGCAGCACACACTTGTTTGGGCTTGCGAGCCGGCCAAAGAGTAGTAGGCTGGTCACACACCGGACAAGAAGAGCAGCGCTGCTTCTTTAAAATTCGAACACATTATTCTCTATCAGTGTACACACACCGGCGGTGCCATTCGATGGTATCGTTTTTTTCAGGAGATATTCTCAATTCATTCAGTTAACGGACGCTCTGAGGTAAAGTGTTCAGACTGCAGACTTAGCAACGATTGTATTTAATTGTACAGTACAATCATAACATAGTACAGACATTATCTTAATTCCATGATGTCCTTAAACATAACAATATTGCTGGCCATAAACTGAGAAAGTGCGCGTCCGGTGTGCGATACCTCAAGTTGTTCTAGATGGCGAGCGCGAGACGCCGAAATGGATGCCAATAAGATTCTGAATGGAAAGTTTACTTTTAAAAAGTTGCCAAATGGTTCCATTGACAAGACCAAAGTGATATGTGTGATTTGTCGTTGTGAACTGAGCGATCATCGCAGCACGTCCAGTCTGAAACACCACTTGACGCGAATGCAAATTCTCTGATGCGATAATTTGCTCCGAGTGTGAATGTTAGTGTGAAATTGAACACTACAGTATATGCCAATGTTGTTTAAAAAAAAAAAAACATTTGCACAAAGGAAGCCGATCCACTTTTCCATGTTGATCAGAGCATTAAAATGAGAAAAAAATAATGGGACAAAAAGAAATCAAGGGACATTTAGAATAGATACAAATGTGCGATTAACTGCGAGTTAACTATGATATTAATGTGATTAATCGCGATTAAATATTTTAATCGTTTGACAGCACTAATATAAACAAATATATATTTTATAATGACATAATTATACATATTCACCTTATTCTGCGCCCGTTCTATTTCCCATGAATCATAGCGGTTTCAACTGACTAATCGGTTTTCTACTTCCGGTTGAAGTGTTTGTTTACATAGAACGTTAGTACTAGCGTAAAGGCTACGGTGATCGTTTGTAGTTATTAAAAGTAGTAGATAGGGCTGTAGTACTCGAGTCCGGTCTTGGACTCGAGACCGTTTTTCTATGGTCTCGGACTTGTCTCGGACTCGGACTTGTCCCGGTCTCGGCCACTGGTCTTGCCAAATATGGCTTTTGGTCTCGACCGAGTCCAGGTGTCTTTATTATGTTCCCAGTAAGCACACATACGTCGCCGCGATATTAAAACAAAATATTATTGGAGGGAAAGTGAAACACTGGCCACCTAATAACTTACATTATTGGGATGGGCATTCCGGCTCTTTTTCGTGAGCCGGTGTTCCGACGATTTGTGCTGCCTTGTCGAAAAATGCTACCGTAGTGCGAATCGATCACAGAGAATGTCATTCATTCTCTATTGTTTCCATAATGGTGTAAATCTCACAATATTATGACATCGTTATTTCATTTAAAACAGGGAAAGTGTATGGGGTGCATATTTTGATATTTTAAATGAACTAGCAATTATCACATTTGATATAACAAGTAAAAATTACATTATTGTATATTATATGAAATACAATTATAATAAAATTCTAAGTTATGACTACTGTTTTTATTTTTAAACCGATGTGAAAAGTAAACATTTCGGCTCGTTTGACTCAGCTCACTGAAAAGAGCCGGTTCTTTTGACTCACAAACGGCTCTTTAAAAAATAAATCTTTAAATAAATTCACTGAAAGTCCACCGCTAGTGCAACGTGAATATTCACATTTTTAATTGTCCATAACAACCCGAAAACTTGCCTGCTTGCCTTGCACATCTAATTAATGGGCAAAGTTTTCCGACTTTTTTTCTTATGCTTCAGTTAACGCAGCTAACCACTCTAAATGTTTACTTTATTGAATGTATCTGATACGGAACCGGACATGGGCATTATCTCCTTATCTTATGCTCGAAACACTCAAGTTTCTAAAAAGTTTGAAATCTTCTTTGAATTGTTAAAAGAACCAACAACAGCACATGAGGAGCTTGAACTCATTCTCTCGCTGCTAGTACAGGTCAAGCGCTACGAACCGGAAGTAGGCAAACCGGAGTCGTCGTTATGGCAGCGCGCATTGTTTAGAGCAGAATAAGGTGGATACATGTACATTTATGCAAAATCGTCTTGAAAACGAACGCCTTTGCCTGCCTTAGGCCGTGTGTCCACCAAACCGCTTTTAGCTGAAAACGCTAGGCGCTCTGCTGAAAACGCCTAGCTATGGGCGCTTGAGAGCATTTTGGCAGAGCAGCATTTTTATTTTCCCAGTTGAGACGCTTGTTATGATACGGAATATCCGTGAAAGTGTTACTAGTATCTCATTGTTTCAATATAAAAATGTCGATAGATTATAAAGTATTTGCTCTGGCTCTAGTTTGAAATTATTTTGTTCTGTTATTATGCTTGTTGTTGTCATTGGTTGACGCTACAAGCAGAATGTGGCGATTGGTCGGTGTGGTATTAGTCCCGCCCCTCCTCCACTGTGATTGGAAGGCTGGGTAAAAAGTGACAGTGATGAGCGCTGCGTTTTACCCAAAGCTGAACATTCTTCAACTCTCGGCGACCTGTAAAAAACACTCAGTTTAGTTGGGTGGGTACTAGCCCAAGCAACATTACAGTAATTGATATATGGGTACAACATTGAGTAATACAACATAACTGCAACTTTTTTGTTAATCAAGTGCCGGATTTTTCCTAATATACCGACCACCGACCACTTATAATGTTAAAAAAATATATATACCGACCACCGACCACTTATAATGTTAAAAAAAAAAAAAATAAAATACAAAATACACTTTGGCTATTTTTGTACTTATGGCACTAATATGAGGTTTCCAGGATAAAGAGTCATCTAATATAACGCAGAGGAAACGAGCAGATCTAACATTGTTAATGGAGAGATTATCAATTTGAATTTTCATTGAAGATTTAAATGTGTCAGACTTAATACCGAACAATATATAACTTGTTTTTTTATGTTGAGTGACAATTTGTTGGACTTGAACCAAGTAGATAACTTGTCAAGTTCTTCATTAACTACTTTTATTAAAATGTCAGGGTTTTTATGGGAAAAAATACACTTGTATCGTCTGCAAAAAATTTTTTGGAAAGTTTATCTGAGACATTAGGGAGGTTGTTAACATACAAGGGACCCAAGATGGAACCCTGTGGTAAGCTGCACTGAAGGGGAGGAGATTCTGTCCCATTATAGTTGACAGTTTGATACCGGTCTGAAAGATAGCTGGTGAACCAGAGTAGTGACTTGTTTCGTATACCATAATGTGAACGTTTTTTTAACAGAATGAAATGGTCAACGGTATCAAATGCCTTTGAAAGATCCAGAAAAATACCTATAGTGTTTTCTTTTCTATTTCTTTTCTTTTGCTTTGTAAGTGCCATGTAAGTGGAATGTTGTTTCCTAAAACCATACTGGTGTACATATAAAATATAATTTTTGTCCAGATTGTCCAAGTTTTTCAAGAACTTTGGACAGGACTGGTAACACAGAAATTGGTCTATAATTGTTAAAAATAGCATGGTCATCTTTATAAACTGGTGTAATTTTTGCTATTTTCAACTCTACAGGCACAATTCCTTGGTCTAGGGAAAGATTAAAAATATAAAGTAATGGTTTAATAATATTAGGGTAAATTGCTTTTAATATTTTACTGTCAATCATATCATGTCCTGGTGAACAGTCTTTTAAATTGATAATTATATCTCTGATCTCACCCTCGGTAACAGATGTAAAGTTAAACTTTTTACTCTTACTCAAGTAACTATTAAGATTTTTACATTTATTTTTACTTTGAGTTAATATTTCTATAACTACTTGTACTTTTACTTGAGTACAGTTTTTGGATACTCTTCCCAGCTCTGCGAAGAGTGTGACGTCATATCACGACCATTTAGTGCGGCGCGATGGACGCGATTTCACCTCGAATTGAGCGTCTGGAGCAAGTGATTTTATTTCACGAATTTATTTTAGCGAATTCGCGTCTGACGCCCTTGTTGAAAAATCTGAACTTTGGTGTCTGTTCAAGCCGCGTTAACCAATCAGGAGCCTGCTTGCTGCTGTCACGTGGTGAAGTGACCAGTGTCCTGGAGGGTGATCCTCGCCAATTGGTCGCATGTTTATCTAAATCTGATGAAGCGCTCGAATGTTTCTAACAAGAATGTTCTTCATGAATGAATGAAGAATAAACACCAACCTTTCTTTGTTCTCTTTGTTCTTGAAGTGGGGGGAGCTTCACTGATGATGTGATTACAGTGGGAGGAGCTTCACTGATGATGTGATTACAGTGGGAGGAGCTTCACTGATGATGTGTTCCAGTGTGGGAGGAGCTGATCTGCCAAAATCAAACATTTCAATTACTGAGTTTGTTTTTATAATAAATGACACTTTAAGCATTTATGTCTGTCTGTCTATCTGTCTATCTATTCATCGTACAGTATCTGATGCCAATTCATTAATTATTTTTATTGCTAATCCTAACATTATTCTGCTTCTTCATTAAAATACAAGCATCTAGAAATAAAGAAAATAATATAAATAATTCTTCCAAATATAAATAATTATATTTGATTTTTATTCAAATTATTATAATATACTCATAACATTTAATACTTTTTTCATGATTCTTATTTAAAGAACAGCATCTTAAAATAGAAATATTTTGTACCAATATATAGGCCTACCGTTCAAAAGTTTGTGGTCAATAAATTTCTTTCTTTCTTTCTTTTTTAAAGAAATTCATAATTATATTCAGCAAGGATGTGCCAAACTGATTAAAAGAAAAGTGACAGTAAAGACTTGTGACAAGTGACTTGAAATACTACTTGATTGGTCGGTGAACTATACATAACAAACAGGCTTCAATGAATTATGTAATATTTTAAAATATGTGAAATGTCGACACACTACCTTTTATTGTTGAAAAAAAAGTTTAAAAATTGCCGTCGAGCCATTTAGGCCTAACGCACTGAAAGACCCATATCTGGCTCGAGCATCGGTTCCGAGCAGACTGTGGACTACCATACGTTTACACCAGTGCATTTTCATTTTAAAACTCATAACACACACACACACACACTAATCCGGAGTGACTCTTCAGTCAAGTCCGAAGCAAGACAGTCACACGCAGTGACGTAACCCATAGCAACGCGTTATGGCAACGACACCTCAGACTGACAGAAACGTAAAAATAAACGTTAGGCAACTTAATTTGGTACACATTGCCATGTTAATTATAATCAAATGCATTTTGTTTTATTAAAGTGAAGGGGCACCCAAAGGTGATAAATACCGTGAACTTCTCTCCACACCTCAGAAGAGACTCGACGCTGAAACTCACTGACTGAAGAGGCGCGAGCGAGCCGTGACGTCATCGGCCTTTTATTTATTTTATTATTATTATTATTTGTATTCTTTTTTTTTTTTTTTTTTTTCATTACTTGTTAATTTGTCTAAAGGTGTCATGTATAATTAACATGACAATGTGTACAAAATTAAGTTGCCTAACATTTTTCTGTCAGTCTGAGGTGTCGTTGCCATAACGCGTTGCTATGGGTTACGTCACTTGCGTGTGACTGTCTTGATTCGGACTTGACTGAAGAGTCACTCCGGATTAGTGTGTGTGTGTGTGTGTTATGAGTTTTAAAATGAAAATGCACTGGTGTAAACGTACGTATTCCACAGTCTGCTCGGAACCGATGCTCGAGTCAGATATGGGTCTTTCAGTGCGTTAGGCC
Organism: Leuciscus leuciscus; assembly: GCF_965113295.1. NCBI lineage: Eukaryota > Metazoa > Chordata > Actinopteri > Cypriniformes > Leuciscidae > Leuciscus > Leuciscus leuciscus. The sequence goes on from NC_138724.1 coordinate 31,266,687, forward strand.
TAAATGGCTCGACAGCAATTTTTGTACTTTTTTTTTTCAACAATAAAAGGTAGTGTCGACATATCACATATTTTAAAATATTACATAATTCATTGAAGCCTGTTTGTTATGTATAGTACACCGACCAATCAAGTACGTATTTCAAGTCACTTGTCACAAGTCTTTACTGTCACTTTTTTTAAAATAAATTTGGCACACCCTTGCTGAATATAATTATTAATTTCTTTAAAAAAAAAAAAAAAAAAAGAAAGAAAGAAATTTACTGACCCCAAACTTTTGAACGGTATATATTGGTACAAAATATTTATATTTTAAGATGCTATTCTTTAACTAAGAGTCCTGAAAAAAGTATTAAATGTTATGAGAATATTATAATAATTTGAATAATAATCAAATATAAATATTTATATTTGGAATAATTATTTATATTATTTTCTTTATTTCTAGATGCTTGTATTTTAATGAAGAAGCAGAATAATGTTAGGATTAGCAATAAAAATAATTAATGAATTGGCATCAGTTACTGTACGATGAATAGACAGACATAAATGCTTAGAAGTGTCATTTATTATAAAAACAAACTCAGTAATTGAAATTTTTGGAATGACGCACATTGGAATGCACAATCATTGAAGCTCCTCCCACTGTAATCCATCATCAGTGAAGCTCCTCCCACTGTAATCACATCATCAGTGAAGCTCCTCCCACTGTAATCACATCATCAGTGAAGCTCCTCCCACTTCAAGAACAAAGAGAACAAAGAAAGGTTGGTGTTTATTCTTCATTCATTATGAAGCTGAAGAACATTCGTGTTAGAAACATTCGAGCGCTTCATCAGATTTAGATAAACAGTTAAACAATGAAATGCAGGGCTCCAGACTGCGACCATTTTTCCTGCCGGTGCGACCAAATACTTATTTAGGTGCCGCTGGCGCGACCACATCTTTGCCGAGCAGCGAATCCAAACAAAATGAAAACGGAACGAAAATGTGCTACTCATTTATGCTTCATGGACCGTTTACTAGTTCGGACCAATAATAGACAGCGCAGCGCCCCGAACTTGCCAGTCGTGGGCTGATCTCGATCACGCGATACAGTCACTAGGAGATCCAGACTCTGGAGATCCAGTGAAGAAATCCACTGAATTCGCCCCAGAATTGATAAATCCATTGAGAGCAGAAGAGCGGCGTAGGGGTAATCGTCACCGTACTTGGGTCCACCAGAGCCTCCGGAGGCGAACCCAGTTTGGTGAGTTTCACCACTTGCTCCAGGAGCTGCGCCTGGATGACGGCCCCTTTCAGCGGTACTTCCGCCTGTCCTGCGATCAGTTTGATGACCTGTTGTCCCGCATCGGAACGAGGATCACCCTCCAGGACACTGGTCACTTCACCACGTGATTGGTTAACGTCAGACACGAATTCGCTAAAATAAATTTGTGAAATAAAATCACTTGCGCCAGACGCTCAATTCGAAGCGAAATCGCGTCCATCGTGCCGCACTAAATGCGTCTAACGCGCCGCAGGACCTCCAGACGCACGTCAATGTGTCTTTGCATTGCCTTAACATGGAAATCACTCACTCCAGACGCTCAATTTGCATTCAGTGTGAACGCAGCATAAGAAATGCTCTGTTTCTGAAAGGAGGAAAATCATGTCAGAAGTAACAGGGTTGAGTAAAACATGTAGGACACAGTTAAAGCTAATAAAATGTGTTAATTTAAAACTAGTTAAAGCCACGGCCACTCTTCACTTTGAGCATGTGAAGTTTCTACAGACACTGCAATGGCCGTGATATGACATCACACTCTGTGCAGAGCTGGGAAGAGTATCCAAAAACTGTACTCAAGTAAAAGTACAAGTACTTATAGAAATATTAACTCAAAGTAAAAATCTTAATAGTTACTTGAGTAAGAGTAAAAAGTATACTATGAAAAAACTACTCAAGTAGCTAGTTACTAGTTACTTCGGATCATATATAGGCCTATGTTCCTATACATACAACTACTGTATGTTCCAGCAGTTGTGTTCACTAGGGGTGTAACAATACATCAATATAACGTCTAATGATACGATGCATCGATGCCACACGTAAAATATCGATATAAGGCAGCTTTATTTTGACACTCTCCACATTCTCACGTAACATCACATTTTCGTTTACTCACCAATACTGTCTGTCGGTGTGTCTTTATAACGTTAATCTCCTCAGCTGAAATGGACACCTGACCAGACTGACTGAACCCTAAACACGTTTTGTCACAAAAGCCGGAATTGTCCATTGTCAAGGCATCGCGAGTTCATGTTTTACAGCAGAAACAGACAAGCAGTCGCACCCGTTTTAGCCACTCAGCGCGCAGTATTCAGGTCAGATGTCACTTCGAAAAGACGCGCTAGCTAAGAGGAGTTTCGTCAAAGCTGACTAAAAGGGATCGAGGATGGAGAATTTCAACGAACTTGATGAACCCGTGATATCATCTGTAGGGCGTAAAAGGAAACCTTGCTAAAGCAGCACGTTTAGTGGTAAGGGAAAAGCTCTCTGTATTGCGTGAACGTTAACAGGCGCGTCGTTAGACATGAAGCCCCGGATGTTTTTTTTATAGCCCCGGATCTCAAAAAATTTAATTTATTGACAATTATTATTAGGCAAAGTGGCAAGCAGCACGAGTCCACGAGCCGTGAGAGCAGGGCGTGGACAGTAGCGCGAGTGTTAATGAGTCACCTGAATTCAAGTTCAAGCACCGGTTTCAAGTTTCTCACGGATGAACTTCGGGGGTGAGCGCGCCGCACCGGTTTAAAAAAAATAACGCAGTCAGCACCGCCGCACAGTCTTCAGTCACACCAGATGTTGTCAGGCTATATGTCAGTAAAACTCAGAAAAACTAACTTACTTACGTCGTGCCAGCCGTTTGCTCGCGGCGTGCACTCTTCAATCACGCAAATGCGGCGCGCCCTGTATCACGCAAAATAAACTAGCATGTAACGTCTTCTTCTTCTTCTTCTTCTTTCCAATTTTACGGCGGTTGGCATCCAGCTTTTTGGTGCATTACCGCCCCCCTCTGCTCCGGAATATGGATCAGATAATAGATTTTATAATACAACTTTGTCCCTTCTCTTTCCTACACTTACATAACACTTATTCCCCTCAAATAAACACTCACACACAAAACACACTTTAATTATCAATTAAATCCTATTGAAAAGTCCCGCCTCCCTTAAAAATAACATCAATATTCTACTCTGAGTCCCATTTACTGCGCTTAATAACCCTTTTAATGTAATCTCCTGCACCCCAATCTGCCTCAACTTATTCTTCATTACCTGCCTCTGCATTTCATATCTCTTACAACTCATAATTATATGCTCCACTGACTCCTCTTCTCGACAACCCTCACACAACCCTGTCTGGTGCTTCCCTATCAACTTTAGTGTTTTATTCAGTGAACAGTGTCCCAACCTCAACCTCGTCATCACAGCCTCTTCTTTCCTATTCCCACTTCCCACCCTATCCCCTTTAACATTTCTCTGAATTTGGTATAAATGCCTCCCTTTCTCCTCTCTATCCCACTTCTCTTGCCATCTTTTATTTATTTTCTCCCAAATTATGCTTTTAACCTCTGCTTTACTAACATTAACCTGTACTTCTACATTCTCTTTTGTTAGCGCCCTTTTAGCCAGCCTATCTGCCATCTCATTACCTGTAATGCCAACATGTGCTGGCACCCACATAAATTTAACCTGACATCCCATATGACTTAACCTTGTGTTTAATTGAAGTACTTCATACAGGATATCTTGCCGAGCTTTTGAATGGAATGACCTTAAACTTGCCAAGACTGATAAAGAATCAGAACATATTAAAACCTTTTCCTGTCTTACCTTTTCCACCCATTGTAAAGCAATTAAAATTGCCATCATCTCTACTGTATATACCCCTAAATTATTCTAATTATTCAAATTTCTACTTCTTTCCCTGGAATTGCCACCCCAAACCCTGTTTCTTCTGTCTCTGGTTTTTTAGCACCATCTGTATAAATCTGCATAAATTCACTATAGTTCCCACTTACTCTATTGTTAAATATTCTTTTCAGATTAACTTCTTCCTTTTCTTTCCTTTTCTCCTCATGCACATACCAGTCTACCTCAGGCCATGTCATCTTCCAAGGGGCAATCTCTGGAAAAACTACCGTAGGACTTATTCTAAGATTAAATACTTCTAACTCTTTAGCTACATTATTTCCAATTCGACCAAAGTTTTCCTTTAACTTTCTTCCATTTTCCCAGCAATCCTGCAATACTGCTTTTGTAGGATGCGAGTCATTATGGCCCTGCAATCCAGCCCAGTAATTCGCCATCAGTTGAATCCTTCTTAATTCCAGTGGCATTTCTCCCATTTCCACTTGTATGGCAGGTACTGAAGAAGTTTTAAAAGCACCACAGCAAATTCTTAAAGCTTGATTCTGAATAACCTCCAACCTCATTAAAAGCGACTTAGCTGCAGACCCAACCACTATACTACCATAATCTAACACTGATCTTATCAGAGCCACATATATACTTTTAAGCGATGAACGACTGGCACCCCACTCTCTTCCTGTCAAACATCTCATCACATTAATGACTTTCTTGCACTTATCTTCCATTTTCTTTATATGTTCTGCAAATGTCAACCTTGCATCTAAAATCACTCCCAAAAACTTAATGGAATTTACCCTCTCTAACTGTCTCCCATACATCATTAGCTTAATTTCTTCCTGAATTCTTTTCCTGGTAAAAAAATACTGTCTGAGTCTTTTCTATTGAAAACCTGAATCCCCATTCATAAGCCCATTCCACCACTTTATCTATTGCTTTCTGCACCTTCCTAATTGTATACTCTATATTTCTTCCTCTTTTCCACAATGCCCCGTCATCTGCAAACAATGATGTTCCAATGTCTTCTGAAACATTTACAAAGACATCATTTATCATTATAATAAATAACAAAGGACTTATCACACTTCCTTGAGGTGTCCCGTTCCCAACCTCATATTGGCTTGACTCTTCTGCCCCTATTCTTACTTGAATTTTCCTACCAAACAGAAAATCTTTTATCCAGTTAAACAAATTCCCACCTATCCCTATTTTATCCAACTTGATTAATAACCCCTCCTTCCACATCATATCATAGGCCTTTTCAATATCAAAGAATACTGCAACTACAGTCTCTTTATTTACTTGTGCCCTTCTTATTTCAGTCTCTAATCTTACTACTGAATCCATTGTGTTCCTTCCCTTCCTAAATCCACTCTGACAACTTACCAGTAATCCTCTTTTCTCTATTTCATATGAAAATCTCTCTGTTATCATCCTCTCCATTATCTTACACAAGTTAGATGTTAGAGCAATTGGTCTATAACTTATGGGTTTACTTGGATCTTTGCCAGGTTTCCTAATTGGAACCACTACTGCTTCTTTCCATGCACCTGGCAGTTTTCCCTCCTTCCATATCTTGTTAAATACCTCCAGTAACTTTAATAGTGATCTTTCCCCAAGGTGTTTTAACATTACATAACACACCTGATCCTTCCCTGGAGAAGTAGGCTTTGCTCTTTTGATCGCTCTAACCAATTCCGCCAGAGAAAAAGCCTCATCAATAATACTACCAGTCTCTTCCTTCCTATTTAACGCATGCATATTTTGATTTAAAGTTACTGACCTTCTCCTTCTCTCTTCTTCTGATAAATTTTCGGAACTGTGTATCTTTGTAAACGCCTTTGCCATTATTTCTGCCTTTTCCAGATTAGTGACACCTATCTCCTCCTCTAATATCAACACTGGGTACTCCCACTGTCTCCTATCTCCACCCATCCTCTTTATCATTGACCATACCTTACCCACAGGTGTTGATCTTCCAATTTCATCACAAAATTTACTCCAACTCGCCCTCTTTACCTGTCGAATAGTTCTTCTCACTTCTGCCTGCGCTTTTTTTATACTGAATTAGTGACTGCATGTTATGATCCCTCTTTACTTGTTTAAACGCTTTATTTCTTTTCCTCACTGCCTTTTGACACTCTTCATTCCACCAAGGCACCAATTTTCTATTACCTCTATTTTTCCCTTTAGGAATAGCTTCTTCCGCTGCCATTATGATTGCTGAAGTAACTTGGCTATTAATCTCCTCTATACTTCCAGCTATATCAATCCTAGTCATTATTTCTTCACTCATCTTCTTGAATTTATCCCAGTCAGCTTTTTCAAATATCCACTTTGGGATCCTTTCTTCTACCCTTATTTCTTGTCTTCCACCTACTCTGCATATAACTGGGTAGTGATCACTACCCAGAGTATTTGTTTTCCAGACCTCCCATCTAGTATTTCCAGCCAGATTGTTAGACACTAATGTTAGGTCTAATGCAGATTCCATTCCTGTTACTAAATTTATCCTAGTTCCACTTCCATCATTCAGACTGACCAATTCTCTCTCGTCCATCAATTCTTCAATTATCTTACCATTTGCATCTGTTTGTACTCCCCCCCACAGAGGGCTATGAGCATTAAAATCTGCACACCAGACTACTTTTTGTCTATCCTGACCTTGAATACTTAATAAATGATCAATCATCATCCTTTTACATGGGTTATAATAGTTGATAACACTTATCCCCTCCCCTTTTTCCCACACCTCCACCGCTATATATTCCTGATCATCTCCCATTTCTATTAACCTGTATGTCAATCCAAGCTTTATAAATGTGGCACACCCACCTCCTCCTCCATCAAACCTATCTTTCCTTAATACAGTATACCCATGTATTACAAAATCAAGATTTGGTTTCAGCCATGTTTCCTGTATACACATCACATCTGGTTTCTCTTCCAATTCATTTATGAAATGCTTAAATTCTTGACCATTAGCCATTAAGCTTCTAGCATTCCATTGTAAAAGAATTACCATTAAAATGATTAACCAACCCATGATGCCTCTTGACTTGACTGAATAGTCAGGTTCTCTCTCACTTCTTCCCATGTCAGCCCTACCAGTCCCAAATGATTAACTGCAGCTTTAACTATCAACTGGATTTTTTCATTTTTTGATTTCACTTCTGCAGTGCTATTTATCACCCCTGCTATGAATGTAACTAGATCTCTTTTTCCCACATACAATCTATCATTGGTTCTTTGATGTTGTACTTGTTCTTCCATAACCACTGGCTCTCTCATTTCATCTACCTTCTCTTTTGACACTCTTACAGCTTCAGCATAGGATATCCTTTTCTCCACTATTATCTTTTGAATATTAGTCTCCCGTCTCATAATTTCACACCCTCCATATGCCACATTGTGGGCACCTCCACAACTGCAACACTTTGGTGGAACCCCTGTACCACACTTCCCATATTCATGGTCTCCTCCACATCTAGCACACCTTCTCTGCCTATTACAATTCTTTGCTGTGTGCCCAAATCTCTGGCAGTTAAAGCACCTCATTGGCTTTGGTACAAACATCCTGACTGGATAACTCATAAAACCCAAGAATACTTTCGTTGGAATATGTTCTCCTTCAAATTCTACTGACACCGTTTCACTATCTCTCATCACTCCTTCCTTTGCTGACTTCAATCTTTGTACATTAAGTACTTTCCCTCCTTTTATATTCCTTTTTAATTCTTCCATGCTAACACTCATTGGCACCCCCGTTATCACTCCTGTGCTTCCACCTCCCATCCGAGCTCCTACCCTTCCTGTATTATCCACCTTGCATTTTCCTATCTCTTTAATTTTTAGCGCTTTTTCCATTTGCACTGCATCAGCACATCTCACCAATAAATTGCCATCATTTAGGACCTTTGCATATTCGATATCCCCTATCTTGTTTGCCAGAGTTGTTGTTAGCACTAGTGGGCTAACTTTCTTCATACTCCCCTGGTTCTTTTCATTAAATCTTATTATGACTACATACTTTTCCTCTCTTTCTCTTTGAACCATAACTTGCCCCTCTTCATCACTTCCTGTGTCATTATCTTTCTCATTTCTTACTCTTTTATTCCCTTTGATTCTTTTTTCATTCATCCGTCTCCTACCTTCTTCCTTATCTTCATCCTCTCCTTCATTATACATATTATTCCAGCCACCTACCTCTGATCCATTCACGGAGCAGTCGTGCTCAACCGCCTTTTCGAAAATCCGGCTATAGATTCTCACTGACCAGCCTTCCTCTCACTAACAATCAAAAAATTGTGCAGTTGCTCAATACGAATCAAGCTCCCACAGTCCCCTTGTCTTTGTTTTGATGAAGTTTCCTCCTGAACCGAAATGTCAGCATGTAACGTCGTGTTCTGTCGTCAATTAAGTATTGAAATAACCAAAAGGGAGATTAAAGCTGCGTCAAAACTCTATGTCGGGGCTTTTGTATTCCTTTGTAGGCTACATAAATGTTACACATTTTGGCGTAGCCCTACTCAATTTTCATTATTAATATTCTAACATTTTATCAATATTGCAAAGTCATCAAAACTGACTAAATATATTGTGACCAAAAATGTGAAAAATAGGCCTACATCTAGCCTAAATGATCGTTCATGACATTCTTTTAACTGGGACATTCTACCAGAAACGTACATTATCTGTCCTTGAATTGTTACAGTGAATAAAAAAGTATTTCATCCAAAAATTTCTAAAACTGGCTCATAGTTGATTTCTGTGAGTTGTTCTGTAAAGGAATATGTCATTCATTAGGTTCTCAGATATTTTTTTCTTTATTAAAAACACTTTTGAAAATTACAAATCATGTCCATGCCCTTGTCCTCAGCCAAATTGGAGCTACAGCTTTCATAGTTTTGTTATGCTACAAACTGTTATTTAAAAAAAAAAAACTCATCAATAACAAGTTTAAGCTGTTATCATTCACATCAACTGATCAAAAACATAAAATTATATATAAATTCTACAAATAAATTCTATTTTACAACTGTCCCCATGTTTTGGTCAGTCCTGTCACGTTTACATAAAACTCTACATAAAATGTGTGAAATACACCTTTAAGGGTATCCCTCAGAGGAAGTGACATCATTTGACCCAGGTGAAGCTTACATTGATTAAGGCTGAATTATTTCATTGAATTGTATGATTTTAAGCTTGTTTTTGTATGGGTTTTCTTAGGAAGACGAGCTAAAGGGTCAGGCCCTGTCACGGTTAAAGCCACACCGCGGAACTTTTGCGGGCGCTAGGGGCGCTAGACCTGTAACTTTCACGTCTAGCGCCCCTAGAGGCCACAAGCGCCGCAGCACTGTCGCAAAAGTCTGCTCCATGAGTATATCAGAGCCTATGGTCACGTGATGGCCGTAAAGCGATACGTTCTCCAGGTCACATGACCTGGCCAACGACGGTCCGTCTTCTCCAAACTTACATAGGCGGTATTTCAAGAGGGCAGCCCCGCTCGGAGCATTAATAGTGTCAAACGCTGTATATTGGCCTGAGGAATCATTTAAAATAACTTGTATGCGTCAACTCTTTAGGTCACAAAGTCCACGGTGTGGCTTTAAACATTCCAGAAAATAATGAAAATGTTTTAAATCCAAAACATGTCTAAAAAGGTTATTGAAATTCCTTGCTTGCATGTTAACAGTTTTTATGCTAGCATGCTAGCAGGCTGAGTAATGGCAGTTTACAATGGCCGACCGTCAGGCCCTGTCACATCAGGCCCTGTCACATTCCTGTGTGACACGGCCTTACAAATTAATGTTATTGTTCTTTTTTATTACATTTATTGCATATGTTATGTATTTAACGCATGCAATAGTAAAATGAAGGCCAAGGTGCTTGATTTTTATACAACTGTGGCCATGGAAGTGATTTAAACACCTAAATTCAATTATTTGGAGGGCTGTCCCAATACTTTTGGCAATATTATGTATGTCCTTGGCTGAATTTTACCATAGTCTAATATTACTTTAACATTAAAATTATAATAATAATTTAAAAAAGAAATGCCAATCAAAACTTAAATAAAGAACACAAAACATAACTTTTTCTGCATCATCAAAATCCATAAAGTCAGTCCTGTCACAGTACCGTCAGTCCTGTCACGCCATGGTCAGTCCTGTCACACAGGAAATTATGATAAAAGTGTAATATTTGAGGAAATATTAATTAATTAATCTCTTTAACTGTGTAGATGAAGGTGGGGGTATATATCCACTACTATGTTTTTATAAAAATCTCCTATGTAAAGGTAGTTATTTTACAACTATATGAGTGCCTGCGGGTATTCTGTGATTTTGTGTACTACAGTTGACCGAAAAGTTACTTATATTTCTTAAAGGAATTATAAAACCATGTTAGATACAATCAGGGACATGTGATCAATAAGAAAATGCTATTTGTATCAAAGAAATTCATTAGGAAACCATTCTAACATATACAAATTTGTCTGTGACAGGGCCTGACATTTTAGGGGTGAAATGCGTATAAAAATGTATTTTATTTAATCATAAAAACATGCTGAGATGGGATGATATGTGTTTCTCATAGTTTAACATGTCCTCCATATGTCTCAACGTTCAGATTTAAGAAAAATATATTTTTTTCCCCAAGATTTTTTAAAGTGGAAATGTACGTTTCTGGTAGAATGTCCCAACTATAAGCAACCCAATTTGTCTAGATCTGTATTATTTCCTTTGTATAATGAGCTTAAATATTGCTGCGCAGTCGTGTGATTTAGTCTGCTTGATTAACATTATTACAATGTATTCCTATTTAACTCTGATATGTAGCCTATATATAAGGTCCTCGAATGTGTTCGAATATTTCACCAGCATCAGCCTTTTCACAGTTTCTATCACTCCGCTTGTCTGTGTTTGCACAACTTGCATCATTAAGCCAGTAATGGTGACAAGTGACTGTCATTATGAGTGAACAATTGAAATTGAATTGATTTAACTGATTTAATAGTGCCAAAAACATTGATTAACTCAAGAAAGAAACAAGTTGCTGAAACCAATCTTTAATGCTAAAAAGTTTACATCTATGCAAAATAATCCTTAAAAGATTTCTCATTTAAGGCCATTCCTGTTTGGAATATGTGATTGTGTATTGTCAACAATAAGCAGAAACATTTTGCATTTCCATTTTATAGTGTGGATCATTCATTTCAACATTTATCCTCATTCTCATGTTTAAAGGGATAGTTCACTTTGAAATAAAATGTTGGTATGTTTTAGCTTACCTCAAGGGCATCCAAGATGTAGGTGTCTTTTTTTCCGCAGTAGTTTCAATTTAGATATTTTTAGGTCAAACCGTTCTTGTCTGTCAGTCATATAATGCAGGTCTATGGTCACTGTCTCAAAGAGCATGCACAGAGTCCAAATTAAAACAATTCTCCATCGTCCAAATTAAACAATTCCCCATCGTAAGTACACATTGATGGCCTAAGACACGAAACGAGCGGTTTGTGTGAGAAAACTAACAGTATTTATATCGTTTTTACCTCTTGAACACAGCCATGTCCAAGTGATCTGAGAGCGCGGGCGGGTATAGATATATACATTAGATGTCGCATTGGCTACGGTTTCGCAGTGGTGGTATTTTTACCTCAGTGTTGCCTCTTTCTACGCCGTCTAAGAGAGTAAATTTATCTAATGTGCCGCCGTTTATTAAGAACGAAGTTTTAGTTGGAATGCTCGCTAGGTATGGAAAACTGGTCTCTTCAATTAAAATGATCCCAATTGGAAGCAAGTCATCTTTGTTGAAGCATGTGTTTCAGGCGTTATGTTTACATTGTATTGAAAGATAACGTTGAGGAACTTGATCTGACTCTAAATTTTCGGCATGAAGAATTTAATTATGTGATATATGCCACTACTAATACAATGAGGTGCTTTGGTTGCGGTGAAAATGGACACCTGATCTGTGCTTGTCCAAAAAGAGAGAATAACACAAATAAAACTGTATCAACTGTTGCTTCAGAAAATGTAATTGAAGTGCAGGGTGAAATCGCCACAGTTGTTGAGGAGATGCCGGGTCCAAGTAGGGTGTCGGTGGGTCCAAGTAGGGTGTCGGTTGCTCCAACAATGGTGGAGAGTGTCTCTGAGACTATAGAAAAAGAAATTGTTGAAGTCAGTGTAGCTGCAGCTGAGGTAATAAGTTCCCAGAGGATAGAACAAGCAGAACGTGATTCAGATGATGGTAGTAACAGTGAAGACGAGGGTAAACCCAGAGGATGGGGGTTCTGGTTTGGAAGATGAAGAATGTTTTTTTTAAATCCCCCAAAAAAGGAAGTTGTTGGAATGCCCTGCTGATAAAAAAGCAAAAAGAACAGATGGTATTCACATGAGCCAGACTGACACTGAGAGTGAAAGCGACATGTCAGAATGTAGTGTCACTGTTCGTCTTCCCAAAAGTGGTTTCTCTAGTCGTACATATACTGTTGGAGATATTAAGTCCTTTTTGAAAACGACGAAAAATGTGAAAAAGGTCAAACTAGAGGAGTATTTCCCAGACATAATACAGTTCATTGAGAAGGTAAAGATTTTTAGAAGTGAAAGTTGTTTCACCAATCAAGAGGTTTACCGTCTTAAGAAAATTCTTACGAAATTAAGTAGTCAGTCAGGTGGGCCCAGTGAAACCAGCCAGAATGGATAAAATGATGCATCTTTTATGGCTTTATTATTTCTTTTGCTCTCTTTTTTTATCCTTTATGGGGGAAATAAATCTTGCTTCCTTGAATGTTAACGGAGCAAGGGATTTTAAGAAGAGAGCTCAAGTATTTGAATTAATGAAACATAAGAAAATGTATGTGTTGTTCGTACAAGAGACCCATAGTGATGTATCAAACGCTGTAGAATGGGTTAAAGAATTTGATGGATTAGCGATTTTAAGCCATTTTACTTCATTGAGTGGCGGAGTTGCGGTGTTATTTTCTAAAAACTTTACTCCTTATTCCTATAATGTAGAGGAAACAATTAAAGGAAGGTTGCTGAAGATCAAAGCTGTATTTGAAAATAGTTATTTTGTTTTTGTCTGTGTATATGCTCCAACTATAGCTTTGGAAAGAATGACTTTTTTGAACACTTTGGATGATGTTTTAAATGATTGTAACAATTATGATTTGTAAATGTTAGGAGGGGATTTTAATTGCACTGAAAATGTCATAGATCGAAATCATGTTGACCCACATATGCAGTCAAGAAAGAGGCTAATTCAAATGAAAAAGCTTAATTGATATATGGAGAAATTTCTAGAGGTCGACCGATTCATTGGTTTTGCCGATTAATCGGCACCGATAGTTGATTGGTGGAACTATCGTTATGGGCAAAAATACACACCAATAGTTTTTCCTGGTCGCGTCCGTTGCTGGAGCGGCTGAGAAGCGCGCGCTGTCATTCATTACACAGTAAGAGAGAGCTGAGAAGGGTCTGCTGGCATCATGCAGTACAAGAGCGGCCTCTAGAGGTGTAATAAAAACTATCGCTGATGCCTCGTGTTGTTTATTTCGACACGTGATGCTGCGTGCTGCACTGAGAGCACACGCTGCGTGGAGAGCGCTGACATCAGATGCGTGTTTAAAGCACCAACAGCTAAAAGGCAGCCTATGTATACAGTACATTTTGTCATATCATTATAAAGTGATTAATTTGTTGACTAAATGCTGCATTAGTAGAGAAAGAACAGCACAACAGTATGTTTGTTTGCCTTCGAGGCTGAGAGGACGCTAACATTAGTAGTACCTCAAGCGGTTAAAACACTGACAAAAATAAACGCAAGTCCGACCCGAATGTTTAATGTCACAATTGTTACCTCTATTTGCATTAGTTTATATCCAGCTGGTCACTTTTATGCATTTAATATGCAGAGAAGTTGCATAAACTGATATGTTCATACACTACAGCCGACAGAAACATAATTATAAACAAATCAGAAAAGCATTAGATTTCGGTTATTTTTTCGTCATCACTTTAATACATGTTTTGTTATTTTGATAATCATCAAGTGTTTATAAAATAGAAGCAAAAGTGTGAGATTATACATTTAATATTTATGTCATTTCAATGCTCTGGCATTGTAGATATTTAAGCATGACTGTTTGGATTTATATGAAATTAGAACACTTACAATAAAATTCCATATGTAACATTAAGTAAGGGTTAATGCCCGACGAGGTGTCCATTATCAGGTATTAATGCGCGGAGGACGGTTGCCTCCGCCGAAGTCCATTAATACCTGACAATGGACACCTCGAAGGGCATTAACCCGCTTATACCATGGTCACTTACGAAAGAAAGAAATATTTAATCAATTAATAATACTTTAATGTGTTTTAGAGTAAAAATCGTGAGGGTTTTTATTTATTAAGTCGAGCGCACTATTTAATATCTCCCGTATACAGGCGTTGCCAAGCAACAGCGACCCGACCGCAGCAGTTGATCAGTGAGTTTGAGCCAGCGCAATCATTTAGAACTGTCATCAGGCAAATTGACGGGACGCCTTTCCTAGGTGTACATTATCACTTTTTAATGGACACCCTGCAGCCAATCAGAATCGAGTATTCACCCAGACCATGGTATAACCATAGTTAATGCACTATCAAACTAACATGAATGATCAAGGTGCAATTGTATTGCTCAAATATTATACCGATCAAATTTTGTTACTTTTTTATTCATTAAGTTGGCTTGAAAAATAACAGTTTAATAGTTACATTTTGAATGTAACTGGTTTTATTTGTTATTTAGAGTATTACTTTTTGTTTCAGTTTGAATGAATGTCTTTTATTGACTTCAATATTTATTCATATTATATATTTATTTCATTTAGCATGTTTTCATGGTTCAATACAGTTTTATTATTTTTATAATAAAGTTCAGCACTGTTTTACTTGGAGTGTTATGTTTGTTTTTATCCAGTATCAATTTTAAAAACTATCGGTTGATTAATCGGTTATCGGCAAGTATGGCCCAACCTAGCTATCGTTATCGGTAAAATCCACTATCGGTCGACCTCTAGAAATTTCCATGGTACACAGAGACAGAACACTTGGGCTCACGCTCATGATAATCAGCTATCGCTGGCAAGGCTTGATAGATTCTATGGTTTTACGCATCAATTAAGTATGTTTAGAGAATGTTTGTCTTTCTGATCACAGCTTGATAAAATGTGTTGTAGCAAAAAGTTTTGTGAAATCAAAAAGTGCTTTTTGGCATTTTAACAATCATTTATTATGTGACACTCTTTTTAGAGGAGTTGAAGAGTTTTGGACAAATGCTAAATCTATGAAAGCTTCTTTCTTAACTTTGCAGCAGTGGTGGGATTTTGTGAAGAATCAAATCAAACAGTTGTGTCAACAATACACTCACAACGCCACAAGAGACATAAATAGCTCAATGAGTGTGTTAGAAGAAGAGCTGATGAAGCTACAGGAGCTTGCAGAGTCCACAACAGATGTCACATATATAGAACACATTAAAAAGAAAAAGAATTTGTTAGCCGATATGCTAGGTTGTACAACAAAAGGTGCTATCATTAGATCACGTTTCCAAAGTGCAGAATTAATGGATGCTCCTTCAAAATTCTTTTTTAGTTTAGAAAAAAAGAATGGTCAGAAAAAGTTTATTCATGCCTTGCGGTCAGAAAAAGGTTTTTTATTGACAAATCCCTCAGATATTAGAAAAAGAGCTGTACATTTTTATAAAGATTTGTACAAAAGTGAAATTTCAGAAGAACAAGACGGTAATTTGGATTTTTTAAAAATATTTACCACAGATAACTAAAAATGCAAATTAGGAAATTAGTAAAACTTTGAGTTTAGTTGAGCTTGAAAATGCCCTTAAAAAAATGGCAAATGGAAAGGCACCAGATATTGATGGCATTACAACTGAATTTTATAAATCTTTTTGGGTAGAAATAGGTCCAGAATTGGTAACAGTTTTTAATGAGAGTTTGGTAAATGGACAACTGCCACAAAGCTGCCGGAGGGCAATTATTACTTTATTGCCGAAAAAAGGAAATCTAAATGACATCAAAAATTGGAGACCAGTAAGTTTATTATGTAATGACTATAAAATATTGTCAGATTGGGTGAAGTCATTGGATCTATTGTTCATCCAGATCAGTCATATTGCGTCCCAGGAAGAAGAATATTTGATAATGTTTCTTTTATTAGAGACATTGTAGACTGTGGAAACATTTTTGACGTAGACTTTGGTATGATATCCATCGATCAAGAGAAGGCTTTCGACAGAGTCGAGCATATATATTTATGGAACGTTTTAAAAGCCTTTGGTTTTAGTTCAGATTTTATTGCAATGATTAAAATGATGTATTGTGGCGTTGAGAGTATATTAAAGATTAATGGTGACTTATGCTCTCCGTTTAAGGTGTACAGGGGTGTCAGACAAGGCTGTGCGCTGTCAGGCATGTTATACACCTTAGCCATAGAACCCCTGTTAAATAAACTAAGAACTGATGTGTGTGGATTGTGCATCCCAAATTGTGTTAATGTTTTTAAGTTATCAGCGTACGGTGATGACATCGTTGTCATAATCAGTGAACCCAATGATGTCAATGTGATGTTGAAGGTTTTGGATGATTTTAAGACTCTTTCTTCGGCAAAGGTTAACTGGAAAAAAAGTGAAGCCATATTAGTTGGAAAATGGCCAAAATGTGAACCAAGAGTTCCTGATGGTCTAAAATGGACAAGAGATGGTTTTAAATATCTAGGAGTCTTTTTAGGAAATGAAAATGTTGTAAAAAAGAATTTTGAAGGCACTGTTGAAAAGGTCAAAGGGCGACTGGATAAGTGGAGGTTTTTACTCCCTAAAATTTCCTATAAAGGAAGAATCTTGATCATCAACAATCTGGTTGCCTCTGCACTTCTGCACCGCCTGGCCTGTATAGATCCCCCAGTGGATGTGTTGTTGAAAATCCAGTCAATGTTAATAGATTTTTTCTGGGACCGAATGCACTGGGTACCAAAAAGTGTTCTGTATTTATCAAAAGATGAAGGAGGACTTGGTTTGAGACTGCAATATGTACAGGGACTTTTACAGTGCTCTTCAGAGTCGAGTTGGATGGGAGCTTGCCTGTGCAATCCTTAGGGATATTGAAGGGCTTGGACTGGATAAAACTTTGTTCTGGTTGGACTCTCAAAGATTAAAACTATCTAATTCTCCAGTTTTTTATCG